>NC_043712.1:34745262-34775170 GCF_006229205.1 Suricata suricatta | reverse complement strand
AAAAAAAAAACTAATAGGCAACTGACAGAATGGGAAAAGGTAGTGGCAAATGGCATATCAGATAAAGAGCTAGTATCCAGAATGTACAAGGAACTTACTAAACTTTATACCCGAAAAACGAATAATCCAGTGAAGAAATGGGCAGAAGACCTGAACAGACACTTCTCCAAAGTGGACATCCAGATGGCCAACAGGCACATGAAACGATGCTCAGTGTTTCTCATCATCAAGGAAATACAAATCAAAACCACACTGAGATACCCCCTCACACTGGTCAGAGTGGCTAAAATGAACAAATCAAGAGACTTAGATGCTGGTGAGGATGTGGAGAAACGGGCACCCTCCTACGCTGTTGGTGGGAATGTAAACTGGTACAGTCGCCCTGGAAAATAGTGTGGAGGCTCCTCAAAAAACTATCAGTGGAACTCCCCTGTGACCCAGCAATAGGTTTGTTTTCATAAATATGACACAGTATGCAAACACAAATCTGTTAGGGTCTCTCCTAGCTGGTACCACAATTGACATTGACATTTGATGTGTAATTAGGAGTGATGGTTTCAAGTTTCAACTACGAGGGGCGCCTGAGTGGCTCAGTTGGTTAAGCATGTGAATTTGGGTCAGGTCATGACCTCACAGTTCCTGAGTTCAAGCCCTCTGTTGGGCTCTGTGCTGACAGCTCAGAGCCTGGAGCCTGCTTTGGATTCTGTGTCTCCCCCTCTCTCTGTACCTCCCATGCTCATGCTCTGTCTCTTTCTGTCTCTCAATAATAAATGTTAAAAAAAATTAAGTTTCAGCTATTATAAGTAGCTTCCACAGAGCAGCTACAAACACTTCACTGTGTGACATAAGTGTATACTCAAAATACAACACTCCTTACAAAAGGATACTCTGGCCTAGACAACATGCATCCTCTATATTTAGATATTCATTCTGCTGATCTGTTTGGTGTTCTGAATTCCCAGTCTGGTTTATACACTCTGAGAAGACTCAAACATTCACTTGATGGAGAGAAATGACTTGCATAGAAAAATATTTAGAATTACTAAGCACAGAGTTATAGAGCAGAAAGATTTAATTCCAAGGGAGACTCAGTGAAATTTGGTCGTTGATGGGAAATTTCTTGCATTTGTTCTAAAAGACATAAATCATCCAGAAGGCTTATGTACTCAGGGTATACTTAGAGGTGACAGTGATACAGTTTGATATTTTAGTGTCAGAGGTGCAAAAAAAGGCCTTTGGGGAAGGGGATATCTCTCAGGATTTAATAATTTTATTTTTATATTTTAATGTATTTTTAATGTTCTACTGTATTATTTTGGGCTAGATATTAGAAAGAGGAAACACTGATTTATTCCATTTCAGAGCTGAAAGGGGCCCTGGAAATAAAAGCCTACTGTCCTTCTCCCCACCTCACCCTGTCCCTGCCATGTCCTTAGCTGAGAGGAGGATCTTTTTCAGAGAGAGAGGGAGAGAGAGAGATGGAAAGAAATCATAGGGGACAAGTCCAGGGTGACAAGATCTGCCATCCATCATGGCTCCTGACCACGAACAGTTGGAGTCTTTCTCTTTACTCTGTGGGTTTTTTTTTTAATTAACCTTTTTTCATTTTTCCTACTTTAGAATTTCACATTATAGTCCTTTGTTCATTCTCCTCTTTTCTCTCGATAATGAAAATGGATATAATATGAACTTAAACTCACTTGCCCTGGGTCATTGCCAGTGCTTAATAAAAGTGTATTAGTATTTGTAGTAATGATAATAACCCGCAGATAATGATGTCGCTAAAGACCAAAGGGTCCCCTTGCATGAGAAGCACCCCCCTCTTTCCAGTCTCCTAGCTTTGCTGGATTTAACGGAGACCTTGACTGCTTCAGATAGTCATTGTCCCTTTTAAATTATCAAGGTTTCATGGAGACAAGCATTCTTCACTTAAGAGTTTTCCAGACTGTCTGATGTGCTGGGCTCTGGATAACCTTGTTCCTATGTCATCATATGTCATGCTGCCTCTCGGAAATTGTTCCCTGATGTTTGCAAAAATGAACTACTTAAAGGAAAACCAGAAGAAATTCCCTTTGTTCACTCACACTCACACACACACACACACGCATGCACGCACACACATAAGCACACACACACACACACACACACACACTTCACTATTGGAAATGGTTACACTCAGATAAGTGGGTCAGGGTCATGAAGAGATTTGAAGGTGTGTGAGGAATGGTAGAAGGAATGGAAGTAGCCAGATTTTACGGAAACGAGACTGAGGAAGAGATGTGACAGGCATCTTCAAAAATCTGAAGCTATGTGGAAGAGGCCTTTGGACTTTCTAGGTGGACCTACTGGGTATAAAGAAGACCAAAGGTATAGGTATAATAAGCTGGATTTGGTTTGATTCGAGATAGGCCTTTCTTCTTAGCTAGGAAGGAAACATGCTTGCCCAGGAAGTGGCCAGTCCCCTATCCCTGGAGTGCTTGAGCACCTGCCTCCTAGCTGGGACTGTTGAGAGTTATAAGGATTAGGTGATGTTTGAAATAAGTCACTAGAGGTTCCCTTCTAACCCAGAGGGGCAATAATTCTATGAAGTTCTTGCTCTGAGAATCCAGGATCCAATTTCCACACTGTGGAGAGGGGGCTCCAAGATTTCTTGATAAGAAGTTCAAGTCTGGGATCTGGCCTTAGGAAGGGGAAAATGGCCCTTTCAACGGCCCAACATCTCCTCTGGCCGCAGGGTATATGAGTAGCTCTAAGCCTCAGGCAAACGCAGCCATTGTCAACTGCATGTCTGAAGAAGAGTGGAAGGAGTTGAAGAGACAGGAGAGGAAACAATAAGTCACCAAAGTTAAGAGAGGAGGCCTTTGAAGGAGGGATACACAGCAGTCCTGGAGGCTGCTAAGAGAACAAGGAGGCTAAGGAATGAGAAGGGGGCCTTGGATTTGTCAAGCAGGAACAGGGGTAGGTTCAAGAGTGTGCTGGGAAAGAAGCTTGACTTCAGAAACAGAAGAGAATTGCTGAGAAGTAGAGGCAGTATGTTCAGATCACATGTTCATGGATTTGGCTGCAAGAGTGATTGGATAGAAGCTAGACAGGTAAGACCTATACAGATGAAGACTAAAGGTAGAAGGGAAGGAGAATGAAAATGACAAGTAGCTGATGTTGGAGGCAGAAAGGATGTTGAGTAGGGGAGAGGGATAGAGAGAGAGAGAGTGAGAGATCATTTCTGTTTCTCGGATCCACAGATAAACTCCATGCACATGAATTTAGGTTTAAAGGGAAAGTGAGAAATTCTTTGGTCTAGGGGCATCTGGATAGCTTAGTTGGTTGAGTGTCCAACTTTAGCTCAGGTCATGATCTCATGGTTAATGTGTTTGAGCCCCGCACTGGGCTCTGTGCTGACAGCTCCGAGCCTGGAGCCTGCTTCAGATTCTGTGTATCCCTCTCTGCCTCTCTCCTGCCCACATTTTGTCTCTTTCTCTCAAAGTAAATAAATATTTTTTAAAAATCCTTTGGTCTAAAGATAATATTGGAGGGGGTGCCTGATGGCTCAGTCGGTTAAGCATCCCATTCTTGATTTTGGCTGAGGTCATGATCTCATGGTTTGGGAGTTCAAGCTCTGCATCGGGCTCTGCGCTGACAGTGTGGAGTCCACTCAGGATTCCCCTTCCCTCTCTCTCTGCCCCTCCCCACTTTCAAAATAAATTTTAAAGCTTAAAAATAAAGAGGATATTGGAGTGTCACTGTGGAGGGAACTTCCCAGAGGTAGTATCCAAGGGTACCATAGTCATGCTTGCTGCTGAACTCAGTGACTGTGTTGGCTGTTCCCGGCCCCTGACAACTGTTTATAATTTCCTCTATTTGGAACTCTCTCTGCTTTTGATTTTATTCCCTTCTGGTTTTCCAGTTACTCCTCACACCTTTGTCCTTTAGATGTTAATTCCAGGCTTCTGGCTTTGACCCACTTCTCCTCTTGCTCTTCACATTTCTCATTTTTCTGTGGCTCATGACGGCTCCCACATCTGCATCTCTGGCCCAGACCCTTCCCTCAGCTCCATCCTTCTCCTTAGTCCACCTTCACCACATAGCTCCACTTGAATCTTCCATAGGCACTTAAAAGGCAACACGTATTTTTTTAATGTTCTTTTTATTTATTTTTGAGAGACAGACAGAGTATGAGCAGGGGAGGGACAGACAGAGGGGGAGACCCAGAATCCAAAGCAGACTCCAGGCTCTGAGCTATCAGCACAGAGCCCGATGCAGGGCTCAAACTCATGAACCACGAGATCATGACCCAAGTGTAAGTTGGACGCTTAACGAACTGAGCCACCCAGGTGCCCCAAAAGGCAACACTTATAGACCCAAACTTAGTATATCCCCCAGACTCTATTTTTCCCCCCATAGTCCTTGTCCTTAGGGTGACCATACAGCCCAGGTTGCTGAAATGGTCTCAGTTGAAGCCTGTTGTCCCTGCATAATTATTAATCATCCCTCTTTTCCTCTCAGAAATGTTCTGGTTTGAATGATACATTATAAGGCCACCTTATCCATTTTGGACAATGGCATGACCACTTATTTAAATGCCCAGGCCAGAAATGTCATGCTTATCCTCAACCTCCTCTTGCTCAACTCCCATGTTCCATAACATTTGCCTCATTCCAATAGACTCAGGCAGTGTCCATTGGACTATGGGGACAGTGTCTTATGCACTTGGATAGTCCAGTGCCAGGCACAGAAACTGGCCTATAGAAGATGTTCAGTAAACGTCAAGTAAAGCACACGAAGATGAAGTTAAGGGATGGAATTAGAAGCCATAGATTGGTAGAGCTAGAAAGAGTGGGCCGGTAGGCCTATCTTCTCTTTTTATAGATAAGGAAATTAAGGCGCATTGTGGCGAAGAGACTTGACCAAAGTCATATGGCCCGTTAGTAGCAGAGTCAGTATTGGACTCCAGATCTTCTGGAACCTATTTAAGGTTCTTTTTTAGGTGGTTTAAATCATCTTCATTAAGTAGAGGGACAGCTCAGCAGTCTCCCTTCATTAGACCCTTTGTATGTGTGCATGTGTGTGACCTGACGGTTCAG
The DNA here is from genome assembly GCF_006229205.1 of Suricata suricatta. Taxonomy (NCBI): domain Eukaryota; kingdom Metazoa; phylum Chordata; class Mammalia; order Carnivora; family Herpestidae; genus Suricata; species Suricata suricatta. Next base: position 34,770,089 of record NC_043712.1, on the reverse strand, counting down.
GGATGTGGCATGTGGGGGAAGGATAGAGATTCTTGCTTCCAGCAGTGTTCAGAGGAACTGAGGAGACCCGTCAGGGTTTATTTTAGAAGTGCTATGCTGTATTTCTGCTGGAGACATTTTCACCTCAACATTGCCAGACCAGGTTAAAATACAACCTGACCTGACAGCAGCTCAGGTGGTGTCTTTTGTTTTTGTTTTTAAACTAAGAATCAGATGCTGTGAAACACATTCTCAGTAAGGCGGGTAATGGGAGGCTATCATATCATTTACTGCTCAATCTAACACTTTGTTGGTGGACGTGGGGATTCTGGGAAAGAGGCTGTCACCTTTCGTGAAGTCTTTCCCCCTTCTTTTAGTTCTCCTCCAATTCTTCTCTTACCCTGGTCTTAGTGAATATATAACTTGATTTTGAAAAAATTTTCTCCTTTTCTGCACTTTGTGTTTCTTATTTGTAAATGAGTAGGTTAGACTGGATACTCCCATAGCTGCGTCTGGCCCTGAGTTCCATCATGTTAAGGCTCCTCTGCCCATTGCTTGAAGCCGACTTAGACATTCGTGTGTGTGTGTGTGTGTGTGTGTGTGTGTGTGTGTGTGTGTATAGACACACACACACATATATATAATAAAAATCTATGTTTCATTCTTGGTCAGATTGACTCTCTTCCCTCCTCTTATACTTGATACTTAAATCCATCATTTCTTAAATGTCCAGTCCTCTTTCTTTATAAAACACTCTAACACGCTTATTATTTCAACCATTTATATTTAACATTAAAGTTTAATCATGAAGTTGTTAACCATAGAAAATTATTAAATACATGAGTTTGGAATGAGCATGGAGCAGCTGAAAAAAAATGAGTGAGTATTTTAGAATGAGCACTTTGGAAAAAAATTTATGCATAGAAAACAATGGAGAATTACAATTAAGAGCTCTGGGGATCTCAAACTGATTTGTCCAGCTATTACATAGTCATTTCAATTTAAATTAAAATTGTAACTATTTTCTAGTCTACTAAAAATATGAGGTGTCACATTAAGAGTTTTAATGGTGCGTTCTCTGGGGAATGCAAAAATGCGAGATTGTAGCACATAAATAACTATATAGTGAAGAGTGAATAAATTCTCTGCCAAAAATGAATATGATAAAAACAGAAATGACAGTGGATTATTTTATTCCCTCTAGTGAAGCGCAGCTCACACATTAGAGCAAAGAAACAGTTCACAGGGTGTCTAATTCCATATCGCTCTGTCAGAGCTGATGAAAAGAACAACACAAAAAAATTTTAACTGGTTGATGAACTCAGGCATAAATGAGGCCATATATTTTGTTCCCAAAGTAAAATATTTTTTTAGCCACAGAACGTAGGTTGATATTAATATTTGATAGCCCTGATTCCTAGAAAATTGGATTAGTCAAGGTTTTAACCACTGTAGAACATGTTTAAGGCAGTCAAAACTTCTGGAGGGGAAAAAAAAAGATTAAAGTCAAAAACAGATGTGGCTTCCTGGAGTAAGCTGAATCCTGGCATTTGTGTATGTGTGTGTTCATGTGTGCTCATGTGTGCTCATGTGTGCTCATGTATGCTAGAATGTTGGTCATGGTGGGTGGAAGGCCTGGCGATAGCACTCAGAAGATCTGGGATTCCTGTATATAGTGAGTGATACATGAAAGAAGTGGCATCTGGATAGTGGAGAGAGTTAACGGTGCAAGAGAGTTATGATAACTAAGTTTGGTTGAGCTTCTGGGAGCCAGAATACAAAGGAAATTGATGGGTTTCATAAATCTTGTTGTCCTATCCGTATTTTCCTGTTCATAAGCTCTTGGAGGAATTTGTTGGTTAGAGCAGTGGTTCTCAGACTTGAGTACACTTAAGAATTATCTGGCTTCTAGAGATTCTGTTCAATTTGTCTAGGACGGGACATGTTGCATCAATATTTTTTTTAAAGCTCCTCAGGTGGGTTCGATGCACATCCAGGCTTGTGGGTTAGTGGTGTAGAACCTTATGGAGAACAAATGAGTAATTGCTGTTCAGCAGAAGATGCAGAAACTCTTAATACAACCAATTATCATATTGATTCTTAATACAAGAGGAGTATTGATTTGTAGTTCAGTGAAGGCATCTCTAAAACAATTCAAATTTAGTTTTCCTGCCACATAAAATTACAGGCATCTGTACTTTGAGTAATCCATTCCTGAAAATCAGACATTTTACACACACATGCTAGCTAAGAGCCAATTTTTATTATTTTAAATGGGAAAAAAAATTAAATTTGCTCTTTGCAACTGAAATCCCTCGACTAAATTTACTAGAACCATCAAACACCTTTATAAATTGAGTTACAAATGATGACATTAGGATATGAAGAGGCTTACAACATTCCATCCTGTCACGAAATGATAAATAAGGGTTTGAACTGGCATTTGTGCACACTGACAAACTCCTTTTCCAGCCAGCTCCGTCTGAGATACGCCTCCTTTATATTGTTTCCTGATGTGCCATTCGAAGTTTTGTGAAATTCTGATGTTCTGCCAATTGCAGTTGGAAGACACTTGAGGCTCTCCTCAAGCATAAGGTCACAATGAGCTTTTGTGATAAAGTTTTAAATGAGTTAAAAAATTTTTTCTTTGTGAATACTAGCTTACATATTATATTGAAAGATATATATACTTTAAGATATTTGGTATTCCTATTCTGAGATGCATTCTACCAGGAAAATGTTAAACAGGGAGAATTCTGTTTAGAAAAGTATTTAAGGGGCGCCTGGGTGGCTCAGTCAGTTGAGCGTCTGGCTTTGACTCGGGTCAAGATCTTGCGGTTCGTGAATTTGAGCCCCATGTCAGGTTCTCTGCTGTCAGCACAGAGCCTACTAACGATCCTCTTGACACAGGAGACCCTCTTCTCTGCCCCTCCCTGCCATGTCTCAAGAAGAAATAAACATTTAAAAAAATATGTAAAAAGTCCAACCTGGATAACCAGAGTTGAGAATTGATTTAGTAAGGATCTTTTTTGGCTGCAAGTAACATAACACCCTCCCTCATTAAAGTGGGTATTCACGGCAAGAAGTCCAGAGATGGAAGGTCACAGAGTTGATCCAGCAACTTAATGTTGTAATCAAGGGCTATATCTATTCCCACCTGCTTGATGCTTTACTCAATTCATGGTGTTCGTGATATCTCCCCTCATGGTCACAAGATGACTGCCGCAGCCCAGATACCATGCCTTCTGTCAGCAAAGTCCAAAAGTAGGAAGGGAGGGCAGTGAGAAAACTCATCTTATTCAGACTGTCTCTATATCAGAAGCAAAGTCCTTCTCATAAGCCTTGAAGCAGAATTCTAACATCTCATTAGCAGAAATGGGTTATATGGCCATCCATAGCTATAAAGGAAGCTGGGAGAGTGGTTATCTTGCATCGACAACCTCTGTCACGCAGGGAAGATGGGGAAGAGGAAAGGCCAGTGGGAAGGTCCATAGAGTCCGAATTCTATCATTAATGAGCCGTGTGTCCTTGGGCAGGTCTCTTACCCTCCATAAATTGATAGGGTTTTCTGACAGAGCACTTCTGCTTGCATTTTAAGACGTTACTTATAAAGGTTTGTCTTGATTGGAAAAGAGAATATCTTTGGAGATTGTCAGGATACCGTGGCGTATAAAAATTGCTAACAAGTTCTGCAGCAAAGAGAACAGTTTAACTGTCCAAGCCAGTGTTCCTAAAATGGGTTTGACCGTAGAATCGTTTTTTTTAAAAAGGTGTTTACTTATTTACTTTTGAGTGAGAGAGACACAGAGGCAGAGCACAAGTGGGGGATGGGGCAGAGAGAGAAAGGGAGACACAGAATCCTAAACAAGTTTCAGGCTCAGCGCTGTTGGCACAGAGCCTGATGCAGAGCTTGAACCCATGAACCATGAGATCATGTCCTGAGCTGAAGTCAGACGCTTAACTTACTGAGCCACCCAGGCGCCCCTGATCATAGAACCTTTTATACAAACCAGGAATGTGTGCATCTGGTATTCTATGGAACTCTTCAGAAAAAACTGCCCTGTTAGACTGAAGTTTCTTAAAGACAGGGTCTTCATCTCTAAATGTCCCAGAGTATTCAGCGGTTTCCAGATACACTGCTCATCCCTCAGTCAAGGCTGTAACCTCACTTCCTCAGGGAAGACATCTTATCCATCCAAACTAGGTTGGTATATATCCTGACCTATACTGGCCTGTATCCTACATAAATATATCCTGTCCCTCTCCTTTATGACACCTCAGTTGCAAAAACTTGCAGTTTGTTACTATGGTTATGTATAATCTGTCTTTCCAGTGGACCATAAGCTCCCTGAGAACAGAGGCACTCTCTTGTTTACTGCCTTTTTTCCACTGCCTGCTACAGTGGCTAACACATAGGTGCTCAATATATATTTTTGAATGAACTCCTCACATATGGTGGGCCACGGAGATATTTGTGTCATGGACACCTTGTGTTTTGTTTCCCAGAACTGATGCCCCAACCATTCTCTTTTAGGATTGCCACATCACACTTCATCCCATCTGTATGGTTTTTCCCACTGGATTGGTCCAGCAGGTGGATACCTGGGCCAGTAAGCCCTCTATTAGGGCTTATAAAATTTGGGATAGGAGAAGGGCCAGATTTATTTCTTCCCAGTGGTTGAAAACATAGGTGACAAAACTCATGAACTGTTGACCACCATATTTTCTTCTGTTTGAACCAGAGAACTGGAAAAGACTGATTGGAGAAGACAGAGAGCAAGAGAGATAATGATGGATAGATGGATGGATGGATAGATAGTAGAGAGAGAGAAAATGGATGGATGGATTGATGGGTAGTAGACAGTGAGATAATAGATGGATGGATGGATGGATGGATGGGTGGATGGGTGGATGGATGGATAGATAGTACACAGAGAGAGAGAGAGAGAGAGACAAAGAGAGAGAAGTCATAGATACTTTACCAGAGAAGAGAGATGAAGACAGTGCTGACCAAGACTGAGCTGCTAGGTTTTACACCTGGGACCCAGCCACATTCCCATTCTTGGGTTTCATGAGATCTTCTTAATCCTTCCTCTTTTGTGCTTAAGCTTATTTAAGTTGGTTTTTTGCTGCTTGGGAATCCTAACTAGTATAATTTGCCAAATGAATTAAATATTGAACATGGAAAAAGAAAGGAGACAGAAAAAGAAAGGGCATTGGGCTTCTTGAGTGTATATAAAACAGTCAGCAGAGGGACTGAGTTGAATTCAAACGTGGTGGACGCAAACAGAGCATGCCAAATTCAGGATAAGGAAACATTCAATCTATTTATGTACAAGATGGTTTTGAGGATCAAATGAGTTAGGAGGCGTAAATGTGCTTTAAAAACTGAAACAGAAGGAATCTTTTCAATAAACCCAAAATTTGCAGCCGAGGGTGGGTGGAGGTAAAAGACTACAAAGAGCCCTGACCACAGGCATTACCGTGAAAGCTGATGGCCATCATTCTGCAGCCGTCATCATCCCCTTGAATGCCCAGACCTTTCCTGCCTTCTCTGCAAAGAGCACTCAGCCCCACGCTGCCACAGCACCTGGCTCATCTGCACTCTGCAGGTGTGTTCAAAGTCATTCCACTTCTTATTTCTTGTCTGCCCTACCTGGAGACACTCAGACTGTGTGAAGGACACCATCAGGGCCACTGTAGGGTGACTCTTGTGACTGAATAATGCATGAAACCAGCAGTGGCCAAGGGGGAGCCTCCTGAAGTGGGTGGTGGGTTGAGGACAGGGTCTGGTCTCCACCTGTGGAGACCTGACTTTCCTATCCATGGGGTTTTTCAGATTGATGGCTCAGTCCATATGGATGAGGTTCCGTTAGTAGGTTTCCTGGAATGTTTATTAGCTATGCTGGAAACAGGTATGGACTGACAAATTAGACAGCAGTGCTTAACGGTTTGCAAAGGATGCTCATGTCTTTCCTGTTCACTTCATCTGGGCCTCACAAGGGCTCTGGGAGAAAGAGGGGTCCAGGGTTGTTTGCTTATCATCTGTTGACGAGGGAACTGAGACCCCCAAGAAAGCATGACTTGCCCAAGAGAAGACCAGTCTTCTGGGGTGACTTATTTTTTTAATGTTCCTAGGTTAACCAAATTTACAGTATTTATCTGTTCTCAAGGCAAAAGGAATGCTTCGCCTGCTCTCCCATTCCTATTTAACATTTTTAAGACTTGTGGTGAGTATACATAACAAACTTTGTCATCTTAACCATTTTTAAGGGTATGATTCAGTAGCATTAAGTACATTCACCATGTTGTATGTCCATCACTTCTAATTCCAGAGCTTTTTCATCATCCCACACAGAAACCCTGTACATTAAACATTAACTCCCCGACCTCTCTTCCTCGCAGCCCCTGGCAACTATCATTCTACTTCCTTTCTCCACAGATTTGTCTATCCTTGGTACCTCCTATAAGAGGAAACATTCAAAATTTATCATTTTGTTTCTGGCTTTTTTTCACTCAGCATAATGTTCTCAAGTTTGGTCCATGTTGTAGGATGTATCAGGATCACCTTCTTTTTAAAGGCTGAATAATATTCCATGGTACACGTGCACCACATTTTGTTTATCCATTCATCCATTCATGGATCCTTGGGTTGCTTTCATCTTTTGGCTCTTGTGAAAAATGCTACTGCGAACGTGTGCCCCAGCATCTGTTAGAGTCCCTTTCAGTTCTTTAGGGTATATGCCTGGGAGTGGGATTGTTGGATCACAGCAATTCTATTTAACTCTTTGAGGAACCACCATACTGTTTCCACAGTGGCTGCTCCATTTTTACATCCCCATCACCTTTTCCTATTTTTAAGCCACAATTCATCCTCTGCCATTGCTCTCTAGCATCTCCCATTCATCTCCACTCTCCAAACATCCACCCTGTGTACACCGTGGATGTGCCTGTCCCACTTATTAGAGAAAAAAAGTTGCATTAATAGTTAAAAGTGTGGTATTATGCCGGGTCTGGCAGTAGGTGATTGATGGCCTCCATTACACCCCATTAGATATTTTATTCTTGTTAAATGAAGAGCAGCCAACTTTGTCAAGTATTTTTAGTTCCCTCTGGTCTTATTGGTCCGATCTATTCTTCAGGACGGCCTGTAAATGGCCACATATGGCTGAGTGTCTGCAGGACGGATGGCCGTGCAGCTGGCGTTCATTGGCCACCAATTTACCCCGGCCCCCTTCATTGTGAGCCTGACAGCGCTGGGGAGCCTTGTAGATCTAACCAAATATATCTATTTTCTAATTGTCTATTTATCACCTTCTGGGGATGTGTGGGCCTCCTATCTGAAGGCAAAGGGGGGATGGCCTTGAACAATGATCCTTGTCAAGCCTCTCGCTCGCTCTAAATTAGGGCCTAGTTGCTAAATAACTAATTTAGTCCTGCTATCAAGCTGAAAAAGTGGGTATTCAGCGCAAAGTGCCAGCTGGGGAATTGATTATGTCTTCTCTCAGCGATTGTGATAAACCTGCCGCCGAGCCACTGTGGAAGGCTGGAGATGGCTCCCTTGGGGCAGCGGCGTTTCATCATGGAGAATTGGCAGGGGTGCCAGTCCCACTCACCGCGTGGCAGCTGAAGTCCGGGGCACTGGACCTGCCCCATCACGGCGCCCGTGGGGAGTCTGGCCAGCCCAGCATCCTCCTGGTCCATGGCTTCTGCTTGGAGCCATGGGGACATTTGCATTTGTCAGAGACGGGACCAAGGTGAGAATTAGGGAGGGGAGAGAAAAGTCATTCTGACAGCCCCAATTCCAATTAGAGTCAGATTATTGAAGGTAGCTCAGGCCTGGGGCGGGGGAGGGGGAGGAAATAAAAGGCAATAGGAGCTTCTTGGGATATGTATTAATAACAGCTGCTGGCTAGCTGAAAATAGAGAGTTATGATTTACTGCCCGAGAAATCTAACAACAACAAAAACAACAGCCGTCAATTACTCAGCCCTCCCCTGTGCCCGGCGTCTTCAGATCTTTGATCTCTTTGAATCTTCTTAGTATCTAGGCAGATCAGGGGTACTTGGAGAAAACGAATTTCAGAAATGTTAACTAATCAACTTGTTGAAGGCTGAAGTCTGCCCGTAAATCTCTCCCCAACTCAATGTTTTTTTTTTACAATGCTGGAAATGTCTCTATCATTCCTTGACTCAACTAGTCTGGGTGCTGGGGGCCAGAGTGGAGGTTCAATCAGACCAGGCCCTGCCTTCATGGAGCTGATCTTCCAGTGGAGGAGACAGACCACACCAGTGGTTCTCAATCCAGTCAGCCCCAAAGGCCCTTTTGTAACTCAAATCCTTTGAATGGCTCCTTTATCATCCTGAAATTAAGTCACAGATAATACATTACACTTATTTGCATAATTAGAAAATCAGTATATCATTTTTGCTGTAATTTAGTGGATAAATGAAAGGAATTGTAATAAAATAATATGTATTTCAATGTTTATATGTTTGGTCATAAGTGTGCTAGAAAGCATTATGATACATTCAGATGCTTATACTTATTTGTAATGAATGTTTGAATTTAAGAAAGAAGAGATAATGTCCAACTGAACGTTGATGGCTTTTTCTCTTTCTCTTTGAAAATTTGAAATAAAAGCTAAAAAAGTTCAGACTGATAAAAGACTCAAATACCATAACCATGGGTGTCATTTTCTGAAATGAGAAAACTCAAAGTAGAAGAAAGTAAAATAATGTTTGTGTTTCCATGGTGGTTGTCTACCGTAGGAAAGTCAGTGTAAATGAAACCAAACATACTTTCCTTTGTGTTTGTGTGTAAGATGGAGTTTGAGTCTAGATTTAGAGAAATTTTTTTTTCTTTTTGAGAGAGAGAGAGTGAGAGAAAGAGTGGATGAGCAGGAGAGAGGGGCAGAGGAATAGAGAGAGAGAGAGAAAAAAAAAGAGAGAGAGAGAGAGAGGGAAAGAGAGAATCCAAAGCAGGCCCCATGCTCAGTGGAGAGCCCAAGGTGGGGCTTGATCCTGTGACCCTAGGATCATGACCTGAGCTGAAATCAAGAGTCGGATGCTGAACTGACTGAGCTACTCAGGGACTCCATTGAGAACTACAAATGTTTCTTTGACCCACACAGATGTTTAGTTAAAACTCAACCCATGCCTTGCCTCTTGATCATTGGGGGTTGGTTCTATTCCACTGAGACTCACCGGACTATATAAAAGATAAGTAAATAAACAAGAAAATAATAAGTAGTGATAACTACAATGATCAAAAGAAAACTGGGTGATGGATTAGAGAGTATATGAGGAACTACTTGGATTGGGAGTTCAGGATTTCTGGTATGGATTAAGGGGCCCCTCTCAGCCCAGATTCTCATGGGGAGGAAGAAGCAGAATAGGCACAAGCATCCTCTGGAGGATTCATTGCTCCATGAGGGTGGGGGTTGGGGGAAGGAGGGTCAGGAAATTGGCCTGGCTGGAGGTCCTGAAGACCCAGGTTGGGAGCTGCTCTACCAGTTACTGAGTGACCTTGGGCAGACCATTATTTTCTTCATGAGCCTCAGTGTCCTCATCTGTCAAATGGAAAGAGTGATGATCTCATTACCTTCTTTCCAAGTTAATGAGAAGATCCAAAGTGATAGGAGCAAGTGCATTATACAGCATAAAATTTGAACAGGCTTTCGTTTGCAATGGGAAACATTAGAAACAACTCAAAAACCTCCAAAAAAGGGGAACTGAAATCAAAGGCATAACAAAAATCACTCAGTAGAACATTATGTAATCACTAAAATGTAAATGTTAATTATGTAGAAAGATGTTCACAGGTAAGTGAGAAAAGCAAAATGGAGAGTATAATCCTTTGTTAGAGTTATATGAGGAAGAGCAAGCAAGCAAAAAACCAGGCAACAAACAAAGAATTGGAAGGATGTATATCGAAATACTAACTGATAGTGTCTCTGGGAATTAGAGTTGATTATAATTTTCTCTTTGCTCCACTCTATAATGAACTGTATCATTTTTGTATCAAGAGAAACAAGCCACAAACACAATTTTTAAGATGCTTGTCACATACCAAGACCCGTACTGGAATCACTGGCGCCGTGTCTGGGTTGGGGGCCAGGGTGCCTTCTTCTTTCTTGCATTTCACACATTCACTGTGGCCACTTGCGGTCCAATGAAATTTGTCCTCCCCAGAAGCAGTTGGCTTCTTTTTGTATTACATTCTCTGCCCTCAGAGCTTGAGTCAGGCAGCTCCAGATACTTACAGACAGAGCTTATGATGTACCAGATTCTTCTCTGTTTTTAAAATATTTTTTACATTTATTTACTTTTGAGAGGCAGAGTGATACAGAGAGCAAGCAGAGGAAGAGCAGAGAGAGGACAGAATTCGAAGCAGGCTCTAGGCTCTAAGCTGTCAGTGTAGAGCCCGATGTGGGGCTTGAACCCATGAACCGTGAGATCATGAGCTGAGTTGAAATCAGATGCTCAACTGACTGAGCCACCCAGGCGCCCCATGATGTACCAGATTCTGAGCTAGGTGCCATTATTTTAACCATCATAATCTTCTGAGGTAGATATTATCACCCTCATTTTATAGGTAAGAAAAAGAAAATTAAAGCCTAGAAGATTCAATGAATCAGTACTTCCCATATGTCTTCTAAATGGAAGGACAAAGATTTCAACTCAGGATTTCTAGTCTGAGCCACTGACATATGTTTGTAACCACTTGGGAGATTAATTATTGTCCAAGTTTCCATGTCTTTCTACATGCAGTTGGAAAGTCTGTAGAGCTTCCATTTTCTATTGGCTAATGTTGGTAAACACCCACCTCACAGCCTGGCTGTGTCCAGAGGATGCACGTGGTTCACATGACTTCCTTTTTCTGGCTTGGGTCTATGTCTGAATTACAGCCCTGCCACCAGGCTCCCTCTGCCCAAACTGGAACCCATCATGCTGTTGGGTTAGTTGGAGGAGATTCCAATGAAGGAGACTCGGGATCTGGAGGACAGCCCCTGTTAAGCCCCAACCTGGTGGGTGGTGGGCGGTCCTGAATTTAGCCAAAGGCTCCAGTATCCAACTGTTTATCCACCCAGCCACTCACTCATTATCATCTCTGAGAAAAGGGAGATTTACCTTCTGTTCAAGTCCTCACTAAGTTTTCATGTTATGAGGCTTTCTCTCATTTAATTTTGACCCAAAAACACTATTTGGGGAGGATATATTTGTCCCCAATAACTTTAACCGATGCTCCCAATGCTTATAAAGGTCACTTCTTGGAGCAAAAATGGAGACAGAAACACTAAGCACAGATTTAGTCATTTTTCCTTATAATTGCAAGTGTTGAATGTTATAAATAAGCCTTTTAAAGATCACTTTAAAAAACAATACACTAAGTGTTTACTTTGTGGAGCTCATAAATAGAGAATGGGGATTTGGGGCTAGGAGTGTAATTTCCAGTGACAGCCTCAGCCACGGATGCAAAACGTCCTGTATCTTAAATGATTTGGATGGCAGTGAAGATGATGCTCTCTGGAAAGGGGTGTTAGAGGACTCGAAAAGTGGTTGCAGTGGTGACAGAGATACCAATGTCAAGGAGGTACGTGAAGAGAATGAGTATAACCATTTCATGAATCAAATGTGAGCCAGGAAAGAAAGCAATGTTTCTAAATAGCCTTCTAATTAATATAAGGCTTTATATTAATATGTTAATGTTAATGAGCATATTGATTTATAATTACTACTTTGTTATATTAACATATTTCATGTAAATTACATGAAACTAAACTTGTAAGTTTATTAAATAGTTAGACCTTTGACTATCCCATCCATATTCCATATTACATGCAAGTTGGTCAAAGCTTTGTTTTAGAACTTTCTGTTGACAAAAGGCAGATCTCTCTATACTTGGGGTCATCACACAGGTAGGCATGTTTACCATAGACCTACTACGTGCTGGGCATAGTGTCAGGCACACAGTGAGGGAGACACCTGAGGGTCTGTGTGGGAAGAGGCCCGATTGAATGCCTTCATCTTCACCCTCCTGAAGGTGATATAGATTCTGCTGTGGAGAGGGTGCCCCCACCGTCTGGGCAGGCTGGTGTCTAGCATGGGGTTGGCATCAGTGGGGTTAACTGGTTCTGCTCAGTGCTTCTTAAAATAATTTTGAAAATCTATGTTCATTCTTGAACATTTTAATGATGACTTCTAGAGTATCATAAACAATTTGAAATAATTTTAAATAAAGAGTTTTAAATAATTACAAAGGATATAATGTCTGGTGTATTATAAATATATAAACTGTGAGATAAAACTCTCACAATGCTGTTTAAATGTGCCCAATAAAATACAAATATCATAGCAATTTGACACCCACCACCATCCTTTTAAAAAAATACACGAATGAGCTCTTATTTAACAGTAGGAAATTGTATTTCCAATCCACTTCCCCTACAGAATTTTATTCTAATGTAATGTATTTTTATGCTTGAAAGTCTTTTATTGATTTTCCTATCATACTTCTCTGCAACAAAAAGATGTATATAAATTGAATTTTTTCATTTCCTATGACCATAAGCCTCTAAGAATTAAAAAAATAATTCTTCTGGATTGAGTTATCATTTTGACTATTAGCTGAATACAAACTTGATAAAAATAACATAAATGTACTGCAAATTTTAATAAATAATTATTAAAGAGATAAAAATTATTAAACATTTAAAACAGTAAAAGCTTCTCTTAATGGGGGCATATAGCCGTGTTTCCTGTCCACTACAAAACTCCAGGGAGAGCCATTCATACTGTGATATAGATGACAACCCCTGGAATTGTGCAGTGAGCAACCTACACAACTGTATGCGGTAGACCTGGATTTGGTTATAGTGCCTTGATTAAAGGTGACATTGAGAACACCATTTGTTGAATTGTCCCTTTATTTGATGACCCAGATCCTTTGACTCAAAAGGACAACCATAATAAGATTCAGGGTGAAAAGCTACATGAGTCTGTTTGTACTGTAGAAGAGGGGAAATTATAGAAGGGAGGCTGGGAATGGAAAGCAGGCATGAGGTTTCCACCACAGGCAGATCAGTTTTAGGAAAGAAATTCATATGGAAGTTGGGAGCCAGGAAACTGATTCCCTTAAACTTCTCTGTGCTGGATATGCTCGGGAAAGTTTTTATCGTCCTAGGGGGCTGTGAACCCCCGGGGCGTCTCCAGCCAGTCATGCCGCAGGGCAGAGCTCTTTGTGGTGCTGACCAGACTGGAGGCTTTCTGCCATTAACCAGATCCTCTGCCACTAGGTCTCAGCAGGCACCCTCAGCCAGGATCCCCAATCCACGGAGCCCACCGCAAAGCCCAGCCCTGTCTGCAGGCCTGGTTGATCCTCGTGCCGCCCTAAGAAAGAACATAATAACAGCTCCCACTTGGTTAGAATTGAATAAATTCTAGACACTAATCTTTGCATGTTACTCATCTCATTTAATCTTCCCTCAAACCCAGTAAAGTACGTTCTATTACCCTCATTCTACAGACAAGAGAACAGAGGCTTGCAGTTGTGAAATAACTGACTCAACATCACACACGTGCATGTGGGGAAGGGCGCTTTCAAACCTAGCACAGGTCAGCGAAGCTCTGAAGCCTGAGCCGTTTTGGATCCCACCACGTCTCTTGGAAACATGAAAGGAACTGTTGTACTTAGGAGCTTACTACGAGCCAGGTGCCTGGCACATTATCACATTTAAATCTCACTACTATCCTGCAAGGTAAAGTACTAGTCTCTTTTTGTTGCAGAGGAGGAGAATGAAGCCCAAGTTAATAAGCAGTAGAACCGGAGTTGACCCTGGGTCTCTCCATTGCCTAAAGAACCGCCTCTTTCCTTTCCTGGAGGCAGCTTCCTGGGCCGGGCTGACCGCTCTCCAGCCGCTGCCCATCCCATGACAGAACAGGTCCATTACCTTTACTGTACGAACTACCTTGGATTTCCCTACAAAGAATAAGGATATAAAAACATTAAAACCACCATTGGAAAATTTAGCTTCTGGGTCCATTTGGCCCAGCCCCACATTCCCCACAATTATTTAATTTAATTTAATTTAATTTCACTCTGAGAATGCTTTGGAACCCTGGCCATGTGCCAGGTATCAGCGAGATGCTGCTAAAGGCACTGGGGACAAAGGGAAAAGTAGCCCCTGACCTCAGCTCTTGCCACTTGCCACGCTGTCTTACGTTAAATTTCCGTAAAGACAGTGGTCAACATGGGGTCGCAGGACGTGGCGGCGGAGTTGACTGTGATGGGGGTACCAGGAAGGTTGTATGAACCAGGAAGGTTGTGTGAACATGGCAGAATCTGAGCTGCGGTATCACTGCTCTCCAGTTAATTCAGTCAAAACAGGTGACCCGATCTGAAGAATCTAGAAAAGATGTGGCCTGGAGTGCCTGAGCCTGTCTGGTCTGCTGACTGGGAGTTCCTAGGTCATGTCTGGGCAACAGCTCTAAGCATAATAGCTCCTGGGGCAATAGACTGCCAAGCTCTTCACGGTATTATTTTGTGAAAACCCCGCTAGGTACACTTGGGCTTCTCCCAGGACTGGGACAAGCATTCATTCTTAACCAGGCTCCTCCAGTCATTTCCCTTGCACCTCAGCGCTTTGCGCGTGGGGATTTCCAGACTTGACCTCCACAAAATCCTCGGCCCTAGCCTGACAGCCACTGCAGGACTGCTCCTGAGCCGGCCCTGGGACAACAGTGCCTCCCTGGTGCCCCTGCAGCGGGTAGTGGGACCTCCTCACTGGGGCTCCTCTCGTCTGTTTCCCCACAACCACAGCCATGAACCCCAGTCCCTCGGAGAGTGGACCCTGCCTGTTACAGGAGCGGTGTTCTGTAGAGGGACCCCCATGGCTGGGACCTGGGGAAGGGGAGGTCCTGGTCCTCAGGAGATCTCAAGGACCTAGCTGGGAAAGAGAGGCCAATGCTCCTGCAGGCAGAGCTCACTGTCGGAGGATATTTTTTCTGCAATCCTGGGGTATTTGACTTATCTGAGGAAAGATAAAGTGTTGGGACACACTTCATTCCTAATTTCTTTGTGTCACACCTCTAGTTCTGTCATGGTGTTTTATTTTCCTTTTATTGCCATTAATTTTTTTTTTCCTTTTTGGTAACTAGAGTTTGAAGGCAATGAGTTCTGGTCATGCCTGTGACATTAGTGCCATTTGCTGAGTTCTTACCAAGTACGAGGTACTTTTCCTGGGATATTTCATTTCGTTCTGCAAAGTAGGCAATGTTGGACCCATTTTACTGGTGAGGCTGAAGCTCAGAAAGATGGGGTGTCTTACTAGATCTCAGCTGGTAAGTGGTAGGGTGAGAATTTGATTCTAGGAAAGTGAGTAACTCTAGAAAATGTGTTCTAACTCTAGAAAGTGGAGACTCTTGAGCTAGCTCCTCTAGGCCTGTCCCCTACCTGTCCCCTACCCTCTAAAATACAACATCTGTCCCTAAACACAGTTCAAAGTTGGATGGAACCATGACTAGATCCACATGTGGTATTAATGCAGCATAAAAATCTGTACTCACCTTGCTGTGTGGCCTTGGGCAAGTCACTCACCCTCTCTGGACCTGAGGTTCTTCAACTATAGGAAAAGAGCATGGAATGGATGACATCTCAGGACTTCCAAAGTCCTGTGCTTCAACTGCCAGAGTAAATTTAGGGGTTTTGTGGAGCTGCAGCCCATCTGATACTCTCCCCAACTTGACCTTTTCTTAAATTCATTTCATTAATTCTCTTATTCATAAGAATGCGTTTTCATTTCATGGTTCCTATGTTTAGTGCTTTCTCCTGATGATGCTTCTCTTCCTCGGTATAATTTTTTGTTCCATTAATTTCCAAGGACCATTTTGCCAGATCAGAGTGTTAAGAATCATTCACACCTCTTCCATTTGTCTAACCAACCGCTCATCCATTTCTCTCCAGAAATAATTGTATATGGTTCAATAAGTTTATTGTTCAAATCTGTTTACACTTCAGGATGCATCTCATCAGGATTTGCTATAAAGGGTGGAAAGCCAGTTTCCAATTATCATTATTATATCTCTTTCTCCAAGTTCTCCAAATATACTTTTTCCTCATCTTCAGAAGCTATTTTTAGTTTTTTAAAATGTATCTTTCTTTTATCCCAAACACTGACTTTAAACAAAAAAAGGATTAATTCTCTTCAATAGTTCTTTGCCTCTGTTTCCCGGCCTCACCAGGGCTAGCAAATCATCTGGGGGCGATACTGGGCTTTTTCTGCTTCCAGCACAACCCTTGCCTTTATTTTGGGAAGTTTCCCGTGAAGGGCTCACCGAGTCTTTGACTCTCTCGGCCCACAGACACAGTGGGCAGAGGAGGTCTGAGAGGGAAAAGTGGGGGAGGAGAGAAGAAAAAAGAGAGAAGCAGAAACGGAACTCCAGGAGCAAGAGCAGGAGAGAAAATTTCCAAGTGAAGACACTGCCTGGTCTCAGGACAGACGGCAAACCAGTTTCCCCAGTAGCCCCAGTCTGGCTGCTCCTGAGCCCCTCCCCAGGTGGAAGCAAAGCTTGGGGGTTTGAGGCCCGCAAAGTGGGTTCCAGGGCTGTTCTGCCGGTCAGTAGCTAGGCAGTGTGAGTACATCCCTTCACGTCTGCCTCAGTGCCTCAACTGTAAAAGTGGGGATCATAACAGTTCTTGCTTCATAGGTTCATGTGGGGATCTACTCATATATCCATGTATTCAGTTATTTATTAGGTTCCTACGGTGTTCCAGGTTCTGTACTGAGCAAGGACGAGATAGAGCACAAACCCCAGCCCCCATCCTTGTATTTATGGAATGGGGCTCAGGGTGGGGTGATATATATTAATATGTTAATTACTCACATAAAACTTACCAGGACTATGGAGGGTCCACAGTGCTCTTTGGGGAACCCTGGAAGCATACCGGGGCGGGGGAAGGGGAGAGCACAGTGGGCAGGTGCGGCTGTGGGGCAGAGAGGATGGGGAGCCCAGGCCCCAGGGAGG
Source organism: Suricata suricatta (assembly GCF_006229205.1). Lineage (NCBI taxonomy): Eukaryota > Metazoa > Chordata > Mammalia > Carnivora > Herpestidae > Suricata > Suricata suricatta. The sequence goes on along the minus strand of NC_043712.1, from coordinate 34,753,086 downwards.
CTGGTGGGAGAGGGCACCAGACAGGCCTGTGCGGCATCAGTACAGCAGCGCCAAGCTCTGGGTAGCTGCTCCTCTGAGTACTTAGCTGTGCACGCTTCCCAGGAGCTGCAGCCATTGTCCCTTGAGTGTGAATAGAGCTTTTTAATGCCTCCTGTCCAACCATGAGACACAGTGATCGACCCAGGAAGAAAGAGCTGAGGTCAGGGGTCCCAGTGGTTGGGGCACTAGGAGTCCCGGACCCTCCTGAATGGGGGCCCAGCTGCAGGGGAGTGCCCGGAGTGAGGTGACGTGAAACAGGGCCACGGGATTTTCTGCAGCTGTCCTCAGTTGTGGTTCATAACTTTTAGCATGTATCAGACCCCCCAGCAGAGTTTATGGCAGATGCAGATGTCTGGGCCCCATTCCTGGAGGTTGGTTTATCACATTTGGGCCAGGGGCCAGGAATCTGCATTGTAATGAGAGCCCCAGGTTGTGATCTCCCCAAGGGAGCCCTGCTCAATGGCAGCTTGGCCTTCTGAACAAACTGGGGCCTTGTCTAGATTCCTGCCACCTCAGTCAGGGGACCTGGGAGGCTTCTCACAGGACAGCACTCTTCCCACTTTGGTTTGAATATGCTAATATTAGCAGTTTCTCCGAACCTGAAAACAGCTTGTCAAATCCACGTGGCAGCGTGAAGCCAGAACTGCGGAACTATAGCCTGGTCTCTAATTTCAGTGAGCCCAGCCCGATGTGTCATAAGCCATGGGGACCGTCCAGCCGGTCCACTGAACAGCCAGATCCAGCACCAGTTGGTGGCAGACATTCAGGGAAGGTGGGACACAGACAGTTCTCCTCCCTCTGAAGAGTGGTGAGCCACCATTGATTCGGAGAAGGACTCAGCCCTGGGAACCTGCTAGGCCTAGGAGTCTTCGGGTGCAGGCCCTGGAGGGGGTCGAGGCAGAGAGGGGCAGAGGGACTCTTAGACCTGGTGGCAGGGTGACCAATTATCCTGGTCTTTCCCTAGTGTTAGCCCTGAGGTCCCACATTTCAGGAAACCCCTCAGAAGAGGGCAAACCCGGATCGTTGGTCATGTTACTTGTCTATAAGGGACTTGCATTCTCCTGGGAAAGCTGGGTTTCTCAGTGGTAGGCACAGACACTGCCCACCATTCCTGTGTGGTCTTGGGCACGTGTCTTAACTGCTCTAGGTTTTTGTTTTCTGTCAGATGGGAATAACATTCCTTCCTGCATAGGATTTTGTGAAGGAGTAAATGAAATGATGTACATAGAACCTTGGCACATTTATTCATTTGACAGATCTGTTTTGGCCACTGTCACCATATTTCACCAAATCTCATTGAATCGAAGATGCATCAACTGTATGAGGCACAATGATTGACCAATGAAGGAAAAAAATACTGCCAACTAAACTCTGATTTGTAGTTGATTGCAAGGTGTATAGCGCGCTTCCTGAGGTGTGAAATGTGAGAGGACGCCCACCTTAGAATCTGTGGAGCAGGTAGCACACTGGGAACCACGGAGGCCCCAGCGGTGAACTGGGGCTCAATTTTCAGCCAGGGCAACCTTCCAGGTGGAGATATTTTTTAAAACAAAACGAATCAAGACAAAACAGAACAACCCTGAAGTGTAAGTATGTCTGTGAAGAACATGGCCACTCTCCTGTGTTCAATTTATTCAATTTAAAACATCATAATGGGGGGGCACCCGGATGGCTCAGTGGGGTAAGCGCCCAACTTCCGCTCAGGTCATGATCTCACAGTTTATGAGTTCGAGCCCTACGTTGGGCTCTCTGCTGTCAGCACAGCACCTGTTTGAGATCCTCTGTCTCCCTCTCTCTGCCCCTCCCCTGCTTGCATGCTCTCTCTCTCTCTCTCTCAAAGATAAAACATTAAAAAAAATAAAAATAGGGAGTACAGCTTCAGGCTGTGTGGTGTGTGGGAGAGAAAAATTCTCTCAGAACTCTGAGCCTCATGAAAAGAAGTTGATTCAGCTCGGACACCCTCCTGGCTTTGCCCTTTGGGGACCCTGTAGGTTACAGGGTGACAAGGGCCACTTTCCCAGTTCCAGGAAGCACTTTCTACCAGTGAGACCACCTGGCTGGAGCGAACAGCCCACGCTCACTGCCAGCGCCAGACTGGGAAGGCAGCGACAGGTGTCAGAGCTCCACTGGGATCGAATGAGAACATCCTGCCTTCTCCACCTCTGCTGTTTTCCCTGGAGAAACAGTTTTTTCCCCTTCATTGTTGGTTCTCTTGATGGGAAATTACATCTGCCAGACTCAAGAGCTGATCCGTAGAACCGTAACGGCACCCTCCACTCCCCCTCCTGTGCACCCTCCACTCCCCCTCCTGTGCGTGATCATCTTCCGGAGAAGGCTCCCGGCAGGTCAGGTGGTGGGGCATTTGGCCCCGTCCTGAGGGAGATGTCAGGGAGGGCACGAGTCTAGTAGCTCTGAGATGAATGCTTTTCGGGGTGGGGGAGCCCCAGGCTGAGATTGCTGATTGCTAGGAGGGTGGCCCACGAGGCATGCAGGGGCAGCTTCGTGTAATCTCATTAGCTGACACCGGTGCCAGCAAGCCGGGAAACCGCTCAGTGCGGGCCAGGAGTGGAGCCACCCTTGGGTCCCTCCTGCTGAAAGTCTGGGGTGGTTGGTGGGAGCAGTGGGGCAGAATTAGAACCCTGCCCCAGGACCCTGGGTAGAAATTCATTCTAAGTTGGGGTGCGATTGGGGAGCTGCCCTGGTAAAGATGCAACACATGAAAATATACACTACTGTGGAGTTTTTTTCTGACAAGTTTTATTGGTTTGTTTTTACTACAGAAAATCTGGGAAAATATGCAAAGGAAAAATTAAAATAAAATAAAATAAAAATCTGGCAACCCCGCAATCTGAAATCATCCTTCAAAATTCTGGTGTTTTCTCTGGATATCTTTCTCTAAATACAGACCGAACCCATACATCTGAGGGGCACAGGGCAAGAGTACTGTTGGTATTCCCACGTGCCACATGTTTAAATATTTAATGTTTAAATCATTTTTCTAAGAGCTACTTTTATTCTAAAATATGTAAAACTGTTAGGATGAAAAGGCAAAACTCAAATTATAATTAGTAAATATTAAACACTTAGATCAAACTTATTTTAATGAAGCTGAAAATTTAGATTTAATTTTTAAATGGTTGATTGCATTAAATAAAATATTTAAAAATTTAAAACTATGCTCTTTTAATGGCCGAGGTTCATCTAGTTGTCGAGGTAAAGGGTTGGTATCCCGCCTCATCCATATTTGTCTAGATCTTCATATATACAAATTTAAGGGTAAAATTAATTACTTAATATTGCGGACTATTCCTCAGCTGTTTCGTACAGCTGTCCCAAGTATTGTGCTAATTAGTGAGTACTTCTGGAACCGTGAATTAGAACATGAAGAAAAGCAAAGAAACAGACACGTGGCACTACTGGGAGATGATACTAGGTTGTGCAAGACAGGATTGCATTTCATGCTATCGAAGAGAAAGTATTTGACAAATTAATCTGTCTTTTCTCTTACTTAAGCACGTCCGCAGCTCAAATCTCCCCTGTATTCTGCAGCAGTATCTGTCTCTGATGTCAGTAGCGGCATGTGGCCCTGGGATTCAGTCCCCTTTTGTTTCAAGGACAGAGGGCAAAAGATGGAGACACATCTCCCGGGCCTTGAGTGATGTTAGCGGAGAGTCGATGTTTCTGGTTCTGCTTTGCAACACTGGGCACCAGATCCTAAGTAACAAAAGCGCCCATGTCTTCTGTAATAACTATTTGTGTGTATGTGTGCATTTATGAAATGTAGAACGGCCTGAATTGTGGGACCCAAGGCAGAGGCCACCCTTGCTGAGGTGTAGAGTCCAAGGATATCTGTGTATAATAACACATATATAATCATGCATGTATTATTTCCCCAATTTTCTGTCATGAACACTTTCTTTATATTCTTCTGAAAATTTATTTTTAATATTTATATTTAGCAATATTCCATAGAACAGACCTATCATCATTTATTTAACCAGACCCCTACTGTTGAACTTTATATTTTAAATTTTTTTCTCTCGTAAACAACACCACGGTGAACATCCTTATGCTCATCTGAAGTACATTTCTGGAAGCATCACTTGGTCAAAGCGGGGGACTTACATTGTGTACATAGAATTAAATCAAGAGGGGCCCCTTTAAAAGTCCCACACTGAATTGATAAACTGTTTTATCCTTTGTTAAGGATTGGTCCCTGGAGGGCTGACAGCACTAGAATTGGCTCAGGGAATGGAGTATGGAGTTCTGGATACTAACTCTCGTGTGAGCTTGGGCAAAGTTCTTTCTGTCTGGGTCTCAGTTTCTCCATCTGTACAAAGAGGAGTTGAACTAGATTTTTTTCTTAGAGTCCTTGCGATTAGAAGTGCTCTGGTTCTGGGAGGTTTTGTGTGCTGGGTGGGAGCGGAGGCGAGCCCAACCCTGTGGGACTCCATCACTGAGACCACCCTGCCCCCTGCTGGCCAGCTGCCAGCCGCCAGTCCTATCCCGGTCTCGCAGGGAGAGGCCCAGGAATCTTGCTGGGCTCACAGAAAGCTCCCTGCTGTGAAAGCAGCAAGTCATGAGAGGTTGAGAAGGGGCTGCTGTTTTCTTACTGGAAATGACATTCTTTGGGTGATGCTTCCAAGTGTCTCATTTCATCTGTTTGTTCAGCACATGTTCCCAAGTTCCTCATTGGTGCCAGGGCCTGGAACTCATTTTTGCTCTCAAGGAACACACAGGTGAGAAAAGGGAGAACTGGCCACATGTTATTACCATATACAGAGCAGAAAGCAAGATGTGCTGATACTCATTTGTTTGGATAAAGAGCCCAAAGAAATGGCTGTTCCGGGTTGAATGGTGTCCCTCCTGGAGCCTGTGAATATGATACAGAGTCTTTGCAGATGCATTCAAGTTAAGATGGCATCATGCTAGTGGGCCCTAGTCCTACAACCAGTGTCCTTATAAGGAGACAAAACAGAGACACACAGGGGAGAAGGCTCTGTGACAATGAAGACAGAGACTGGAGGGATGCAGCTACAAGCCAAGGACTGACAAGGATTGCCAGGCGCCACCAGAGGGAAGCCAGGGAGAGGCAAGGAAGGATTCTTCTGTAGAGCCTTCAGAGAGAGCATGGCCCTGGCTGACACCTTGATTTGGGACTTTTAGCCTCTGGAACTGGGCTAGAGTACATTTCTGTTGTTTAAAACCGCCCAGTGTGTGGATATTAGCCCTGGGAATTTAATATCACAGTGACTCCCTGGGGATGAAAATTGGCACCCCTGGGAGGACTGGGGATCTAAGAGAAAGACAGAGAGGGAGAGAGGAGGAGGGAGAGAGAGAAAAAGAGAGCGACCGTGTGTGAGTGGGAGAAGCTGGAAGGCCCCAGTTGTAGCCCCAGGCGCTGCTGGCTGTTGGGTTGTTGGACTATATGGGAAAGCATTGGGTGGAATGGTGGCTTTGACACATTTAAAACGTTTCACTTCCTAAAATTATTCTTTGGACTATGCCAAAACTTTTTCTTTCTTCTTTTTTTTTCTTTTTGAGATCAGAACACTTTCCTTAAACCAAAGCAAACGTAGCACCCCATATATAGAAGAGGTTATGTGCGTCCGTTGTAGGGTCCTGGGGCTTGGCAGAGTGCTGTTGAGAGCTCCTAACTCATGTCTGAGGGCGCTGAGGCTTTGCTCGATCCTATACCGGCCCCTCTGGTGTTGAGAAGGGTACATTCGATGTCAGATGGATAACAACCCAGAAGTGAGTAACTTTATTCATTATTTAACAGGAAGATTCATTTAGCCCTAAAGGTTCACAGAACTAACTCTCAATGGCCTCATAGAGACTAAGTGTATTCATTTCCTGCAGCCGCTGTAACAAATTCCCACAGCCTGGTGGCTTCAAACAACAAAATTTATGTTCTCATGGTTCTTGAGGTCAGAAGTCCAAACTCAATTTCACTGGGTCAAAGTCAAGGTGTTGGCAAGGCCACACCCTCTCTGGAGGGTCTGAGGGAGAATCTGTTGTTTGCCACTTCCGTCTGTGGTGACTGCTGGCGTCCTTTGGCTTGTGGCCATCTCTGCCTCTGTGTCCACATCACCTTGTCTCCTGTCTGTGTCAAATCTCCCTCTGCTTCTCTCTTATAAGGACAATTGTGACTGCATTTAGAGCCCACCTGGATAATCATGGATGATCTCTCCATCTCCAGATTGTTAATTTAACCACATCGGCAAAGTCTATTTTGCTATGCAGGGGAAGATTTGCAGTCTAATTTAGGAGTTAGGACCTGACATTTGGGAGGGCCATTTCTTTTTCTTTTTTCTTTTTTAAAAATTTAATTAATTAATTAACATTTATTTTTTGAGAGAGAGGGATTGAGAGAGAGAGAGAGAGGCACACACAGCGCAAGTGAGGGGGTGGGGGAGCCAGAGAGAGAGGGAGACACAGAATCTGAAGCAGGCTCCAGGCTCTGAGCTGTCAGGACAGAACCAGGTGCGGGGCTCTGACTCACAGACTGTGAGATCATGACCTGAGCTGAAGTTGGACGCTTAGCCAACTAAGCCATCCAGGCACCCAGGAGAGGGCCACTTCTCATCCCACTATAGAAGTGACAGGTCTATAAGTGAGTCGGTGGCAGAGACACACTCGGTCAGTCGCCTCCCCTCTTATCCTTATTACTCCCATCCTCCCTCTCTGCTCAGTAAAGAAGCTGTAGAAGGAATCTGGAGCCCTTTACTGGGTGACAGGTGGCGGAGGAGGCTGTCTGACATCAGCCTTTAGTTGAGCTGGGGGCACACAGCAGGCAGACCCATTCCCATGGAGAAGCCAGGTGGCCCAGCCAGGCAGCCATGTCGGGAGGCAGCCCTTTGTAAAGGTGCATCTGACCACAGAGGAACTTGCATGAGCCAGATCCTGCGTCAGGAGCTTCCCCTCTGATGTAATCCCTCAACAGCCCTCTGAGATATTATCTGTCCACAGGCTTCAGAATTCCCATTCAGGTCTGGGTTTTCATTGCCCTGAGCTAAGAAGCATGCTCTGAGCACAGGGTTAGAGCCCTGGACTTGAGCCTGGGTGCACAGGCTGCTTTCCTAAGTAGTTTTATGGGCAACTTATTACAATTCTCAAAGCCTCTGTTTCCTCATCTGTAAAATGGGGCTGAGAATCCTTAACCCTGCTGGGTTTTTATGAGGTTGCAAGGAAATCATGTCCCCCACAGCCTACAGAGGAGGGGCTGGAGGTTAGATTTCCATGGACCAGCAAGCTGTAGGCAGCCTTCGGATGAATGAAGGGGAGAACGGGGGATGCACGTGGGCCTTTTCTGGGCTTGGCACAGTTCAGGTAAGGGCAACTGACTCCTCTGGAAGGTGCCAGCGGGCAGGATGGTGCATCCAAGGAGATCTAGCTCTAGCTGATGGCCATTTAGATCACTTCAGCAGGTATTCACTGGGTAGCTCTGACTGGGTGGTGATACCAAGGCATGGTGGCCCCTACATCAGGGACCTTTAAGCCATGAGGAGGGATGGGTATGTAAATAACATAAGGGAAATGTGTGGCCAGAACTGGGAGAGACAGAAACAGGTGAATGGGTGGTGGTAGGTGGGGGTGGGGGGAGACACTGAGAAAGAACTGATCAACTCTGAACCAGCGCAGGGGCCTCCAGGAGGGTAGTGGGCTACTAATCCTCTATGTGGCCCAGTTTCTTTGGCATATGCAGTTTGAGACTCACTCTCACCAAGGACAGTCATTGGTACCATGGGTAACTTTGATTCTTTTATTTATTTATTAAAAAAA
>NC_043712.1:34740129-34745162 GCF_006229205.1 Suricata suricatta | reverse complement strand
TGTATCTCCCTTTCCCTCTGATCCTTCCCTGCTGACGCTGTCTCTCTCTGTCTCTCAAAAATAAACAAAAAACATTTAAAACAAATAAATTAAAAAAATTTTTTTTTAATTTTTAAAGTATTTATTTTTGAGAGAGACCGAGCAAGAGCGGTGGAGGGGCAGAGAGAGAGGGAGACACAGAATCTGAAGCAGGCTCCAGGCTCTGAGCTGTCAGCACAGAGCCCCTTGTGGGGCTCGAACTCACAAACTGTGAGATCATGACCTGAGCTGAAGTCAGACACAACCGACTGAGCTACCCAGGTGCTCCACTTTGATTCTTTTAAAATTAAGAATGTAACGACCACTGTAGAACATGTTGAAGGTGTAAATAAGCAAAAGGAAGAAACTTAAAGTCGCTTACAAGCCCATTGTCGGCTGACTCTCCATCATCAATATTCTGGTGTTTTTTCTTTTAGTATTTTTTCCTGCATAGATTTCATGCTACCTCCTGTCTTGTAGCCTCCCTTTTTACCAAACTAGATAATGAATAATTTTGTGTTACTAATGATTTTGGACAGTTAAATGTTAGATTGGATACATAATATTCATTCTTTAACCAATTACTAACAATCAGATATTTATATTGTTTTCTTTAAAAAAAAACTATTATAAGTAGATTCTGGAATAAAATTCTTGAAATTGTTATCTCTGTTCTCTCAGTTAATTATTTCTGCAGGACAAATTCCTGGGTTTGGAGTTGCTGTGTTGGAGGGGAAGCTCATTGTAACAGCCAAATTTGCCCCCCCACCCAATGTTCATTCTGATTTCTGTTCTCAGCAACGGTGTTTGGAAGTGCTGGTATCTCCCCACATTCACCAATGCTGGCTTTTATCACCTTCTGATTTTCGCCAGTTTTATCATCAAAAATGTCCCCTCGCTGGTTTAATCTCTATTTCTAAAAGTAATTGGGATTTTGAACACTTTTTCCTGGGTTTATAGGCCACATGCACACATGTGCATGTGTGTGTATATTTCCTGGCAAAATGTCTGGTTTGTGTTTCCTTGATCTATTTGTAGGACCTTCTGATATGCCAAGACAGGAAATAGTGACCCCCTTTACTGGTGAGGAAGCTGCAGTTCAATGAAGGTAAGTGACTTACCCAAGGTCACTGGGCAACTAAGTGCTGGAAGCTGAGCCCTCCATCCTGGGCTTTGAGTCACTCTCTAACACTGTGTCCCCCGTGTCTGCTGATAGATGACCCTCTCCCATAGTTCTGGGGGAAAAAAATCAAGTCTGCCTTGTTTCAATTTAGTCTTGATTCTTAAAATAATCTATCCTGTAACATACAGTAGTGTTAGCAGAGAAAATATGTTCCGCCACTTACTGCTAAAGGAGCCGGAGTCCACGGTGGGCTGTGACCCTGTAAGAGCGTGCCCTCCATTCTGATAAATCAGGTCCTGGAAGGCTGTGTGGGAGATTAGTGCTGACGGGTGTGGGGACAGTTAGCACGATTATTAACAGGGCGCCATGGCTGAAGACAGCTGGCTCAGCATGCACGTGAGCCCCTGGAGACCCCAAGTCGGGGCCGGACTCTGGGAGCAGACTGGACCGGGGGATGGTTCACCCACCCAGCCACACTCCTTAGGGACAGCTCTGCAGTGCCCATTCACCCACCCCATTTGACCCTGTTGGCACTGTGACTGCTCGTAGTGCCTGAGGTTAGAAAGAACTGAGTCCCAACTGTGGTTCTGTCATGAGTTTACCTGTGCCCCTAGGCATCTGCCTGCTTCTCTCTGCCTCAGTTCCCCACCTGTCTAGCCAGGATATTGAACATAATAATTTCCCAGGGCCCCTCCAGTCTAGGCCCGCCTGCCCCACCCATTTGTTGCCTGGCCTTTCCCGCCCAAACAGCTGAGAAGATGCAGACCCACAGAGGTGCTCAGTGGGACCTTGCCACCCTTTCACCCAATTCTAGGCGACAGACTCTACTTTGCATGAAAGGTGACTGTATCTTTTTCTCAGAGCTTACTTTCTCTTTTGAGCTGTCATTCAGCTTCATGGGTAGAAGGTAATCTCCATGAATTCTAAGCAATCTCATTAATCTGGGGTCACTCTCCCCACTCTTCATCCATTAGATGGTATGAAAATTTGGGGTGGCACTCACTGAGTGCCTTGACATAAGCGAGCTGGTGGCTGGCTGTGTTCTGGGAGACACCCATCCTAGCCGGCAGCCCTTGGTCCTACGGCATCAGTGCTGATGCCCACAGGCTGTGGTTATCCCTCCCTCCAGGGCAGACCTCTCCAGAAGTGGGGTGACCTCAGCTACATTAGAGGCCACTGGGGGCATGGGAAAATCCAGCTGCCCTCTCATGAGGCAGGGGGCTCCCCAGTCTTCCTGAGGCCCTCTTACTCAGGCACACCACACAGCCCTCTCTGCCCTGTGCCTACACTCCCATGTAGGTGCTCTACCAGGCTTGTGCCTCCCTGGACTCCCCCTGGGAAGAGGCCCAGGCCCCCCTCACTTTCAGATTTCTGCAAGTCCACCAGAGATTTCTGTTAGCCCTTAACCCCGGCTTTGGCTGGGTTCCCGGCCCTTCTCAAGGATCTCTCCAGCACCTGACCTCTGATCCTCTTCTCTCCCCCAGCCCAGGGCGTTCTTCATATTCTTTGGGGTGGAAAAAAAATGACTGACAAATGAGGCATCATTCTCAATCCCTTTGTCTTATATACTTTTCCCCCCTTGTTCTTCGTAACTGCTCTCCGATTCTCCCGAAACAACCCTGTTGCCTGTGGTACAATGGGGGTGAGGCAAGAGCAGAAGTCATAAGGAAATATGGAAGCAGATGCCCGGATGAAAGGCCCGGACATTATCTGGCCACATTGAGACAGAGCACTGAGAGGCTGCGGGGACTTGGCGGAGATCTGTGACCGACCTTGGCTTTCACTCTGCCGTTCTCAGAGCCATGCTCACATGCTAGGAATCCAGCTTTTCTTCAGATGAAGACCATCCTTGTACATGGGCTTCCGATTCCTCTTGCTTTTTCTCTACGGCCAAGCCTCAGGCAGGCAGGGAGCGCCCATAGCCCAGAGCATGTTTCCTAAGAGGGCAGCTGGGCACCATCCCGGCCTGTGGCCCCTTCTCAGAGCTCCTGGTGCGCCTTCCCACCTGCCTCTGGCCAGCAACAAAGCGTGGAGGCGAGTGTGCAGGTCGGGCTGGGGTAGGCCGTCTCCTCTCCGGCTTTGGTCAGTCAGCATCTCCAGTTTAACTCTGGGCCTCGTACTTTGTCACTGTGGTTTTTACCCTGTATTGCTTACTTCTATTATCATACAAGCAATCAGAAAATACAGGTAAACCAAAAGAAGAAAATAAAAACCATGTACAATATCAATATCAGGGGAAAACCCTCGAACATCTTGGGCCCTGCCCTTATCTCTGTACGTTTTCTTTTCATGCTGACAAAAAAGGGATCAGACTGTATGCATTCTTTTTTGTTTAATAAAATCTTTAAGTCCTCACATTCTACCAAATATACTTTTGTGATATCATTTCCAACAGCTACATCGTATTCCGGTAAGCCCTGAAACGTAGCTAACCATCCCGTTTACTGGGCATTTAGGTATTTCTAATTTTTGTATATTATTAAACTGAATAATATGAAATTTCTGACATTTGGTTGACCTAAGAAATGGCAAGTTCATTTGGTTTGACGTAATGAAAATAATACTATGAGGACCATCCTTAAGACTAATCTTCGTATAACTTTTTCATTGGCTTGCTTGTATTCCTAGACATTTCTAGAAATGCATTTGCTGAATCAAAAAGGATGCATACTTTTAGGCATACTTGAACACACTGACCTCTAGGTATGTGTCCAGAGCAGACCAGGAGAATCAAGGGATGAGAGTGGGGACTAGTCTCAGGAATAGCTGTTGGGTGTCCTGGAAAGAGGCTTCGGCTTGGCTTCAGATGATGGACGGAAGTTCTATCTGATTCCTGCACCAGGCTGTGACCCTAGACCAGTGAGAGACTCACTCTGGAGAGCAACCAGCAGGATTTTCATAATGGGACAACTGGTGTTTGTGTGTCAACAATATAGGTGGTTTGCCTAAGGCCTGCGCGTCCCAAACAAACCCTGTCAGACTTCTGTCATTCTTTGAAACTCTTTGCCTGAGCTTAGGACTCTCTGAGCCTTGGGATCAGAAACCCCCTTTTCCTGGGAAAGGTGATTTAGAGATGAGGGCTTTTGAAAGGACTCACAATCGCCTCCATGGTTTTGAATGTTTAAAAATGCAGTTTGGCCTTGAGGGTGGACCCAGGCCTGGCTGTGGAGGGCGGGTCTGATGGATTCTGAGGCGGCAGGCCTCCTGAACCATTGAAGCGTGCAGGCTGAATTTTAAAAATAATTGTCCTTTTTAATGATGTAAAACATGTCATCTAGATTAAAAAATAAACACACTTTATTACTTTCCCAGTCCTTTCTTCCTCCCTCCCAGGGCCAGATGGGGATTGCTTGAATATTTCTGGCGTATTTCACATATTTAATAACGCCCTTGGAGGTTCTTCCAGATCTGATGAAATGTGGGATTGAACTCTGCCCATAGACACTGTTCACAGAAAGGAACGCTGGTGGTAGGGGCGTGCGCGTGTGGGCTGGGGGTGGGGACCCGTCCTATTTTGGAAGCAGCTGGGTCTACAACTCAAAAGGCCTGTACTTCTTATTTTGAGCAACAAAGCAAATTGTTTCCCTGCCTCCCTCCTTGTGCCTTTTGAGGGGTGAAGGGTGAGGTGGGGAGAGAGGAAAAAAGAAATCACTGCCGCCAAGCAGGCTAGAGCAGCTTCTGCAGAGAGTCGGGCCTTCCCTGACAGCTTTCCGCTAGCTCTCTTGAGCTGCAGCGAATCCAAGAAAATAATTAAAGCTTTAATTTATTTATACATCTTCTCTATAGATATTATAGATCCAACAATTGCCGCCTCCTAATTTATGCGCGCGGAGCCCCCGGAGCCCGCGGCGGCCGAGCGCGCTCCGGGCCGCCCTCAGCAGCGGCGGCGGCG
>NC_043712.1:34519605-34740029 GCF_006229205.1 Suricata suricatta | reverse complement strand
GCGGGGGCCCCTGCTACCTGCCCGCCCCAGCGCGGGGCTGCGGGCCGGCGGGCGTGGGCCCGCCGAGGCGACAAACGCGCGAGGCTCGCCGTCTGCCCTTGCCGGACCTGCTCGCTCGCTCTCTCACTGGGTCTTGCTGTCGAGGCGACCTCCAGGTGCGCGCCCTGGCGGTGACTCTCTCCAGCACGCAAGCCTGACCTTCGATGGCTCCCAGCTTCCCACTCAGGAAAATACCTGCTCCTGGGTCTTGGCTCATTTGACCCTTTGCCTTTCCAGCTCATTCCCCACGGCTCCCTCTCCCTGGGGCCTCTGCTCTGCAAACCCAGCCACCCTCCCCCTTTCTCTGAATCCTGCTGCTGCTTCCCTTGCCCTTGCTCCAGTCATGGGATCTGGCTAGAATGCTTTCCCTCTTCCTCTCCACCCGCCCCCCCCTCAAATCCAACTTGTCCTTGGAGATCTGACTCACAAGTCTCATCTTCTCTGATTACATCTCTCCTCCCTCGTGCCCAGGTGATCTCTCTTGCCTGTAAAACTTTGTGCTAGGGTAAGCCCTCAAGCCCCCAGTCCTGCTTCCACCAATTTCCTAGCTCTCTGACCTTGGCCAAGTGACCTCACCTGCGCTCCCCACTTCTGTAAAACAGCATGATAACAGTAAGTTCTTCACAGGTTTGTCATGAGGACAGAGGTTTGTGAGAGGACGTGTCGTGCATAGCAGAGCTCAGTGCTCAGCACTTGCGTGGGGTAGTGCTGGACATATCACCTCCTTCACTGCTCCAAGGTCCGTTATGATGGGGGCCAGGCCTTCTCCATCTCCCTCCTGCCCCTATCTCTACCTGCTCCCAAGACCAAGGACAGTCCTTTACGGATAACACGGCTAAATGCTTGTTGAGTGAGGGAAGGAACCACTCCACACTGCAGACCAAACACTCTGAACCATTTCTCCGAGTGACCACAGGAGGCCCCATGGTTGATCTGACCACGGCAGAAACAGAAGGCTGAGGGACAGGCCCCCATCTGCTTTTGTGTGGCGGGCATTGAGATGTGTGTGAGTTCTTGTCAAGAGTTTAGGAATTCAGACCCTATTGATCCACTGCATCTTCAAAGACATCAATCATCATTAAGAAACAGGATCTGAGCCCCTGGATGGGGTGGCTGGTACTGGGTAATTTAGAGGATTTTACACACAGTACACACGTGCGCGCGCACACACACACGTGGCTAAAAGAAGTCAGCTAAGATAAGCACTGAACACTTAGCAGACACGCAGGGAAAAACCCAGAGAACTTGTAGAGGTCAAAGGTAACCGACCAGGAAATACATCAAATTCCACTTCCTAGTGGAGTCGCAGATTTTTGGGGTTGGTTGTAACTGTCTAGTGAGCATTTCGCTTTGGTAAATGTGGATGCTAAGGTCTCACGTTAGTCCCGCCACCTCCTAGATGTCTGCCTCTCACAATTCATCCATCTTGCCTGGGTCAATGTCAAGGTCACTTGTCTGTGGTTTGCGCCATCTTTCTTATTTCCTCAAAACAAACAAACAAACAAACAAACAAAAACCCAGCATAGCATTTTCCTGGCCTGATGACTGCATCAGGCAACGTTCCCAGGCCTTAATGTTTTTCAGATTTCTAAACAGGCCTGGTGATCCTGATGTGGTGGAACATACACCTGGAGTGGAATTCAGAGCACCTTGGGCCCGGTCAGGCCCTGCTACTGACTAGCCCTGTGGTCTTGTGGGGAGGCAATCAGTCTCCCTGAACTTCAGTTTTTTAATCTAACAGATAGTGTAATATTTGGTTTACCTTCACAGGAGGAGAAATGGAAGGTTACAATGAGGTCATTGATAGGAACGTGATTTTAAGAATACAGTACGGTACAAAATTAAAGCAGAATTGCTGTCATAAGATCATTCCTAAAATACTGATCGCTCTCGATGTTAGGTGCTGGGGAAGTAGAGGTGGTCAAGCCTCAGCCTGTCCTCTGCGGTGGGTTCCCCTAGAAAGGTGCTAGGAAAGGACAATGAAACACCCCCTCCCCAGCCCCTGGGGGTGAGGAGGCTTCACGGAGGGAAGAGATTAGAATAGTTGGGGAAGAGGATCACAGGCAGAGGGACTGGAGGTTGTGGGGTGGGAAAGTGGGAAGATGAGGTGGGGAAAGCAGATGGGAGCCAGATATGCAGGGCCAATGAGCCAAGCTCATAGCAGGGAAATGACAGAGTCAGGCGCATTCTGGAACTCTGGGAAGATGGCAGCCTGTGTGGAACATGGGCTCTGTGCAGCCTGAGAGGGAACATGGCTGGAGAGGAGACGGGAGACATGAGGCAGGGAGGAAGCTAGTGCAATGTCCAGGTGAGAGATGGTGAGGCCTGAGGACCTGGGAAGTCCAGCCTGGGGCAGAGGAGACGGAGCAGAGGAGGGGTGAGTGTGGGTGAGGCAATTAGGGAATCCCACGGAACAGAGCTGAGGAAACCCTCATGCATTTTAAATGGAGGCTGGGAAGAGGGAAGGGGAATACTCATCGAGGCCCCTCCCACTCTGAGTCTCCCTCTGCCCAGCCTGTGGGCACTTCCTAGACTCTAGAACCTTTCTGGATAGCTGGGAGTGGGTAAGATGTGATGCCAGTGAGGAGAATAATGTTGCTCAGGAAAAAAAATCCTGCTGTTGAGGGGACCCCTGCAAGTTTCCAAGATAATTATGGCTTTAAATAAGTTAGAGCCATGTGCACAATGTAGATTGGGCATTGTGAGGCACAAGGTCCCAACTGCTTTGCCTGTTACGGGGTGACTTCTCCATAGGAGAATACACCATGCTTTTCCTGAGTCACTAAACCAAACCATCATTTGAGACCAGGGGCCTGGCTCCTGAATATTCTGGAAGTTGTCCATGTGAACTTGGGACTATGGGGGCTGCTTGGTTCCCAGTGCAGGGCCCCCTGAGCTGCTGTCTGCTGCTCCTCTGTGCCCCTCCCCAACCCCCCCAGGAGCTCTGGGCCAGGGCACCGTTGCTCACAGCCTGCGGGAGGTTGGAAGAGAGACAATCTTTCAGTCACCTCCGTATCCTCAGCACAGACGAGGTGCTCAGCAAATACATTGTTGGGTCAAAGGCTCGCTGAGGAGGGGAGTGCAGCTAGCAGAGCAGGAGGAGGGCTCACAGACTGCAGCAGGGGTGTGAGGCCTGGAGGTGGTCACAGTGGGAGGAGGGCCAGAGAGCTCAGGGGTGGAGGCACAGAGGAGCCACCCTGTTCAAATTCCCTCCTTGTTTTGAATCCATTCTGGAGCAGCCTTCCAGGAGATATTCTGGCTGCATTTGAATGCCTCTGGAGGCAGGGAGCTCATCCTTCCCTTGACATTTCTTTGTATCTTAGAGCATCTCTGGCTATGAAAAAATGAATTCTTTCTAAAGCTGAGTGGGCACTGATTCTTTTAGGGGTCTCTACTGTTCCCTTAAGCTGCCGGCTTCTTTGGTGCTACATTGCCAAGGGCCTTGAGTGCCAGGCCAGGGGGTTGATCTTTATTCTGCATACAGAGGGAGCCCTGGAGGCCTCTGAGCAGGAGGACTGTGAACAGGCTGAGCTTAACACAGGAAGACAACCTCCGTGGCTAGGCTGGGGGCGGGAGCCCTAGAAACTAGGCAACCCGATCGATGTCTGTCTCTCTGCACCTATTCTTTTTTTTTTTAAATGAGTGGGGTTTTTTTTTTGAGAGAGAGAGATACAGAGTCCAAGCAGGGGAGGGACAGAGAGAGAGGGAGACAGAATCCGAAGCAAGCTCCAGGCTCCTACCTTCAACACAGAGCCTGAACTCACGAACCGCAAGATCATGACCTGAGCTGAAGTCGGACACTCAACTGACTGAGCCACCCAGGCGCACCATCTCTGCACCTATGCATACCCATGGCATTAACTAACAGACTTGAGGGCAGGTAACCAACGATAACCATTTCTCTTGCATAGGTGCAAGGCTAGTGGCCATGGATGGGTATGGACTGAGAGGAAGCACATGTAAGTTAGTATCTTAGGTTTGTTGCAAGTCTGGGTGTCCTGGAAATCAGTGTCCCCCAAACCCTCCTGGCCCCCTGACGTCTGTCTTTCTGCAGAGTTAGAGATGGCAGGAAGGTGCAGGCACCTGGGGTCTTACAGTGAAGGGAGTCTCCCGTTCTCCTCCGGACCTGATAGGGAGAGGCGGCTGGAGGGCTGTAGTCGATGGCAATGGTGAGGACTGGCACTCGGTGGGAGAGGCGGTCAGCCCTCCACCCTGAGATCAGGGCTTCCCCCGCCCCAGGATCCCTTCTGACCTTTGTGTTCTCCAAAAAAAAGTCAAGGTGATGACAAGACACATCTATCGCATCTCAGCCATCATTGCAGTTGAAAGATGGGCCCGGAGCAGGTGGACTGCTTCAATTATGATGGATGAGGACGGTGACAGCTCTCGGGAGAGCCACGGGAACCTGGCAAGTGTTCACTCAGCTATGACTCCTCTGGTAGCAATTTGACAAGATCAGAGCACTTTACAGAAGTGGAAAGTTTGGGGACCTCGGGGTTTGCTTGGCCCGGGGACTCTGTCTGCTGAAGCCCTCAGCCAGCAAAGCAGGGCGGGCTGCCCTCTGAGGAGGGCCAACGCTGGGGAGGCAGGAGCAGCTGGTGGGGAGGGGCTCTGCCTCAGGAGGCCTCATGGCCCCGGGCCTGGGACTTGCCTGCTTCAGTCCCCTCCAGCTGCTGACCGGAGGACCCCAACGTGGTTACGGCCACAGCCTCCCAGACCAGCTGGGCATCTCCTCTGAGCCAGGCCGTGTGCTGGGCCCTGGGGGACAATGGTGGGCAGTGAGTTTCACATTCTGCCTCGTGGCACTTTCTGTGTAGACTCTGACTGAGGGGAGGGTCTGGGACCAGACAGCCCCATCTGATATTGACTGTGAAGCTCCTCTCTGAGCTTCAGTTGAATCACCTCTTTTGGGGCACGGTGGCTGGGGCTTCAGCAAGGTAACCTATGAGGAACGCCCAGCTTGTCACAGGTGTTCAGCCAAAGCTGGTTTTCCTGCCTCGCTGACGCCGTTGTACTCAGGTGCATTTCTTTCTTCATTCAGCAAACTGGCGAGAGCACTTCTGTGTGCCAGGCCCTGGGCTTGGCCTCAGAGAATTCAATGTGGTCCTACAGATGAAGGGCTCACATCTTAATCAGCTCAGGGAATGAGGATGTGGTTGGATCGCGCAGTCCCTTGGGCTCACCGCCCCTTGGAGGTTGCTGGGTGGAGGTGCCCACCTTGCAGACTGATGGCCAGCAGAGCCCTGGCTGCAGTGCTCCTGGACCCCCATGCCTTCCATACACTGATAGGCTTCTCTGCATCCATTCTGCTCTGAAGTCAGGATCTGAGAGAATTCCTCATACCAGAGGGTCATCTCTCTAGAGATGGGGGGGACCCCTGGTGTGGACTTTCACCTTAGAGGTGCTTCTGTTCCTCCAATTCTTATTAAGTAACTGCTGTCTGCCCTGGGGGTAGGGGTAGGGGTTGGAGAGGACTAGACGAGACTCAGGTCCTGCCCTCCTGGGGCTCTCAAGCTGCAGAACGGAGAGTGCAGCATCAGGCACTAAAGACCATGCATGAGCCAGGAAGGCGGTCCCATAAGGCTTGGGCCAACTCTGGGGGGATGTCGTCTGTTCTGGCAGGGAGTCAAGGAAGGCTCAGAGAAGGGGCATTTTCTTTGGACTCAGAAGGATGCCCCTAGAAGGAGCTGCAGAAGCTCTGCACTCGGGCAGCAAAGCCTCCTGGGCAGTTCTGCTCCCCCAAGCCTCAGTGTCTCTATCCGCACAGTGACAGGGCTGCCTCCAGGGGATTGAAGGCCCTCCTGGCCCAGACATTGGTGGGTTTCATTTCATCCCTTTCCCCTCAGAGTCTCTTCCCAGGAGAGCTGGCCTATATCCTCTCAGTAATTTGGGAGTAACTTTACTTGGGACTTTCCTCTGCACCCCAGACATACCCGCCCCCCACCCTGGATATATGCCATAGTCCTTTTCTCTTGCTTTGGAAGATTCTCAGCGTAGTTATACCCCCAGAGATATTGAATTACTACTTTTGAATTACTGCTTTTATGTGTTTTAATAAAAGATTGTCATTTTGGCTGGACAAGAGGAGATTTAATGATGAGGACAAGAATTTTTAAATCGCTCACCAGCTGTGTGTCTTTGGGAAAGTCGCACCCTCTCTGGGCTCCTCAGTAAAACGGGAGTGTCAGTCCTGCCTGGCCCCACCCTGGGATTGGGTAAAGTGCCCTCCCCAGGAAATAGCTAATAGAAGAGGAGACCTGGGGAGGGAAGGGTGGTGGGGACAGATGGAAAGAGGGGCCAGCGTGCCACAGGGGCTCTGGCCTGCCCTTTCAACTTTTTGTTGGCTGCAAGTGGCTGTGACAATCTGAGACTCCTTGTAAGTGGTGGGAGAGGTTGTTTGCAGCATTTCCCACCCTGGCCCCTGTGGCAGATAAGGACAGGGCTGGTTTCTCTCTCAGGCCACTTCGAGTACTGCTCATCAGAGACTGGATCCTCATCAAGCTGGAAGGAGCCCATGGAATGAAGGCCACAAGCTTACTTGGACTCTAACCTCCTTCTCTTCTTCTTGCCTGATCTTCACCCTAACGGAGCAGAGCTTTGTTCCTTCAGGGCTGATATAACGGACCCGACTCAGATGCCACAGACTAAGCCTGCAGGCTGAGAGGCTGGTCACATTCCCCCCCACCCCATGCCCACCCCCCTCCCCACCACGTCTCCATGTACGAGCCAAAACTCTTCAAGTCTTTCAACTCCAAGTCTCTTTCAACTTGCCAGGTTCACATTTCATGTTTCAAAGAACACAGGCTTAGGGATCCAGCTGACCTGGGTCTGATCCCTGCCTCTGCCCCTTGGTAGCTGGGTGACATCAGTCAATCATTTGATCTGTCTGGGTCTCAGTTTCCTCACCTGCAAAGTGAATAGGGCCTATCTCATAGTGTGGTTGTGAGGAATAACGAGAGAGCGTATGTGATGTCTGAAGAACCTTTATGGTGTTTATTCTCAGTCAAGTATCCCCCTTCCCCGAGAAGCGATCCCTGCAGGTCCCAAGACTGCACCTCTGTGACTGAGCATATGACCAAGTGGAGCTAAGAGTCTATCCTCAGAATTTTATACTCTAGCTGGGGAAACAAGGCCTCTTTCCTCTCTGTTGTAAAGATATAAGATGTAAGCTTGAAGATGCCTGCAGACATGGCTCTGGCCTTGGGGACAGGGACTCATCAGAAAAAAAACCAAGCTGGAGAGGAGCAGAGAAGTGGGGGGAGGGAGAGAGAGAGAGAGAGAGAGAGAGAGAGAGAGAGAGAGAGAGAGGGCATGAACCCTGTTTGCACTTGAATCCCTGGCCCCAGGAATCTCTCTGTCCAGCATCATCCCTATCTGCCCTAAAGTTGTACCATTTGAGTGAATGCCTATGACATTTCCCTTTTGGATTAAGCTGCTTGGAGCTGGTTTTCTGGCATTAGCAACCTAAGGATCCCAATTCGTATAAATACATGTAGCACAGAAGCTGGCTTATATAAGAGCTCAGTAAGGAAGCTCTCAGAATTAACTGAACTCAGGCCCTGTGTGGCTTGACATTGGTGCTGAATTTCCATCCTCCTTTACTTCTGGCCACCTTGTCAAGAGGACTTGTGTATCCTCCCTGCCACCCAGCCCAGACTCTAAAGCTGCCTCTGGGAGGCACGAAGCTGGCAGAACGCAGGCCCATGTAAAACAGCACCACGGACAGTGGCAGCCCAGAATGCAGGCGCCTGCCACAGGGCACAGACACAATCAAGCGGCCGACATCCTTCCCCATGTCGCCGCCTGATAATGAACAAGTAATTTATGTCCAAGAGTCAGTGGAGCCTGTCGCAGGCGGGGGCTGAAATGTTACTACGAGGGATTCCTATGAAGGTCATTGCCCTGCTCTTGTTGCTGTTAAGGGTTGTCTGTAAAAGGCATCCCCTTGGAGGTGTCCCCTTGTTCTCCTGGCTTCTTTGTGGGGAGAAGGGTGCACCTATGAGAAGCTGGGCTGGGAAAAGCATTGGGGTTCTTTTGGGTCACGCCCTTGCAGTGGTCCTGGAAGCCTTGCAAAGTTTGACCTTAGGTAGTCCACAGACTAGAGAGATCCAGGATGGAATGGCGTGTGAATGGCTGTGTGGGACCTGTGAATGGGATCTGTGAATGGAGAGGGCAGGAAATGGGCATCCCTCTTTGAGGACAAACAATGGCTCCTAAGACCTACGGTGTGAATTCAAATGTTAGATATGATGGCAATAGTGTTCTGGGGACAGGGTAACCGAGTATCTCTTTAAGAGCATGAAGAAAGGAGGGGTGCCTGGGTGATTCAGTCAGCTAAGGGTCCAACTTTGGCTCAGTCTGCACTCCGCATTGCTTGGGATTCTATCTCCTCCCCGCCCCCCGCCCCTGTCCTGCCTGTACTGTCTCTCTTTCTCAAAATAAATAATAAAATAAACTTAAAAAAAAAAGAGCATGAAGAAAGGAGAAGAGATAAAGGAGAAAAGATAATGCTGGGCTAGTGAGTAGGTGAATCACTCAACCCCTTCCTATGGGCCTTACTTACTCTACCTATTCCTGGACTAGAGAGCCTTCCCCATTCTGGAATGGAGGCAGAGCATGTTTTAATAGTCTCATTTCATGGGAGACAAAACTGAGGCTCAGAATTTAAGTCATGTAGCTTCTATGTTCCAAAGTTAGGCCTTTAGCCTGTGAATAAGCCAGTGCTCCATCCATTGCTCAGCCCTGCCTGCTATTCATGGAAACTGTGGGACAAGCAGTCACATAGGGTCCTCCCCAGCAGAGGCTCAGAGGCCCGTCGTCTTTCCATCATTTCAGAGCAAAGGCCCCTCTGGGAGCTGAATGGCTGACTTCTGTTATAAGGGGGAATGGCACCCCTTGAGAAGGGCCCTTGTCTCCCCAAGGAGGTTTGGCTGCTTGTGGGTGCAATGCCTCAGCTCAGCCGGGCCGGCCTCCATGGAGTGTCTGCAAGCGAGATCGTCCCCTTGTTCTGCACCACGGGTGCAGGTCCCCTGTCAGAGGCCTCCTTTCAGCCCCCTCTCCCCTTTCCGCACTGGATGGTGCAGTCTCTGGCCTGAAGCATGATCAGTGCACCCTGAGCTGAGTGCTGTGTTCTTTCCCCCCATGTGAGGATGATGTTTAAATTTACTTGAAAGTCTTATGGGGGGGATGAAAAATAAAGAACAGAGTGGGAACCTTCCTACTAAAATGAGAACATGCCAACTCAAGCCCAACGAGCCCTACTTGCTGCCCGCCTCACTGCCGTGTGTCCTGGGCTTCTAGAAAATATCCCTAAGCCCAGCTTTTCCTGGAGGTCCCCTTGGCAGAACTCTGGGGGCAGGTAAGACCTGGATTATCAAGACCACCTCACAGATAAGGCGATGGGGCTCAGAGAGGAAGAATGGAGGGTACTGGAAGCTGGGCTGCAGGCCTCATGCAGGGCCTTTTCTTTTGCCTCTTTGCCCCCCCCCCCCAACAGGCACAAAAAGGGCTGCCCAGGTGCACAGAGCTCTGGGTCACCTGGTCAGAAGCTCCGTGAGCAGGGGTGGGGGAGGCTAAATGTCCCTATAATGAGCACTCTCCTTGTCTGCAAGGGCATCCCCATCACAAACTGTACTGGTGTTTTAATTTTAATGGGAAGATTTGTAAAAGGGGTGCATGTTTATTTTGAAATACTTGGAAAATAAAGGTGGAAGGGGTCTGATCTCACCCTTTCCTCCCCTGTCTGGCTGACAGTCCTTTCCTTGACTGTTTTTCCCGACCGTGCTCTTCTCTGTTGCTGGCTAACCACTCACGCCTCCTGAGTCAGATAGACTGAGGCCAATGCTTAGCCCCGCCACATTCTAGCTGTGTGACCTGGGGGAAGTTACCTAACTTCTCTGAGTCTCCATACCTTCAGCTATAAAAGGGGGCTAACAATTAGGGTTTTGAGGTCATCCAGACTGGGACACTAGGTCGGGGCGCCAGGCATAGAGCAAGACTGTTCCGGCAAACCAGGATATGTGGATGCTTAGTACTAAGAGGAGTTACCTCTTCAGGGGTTGTTAAAAGGATGGAATGATAAAATGCGCAGATTAATGAGCATAGAGCTGAAAGTTCAGGTTCTCAAAATAAGACAGCTTTCCCATTATTATTGTGCATTCTCTTCATGCCAGGACATGAGGTGACCTTTTAAAAAATTGGTTATTATTATAAGCATTTCATTTTTATTTATTACTGTTTTTTAATGATTTATTGTTATGTTAGCTAACAAATAGTATGCAGTGTATAACATACAGTATACAGTGTAGTCTTGGCTTCAGGAATAGATTCCCATGATTCATCACTTACAACACCCAGTGCTCATCCTATCGAGTGCCCTCCTCAGTGCTCATCTCCCATTTTCCCCTCTATCCCCACCATCAACCCTCAGTTTGTTCTCTGTATTGAAGAGTCTCTTTTGGTTTGCCTCCCTCTCTGTTTGTAACTTATTTTTTCTTCTCTTCCCCTATGGTCTTCTGTTAAGTTTATCAAATTCCACATATGAGTGAAAACATATGATATCTGTCTTTTTCTGACTGGCTTATTTCACTTAGCATAATACCCTCCAGTTCCATCCATGTTGCAAATGGCAAGATTTCATTCTTTTTCATCACCAAGTAGTATTCCATTGTATATATGGAACACAGCCACATCTTCTTTATCCATTCATCAGTTGATGGACATTTGGGCTCTTTCCATACTTTGGCTATTGTTCACAGTTCTGCTATAAACATTGAGCCTCTATGAATCAGCACTCCTGTATCCTTCCTAGTAGTGCTATCGCTGGGTCATTGGGGAGTTCTATTTTTAATTTTTTGAGGAGCCTCCACACTGTTTTCCAGAGTGGCTGCACCAGTTTACATTCCCACCAGCAGTGTAAGAGGCTTCCCCTTTCTCCACATCCTCTCTGGCATCTGTTGTTTCCTGAGTTGGTCATTTTAGCCACTCTGACTGGCGTGAGGTGGTATCTCAATGTGGTTTTGATTTGTATTTCCCTGACAATGAGTGATGTTGAGCATCATTTCATATGTCTCTTAGCCATCTGGATGTCTTCTTTGGACAAGTGTCTTTTCATGTGCTCTGCCCATTTCTTAACTGGATTATTTGGTTTTTGGGTGTTGAGTTTGCTAAGTTCTTTATAGATTTTGGATACTAACCCTTTATCTGATATATCATTTGCAAATATCTTCTCCCATTCCGTCAACTGCCTTTTAGTTTTGCTGATAGTTGCCTTTGCTGTGCAGAAGCTTTTTATCTTGGTGAGGTCCCAGTAGTTCATTTTTGCCTTGCCTTCAGAGACATGTCAAGTACGAGTTGCTGCGGCCAGTGGTGACCTTCTTTTGAAGGAGAATAAAATGCCTGTGCCGAGACTCCTCACCTTCAGCACGTGTGTAATTCACACAGTATTGGCATATGAGTTCTCTTTTAAGGCGGGGTATTGGGAATGACCCTGATGGCTCTGAAGCGCCCCTGGCTGGAGGCTTGGACCACGATGGGATGAAGTCCTACATGGTCACACAAGGTCACTGGCCAAGACCCCGGAGGGCAAACATCTCTGAATTGGGGGTGAGGGCCACATCGGTAGGAGTATGCCTCTGTCTTCTGCTAATACTTGCCGTTGCTTCTGACAGGATGTAGGTTGTTAAGGAGGTGGACGGGGGTGGGAAAGATGGTGCTGCTCAGTTAAGCCTAGAAAATGCTTCTGGAAAGGTCACTCCTGGGAGTTGGCCTTGGGGGCTGGGATTGGATAGTCCTGACGCCATACCCTGGAGAATTCCAGGGAAGCTGCTGAGGGGTCCTGGTAGTTCAGAGAAGCCACAGAAGAACAATTAGCAATCCTGCATCCCTGGGTGGTCTTCACCACAGTTACCATCTAAGGCTGGGGCTTCCAGTTCGATGCAGGTGTATGCATGTGCTCCACGGGAAGGCATTTCATAGCTCAAGGTGGATACACCCAGATGTAACTTTCTTTTTCTTGTAATGCCCCTGTTTTCTTACTTGTGCCTCTGTTCTGCCTGATGCAAAAAAAAAAAAAAATCAATCTAGTGATTTCTTACAGAAGTCATTAATATTCAGGGACTTCTCAGTGACTTCAGGTTTTAGAGCTCTGTCACCCTCAGGATTGCTCCCCTATCAGGGTTTTCTGTCTGACCCACCCTGTGGATTGAGTCTAAGTGGTGGGAAGGCACCATTACTTGACCTCTATCTCCTTGGTCCCTTCTGGCCTGCATGGACAGGCCCCTTTGGGCTGCAAACCCACTGAGTATGCTGCACCCAACCCTGAGGGCCATTCTGGCCACGAAACTCTGACTGACTCATAACCTTCTCTTCCAGCCAAACTTCAGTGCCCCATTTGGGAGCCATGAGACTTTTCTGAATGTCCTGCTCTGCAGTCTGGGGCTGCAGGAAACTGTGGGTTTGGGGAGCCCTGGCCCTCTCATGTCTAGGTCCACCACATCACCCATCCTGTTCTCCAGCCACTGCTTCCCCCCAGCACTGGGTGCAGCCATAGAGGCTCTCTGCTCTGGGGTCTCCACATTTGTCTGGGGGCTTCTAGAATTTTCTCCCCTCCTGTGAGATTTGGTTTAAAGCAGGTGGGTGTCAGGGCCCTGAGTGCCTTTTCTCTAATCTGAGTGGGAAGGTGGATTGTCCCCACCTCCTGCCTTTTCGGTCCTACACTTGGGCTGTGGCTTCTGAACTTAAAACCTAAGAACTTGGGACTTTTGTTCTTTGGTCCTGTTCAGACAACTGCCCTCTGGGAGTAATGATGCGAGTCGAGAATGACAGGCCCTCATGCGGGGTGGTGGCCATGGAGCTAAAGGGTTACATTGGAGACAGTAAGAACAAACTGATTAATATCTCAAACTCGTGTCCTGTCACAGGGATGTTAAAAATAGAGTAGTATTGCATACACTGTTTTATTAACTTGTTTTATACATCATGGATATTTACCGTGGTCATTATAGGTTCTTTCATAATATGATTTTAGTGACTGCACTGAATTTCATTGTACACAACCTTCCAAATCAAGCCACTTCCCTTTTGTTGGACATTCACGTTGTTTTCATCTTGTTTAGTCTCAGAAAAAATGCCGGGACAAGTTTTCTCGGTCACAATCTTTGTGGACATCTCTGTTTCCTCAGAATACGTAAGGATGTTTGTTTGTTTATTTATAGTTTATTGTTTCCATATAACACCCAGTACTCTTCCCCACATAGCCGTGTGAGGATATTCCCACCTCATCTCAACACAAGCTCTGTGCACATCTCCACAGACACACAGGCACACACACGCACAGACACACACGGGCACACACGGTCTTGAGATTGTGTCTGGCACAGAGCTCGGCACAGAGCGGCTGCTCCTGTGGAAGCATTTATTGTCCTAAGAGAGTGGGAGACCTGGGGCTGTGGAAGGGGAGGGGAAAGGAGTCATGCATGTTTTGAAGATGCCTGGAACTTGGCTTTGAAGGAACAGCGGGGTAGAAAATAAACAGAGACAGAGAAATGGGTAGTTCAGACAGAGGAACTGGTGCTGGAAAAGGCCCAGAGGTAGGAAAGTGTCCATTTAGGGAAAAGCAAGGAGCCTTGTTGTGGAAGGGCATGGTGTGTGCAGATGTCTGAGGAAGATGGGCTTGAATGTAGTGGCAGAGGAGAACCCCGAGTTCTTGCCTGACTGTGAGAACCCTCCGGCTGGGCTTCCTGCAGGTGCCCTGGGCATGACGGGTGAGTGTAGCTGTCAGATAAAACACAGGATACTGTTAAATTTGAATTTCAGATAAAAATGAATCCTTTTTTTTTCTTTTGGTATAAGTATGGTCCAAATAAGCATGGGGTGAACCTCTCCTAAAAACATGATTCATTGTTTATCTGTAATTCAAACTTACCCGGACATCCTGTGCTCCTAGCCACTAAATCTGGCACGCCCGTGTGTAATGAATGCAGTAATGCTGTAACGTCAGAGGCGTCATTACCATTTTTTGGGCCATTGCTTCATGAGCAAAGACAGATCGAAGTGTGAGAATCCCCACCGCACCTAAATGCAGATAAACATGACGAACGGTAATGGCTCCAGAGGAGCCAACGGGAGCATTTCCAGGAGCAGGTGAGCGATGGGCGCGCTGGAGAGGAGCGTCTGGGCACTGGAGCCCAGGCCCCACCTGCCATGCCCGCAGTGCGAGCTTCCCAGGGAGTCCCTTCTGAAGGAGTGAGGCTCCGGTCTGGAGAAACAAGGCTGGGAGTGGTGATTGGGTCCCAGGCTAGCCCACTTAAAGTCCATTCTGCTCACACGGCAGAATTTTAGCGATATTATAAGAGAGGCTTGTGGTGGTGGAGGAGGAGGCTTGCCTGGAACCTGACCCTACATCTATGGTGATGAGAACTCTGTGGTTCTTGACTAGAATGGAAAATGGCGGCATCAGAAACATGCCTCCTTCAAGCCAGCCCTGGCTGCTGTGGTCTCTGGGCTTGGGGGGTCGAGGGAGGGAAGAAAGGGGAGGGCGTGCATGTGATTCTGTCCAGTGGTCAGACCCTCAGGAGAGGAAGTATTGCTTACCACACACCAACTATGAGCTACATTATCTTAGGTAATTTTACAACACGTGTTTGTGTTATCCCATTTTACAGAGATGGAAACTGAGGCTCAGAGTGGTAAAAGAACATACCTGAGGTCATACCGTGCAAAAACAACAGAGCCAGGACTTGATCTATGTCTATATAGCTCCAAATCTTAGTTCTTTTTTTCTGGGTCACATTGGCACCATGTGCCTCTGGACCGGACGTCAAGATCCCACATTCCTGACTATCTGAGCTCCTGAATCAGACTGTTCTAGCATGTACTGGCCAATCTTTTATCTACCAAGACTCTTGCTCTGTGAATGCCAAAACTGGTAGCTCTTGTCATGTTCCCAGGAGGGGCTCAGTGTCGCTCCTACTTTTCCCAAAACCCCTTTTACCTCTGACCACTTAGTCTCTGGGCTTTCTGAGCCTCAGTTTGCACCTGTTCATGAACCTTCTGGAATTATTGGTGGCACCTAGGGAAGAGCTCCCAGGGTGAGGGATGGGGCAAGAACTGAGTTGGTTCTCTCCCTCTTGGGTGTTCCAGATGTGTCCATGGGGCGGGGGGGGGGGCGAGAGAGGTGAAAGCCTCATGGGCTTCACCAAGCCACAGCAGTCCAGGCAAGTCCAAGCGAGAAGAGCTGGTCCACTTGCTAAAACACTGATCATTCTAGACTGAGCTCATCTGCCTGGATTGTTTAATATCTGATGCCTCGGTAGGCATCAGATGTCTCACTCCTATAAAGTACTAGGCAGGTGTCCTGATGGGGCCAAGGTTGCCAGATAAGATGTAGGATACCTAGTTAAATGTGAATTTCAGATAAATAGCAAATAACTTTTTAGTATAAGTAGGTCTCAAATAATAACCTGACCAGTGATCCTGAGGGCCCACGGCTGATCCAGAAAGGTGACTGGAGTTGTTGCCTAGATTGTCCGAAAAATATTATACTAAAAAGTTATTCATTACTTATTTGAAATTCACATTTAACTGGTGTCCTGTTCTGGAAATTGTAGATAGGTGGGTGATTCCCCTTCCTTACTATTCAGGGACCCAGGCTCTATCACTTTCTGGACCTATCACCTTTAACCTGTGGTTGTTAAGGTCATGATGGCTATTTGCATGAGGCCGATGGAAAGGGAATGAGCATAGAGGATCACCTGGGGAAGTTTATATGTGAATAGACCACACGGTTCTGCTCTCACTCCATTGCCCAGACCAGGGGCATGGCCATGCTCAACCTCAAGGAACTCTAGGAAATTTGGTCTAGCTCAGTGCTCAGGAGAAGTAGAACAAGGGTTCATGCAAAGCCGGTCAGGCTCTACTATTAGAAGGGGCAGGAGGTGCTTTTAAAAAAAGGAATGATGTCTTCTCTAGGGTCATCTTCTTAAGTCTACAGCTTTATTTCCGCAAACACACGCTCCAGGAGGGAACAAACCTGTGCCTGTGTTTGTTCATGATAATTCTTTCCTCTGCTTCCCTTGCAGAAAACAAACAGAACATTTATTTCTTCTGTGTTGAGAATAGTTTTCTTTAGACAAAGGCTTGGTAATGGATTATCAAGTTTTATGTTCTTAAACACGCAGCAGGAGGGAGCGTTACAACTTGAATTTTGGCATCCAACAGAACTGGGATGGATCCCGGTAGAGCCTGGTACCACCTACTGGCTGTGGGACCTTGGACAGGTTACTTAACCTCTCTGAGCTGTAGTTCCCCGATTTGTGAAATGGGGCTAATGGCATTTATCTAATTGATTTCTATGAGGACACAGCATGATATGGCCCTTGGCATGTGACCAGAGCTCAAAAAACAGGAGTGACCTCCCTGCTTCTGTCCCTTCTACGTTCCTATACCAGGGCCTTGGCTTGATCCTGAGCTGAGCCTGTCTGGGGAACTGATTGGAGGGTCCTCCAGGAATCTGACTGCAGCACTGAGGTGAGCTGATAAACTCAGCTTGGCAGTGAGCCTGGAGTCATCGGCAAGGAGTAAGTGTCTGAGGACTTTTATCCTGGTCCAAGTCCACCATGGACTCGTGTCTGGGGCCCATGTGGAGGGAGCTGCACTGGGTAAGTGTGAAAGGGACTGTTCTAACCAGACCTCTGCAAATCACTGGAACATAAGCCTTCTTGCAGCAGCAAAGTGGGGAAGAGGCAGTCCCCACAGAGACACAGACCAGCTGCGGACGACCGGCAGTTCTCGGCACATCGGTGGTGGGGGAGGCACTGCCCGGTGGAGGGGGGCTTACAGGTGGCCCCCACACCGGGGCAGGTGTTCTCCCATGATTTGCTGAGAGCCGAAGGAGGAGATGAAGTGGTAGCTGACAGAACTTGCTGGTAAAAATACATGAGCTTTCTAGGACTAGTTAAGGAGGGAATGAAAGCAGCTAGAAATGTGGAATTAGCAGGTAGGGGGGAATCAGTGAAACATTGGCGTCAGTAATGATGTGATTCTATTTTAAACCCAGAACTGGCATGGCTGGGCTCACCCAGGTTACTTTATGTTCTAGCCCCCAAAAGGGGGTACATCTATACGGTGGAATATTATTCAAAAAAGAAGGAAATCTTGCCATTTGCAACAGCTTGATGGACACTGAGGGCGTTATGCTAAGTGAAATCAATGAAATGGGGAAAGACAAATATCAGATGATCTCACTTATATGTGGACCCTGAAAAAAAACACCCAAAACAAAAAAATGATCTTGTAGATACAGAGAACAGATTGGTGGTTTATAGAGGCAGGGGTTGGGAAGTGAGAGAAATATGTGAAGAAGTCAAAAGCTACAAATTTCCCGTTATAAGAGAAATACATCACGGGGATATGATGTACAACGTGGTGACTGTAGTTAACATTACTGTGTGGTATATTTGAAAGTTGCTGAGAGAGTAGATCTTAAAAGTTCTCATCACAAGAAAAAAAATTGTAACTATGTGAGATGATGGATGTTAACTAGACTCCCTGTGAGCATTTCACAGTACATACAAATATCAAATCATTATGTTATATATCTGAAACTGATATGATGTTATATATCAAGTAGATCACAATACAAATTTTTTAAGTGGTTTGAAGGAAAAAAGAGAAGAGCTCTTTCAACCAAGCAAATGGGATTGTTTTTTCCATGAGCGTGTCCCCTCGACTCCCACCCCTCAAATGGCTTGCCTTCCCCTTGGGGGTCTCTGGCCGTCAGCAGAGATGGTTTGCCACCTTTGATTCCGACTCCATCTCTCCGTTCTTCTCCTGCTCTTGCACCCCACACCCCTCCTTATGGAAAGATTGTCTTCTGATTCCTGAACCATTCATTTTGGTTGCGGCTCTTGCCTGGCAGAGCTTTCTCTGCTCTGAAAAACTCCGATTCTAAATAGTTCAATAATACATGTCCTCCTGAGTTTAAGATTCTGGCTTATGTAATTGGAAATCTGGATGTGAAGCAAGTTAAAGTTGACGCCGTAAAGACAGTAAAATAATTAATCACATTGCTCTGTTTAATAGATTCAAGGGCACAGAGACAGCTTTGCAGCCAGGGTGCGTCCCCAGGGGTGGCCCTTGCTGTCATGGTGATCGCGGCAGGCACTGGGGATGGGGCCCCGGAAATCAGCCTCAGGGGTCAGAGGAAGGGGCCTCCTCAGGGCCAGAGTGAGCTGAGGCCCTACTTGTGAAGGTGTCAGGAATCTGTCCCCCTCCGTTCATCCCCACCTCTGCCAGCAGCTCCCTGTCCCTGGATTCTGGCGTAGTGTGTACACCCTCGTGCACGCACAAGCCTGGTCCAGCCTGCCCGGCTGACTCTCTAGATGCAGTGCTCTGATTACAGTACTCCCTGTGCAGCTCACCAAGGACGTTTGCATCCACCAGCTTGCTCTATCCTCACAACGCTCTGTGAAGCAGGCAGAACAGTTATTCTTTCCCTCCCTACTCGTCCTAAGGGAAGATGGAGGCTCTGCTGGGTTCTGGGGGAAACGGTCCATTTCACATCTATCTTTCTCAAAGTCACACAGCTAGTTGGGAGACCCGGCCCTTACATTCCCCTCTGGGTGCCTTCTCAGCCTGTGCTCTCTCGGCTCTGCCTCCCTGGCCCCCGGGGGGAATCGAGGGCACAAGGGCATCCGTGTGGCACGCGTCCACCTGAGGGAGGCCGCTCCCAGGGCAGGGGCCGGCCTCGAGCTAGAGAGCTGACATGAGTCACTCACTCATATTCACGTGCCAGGCACCATCCTAAACTGCGTTCACACACTGCTTTGTTTATTCTTCAAATCACCCATTGCCGTAGCTGCGCTTATTGTTTCCATTATATAGATAAAAAAAATGGAGGCACAAGGAGGGTAGGACACTGGTGCAAGGTCACAGAGCTAGTAAGTGGTGGCTCTGGGATTTGAACTTGTGTTCTTAGTCACTGTGTCCTCTGGGCTCCGTGGCAGCAGGTGAGCAACCTGGAGGCAGGGTCGTTCTCTCACATGACTTGGTGCCTCAGTGTCTAGCCCGGGGCCTGGCACAGAGAAGGGGCTCATGAGATGTTTATTGGAGGACTGGAAAGCCCAGCTCGGTGGGGTGCTCCTGCCTCTGGACTGGCCAGCTCCTCACCATCTTCATTCATTTATTCTTATCACAGTGTTTCCTGATGTGTCAGGCCCTGTCCTGGCACTGGGGCCACTGGGGGCTGAGCCAGCCTCTGCTTCTGTGGACACAGATGGGGTCCGGTGGGCCAGCTAATAATAAAGGGGTGTGGTAGGTGCAAAGATGGGAGCATCTTTGGTGGGTGGCGGACCCAGCCCAGAGGGGGCAGCCAGGCAAGAGGACAGTGGGAGAGAGGACAGCATGTCAGGTGGAGGCAGTGGCATCGACAAAGGCCTGGGGGAGGACACAGTGTGGAGAGAGTGGGATGCACACAGGCTGCCGGACAGAGTTCAGGGCTGAAGTGGCAGGGGGGGACGGGCTGATTGTCAGGGTGAACGAGGTCTTAGGAAGCCCGGTCTAGAGAGAGACGGGAGTGTGTGAGGTCCACAAGGAGAGAGCGTGGTATTGGGAATCCGGGCAGTGGCTGTGGTGGGGGGATAGTGGCTGTGGTAGGGGGAAAGAAGGGGCCTGGCTTGGCTTATGTTTGTCTCTCCCAACCCCTTCCCCGGGCCCGGGCCAGTTTCACGGTCGTAAGTGAGCTCTGGCAAGGGGCTGAAGCCATGGATTTGAGACCCGCAACCAGTGCCTGCCTTTCAGACTTCTGTGCCCTCTGAGAGGAGCAGCTCTTCTGCCAAGGTTCTTGTACCTTTTGCCTTTGTCTGTCCCAGGTGACTTCTGAAGTGAGTGCCCTAAGGGCAGGGGGTAACCCAAGGCAGTCCAGGTCGTCTCTGAAACAGACTGATGTGGGTTTCAATCTCAGTCCCACCACTCAGAGGCTATGTGACCTTGGAGAGGTAATGTCACCTTTCTGAGCCTTGGTTTTCTTATCTGTAAGATAAGGTGGAGGTGATAATGATGCAGCTCTTATAGCAGTTATGAGGCTTTTTTTAAAAGAAGTTTTTAAAATCTATTTATTTTGAGAGACAGGCAGAGAGAGAGAGACAGAGACAGAGAGAGACAGAGACAGAGAGAGAAAATGTGCAAAAGCAGGGGAGGAGCAGAGGGAGAGGGAGACAGAGAATTCCAAGCAGGCTTGATTGGGGCTTTATCTCATGAACCACGAGATCATTACCTGAGCCGAAATCAGGTGTCAGACACAGCTGTGGCCTTAAACGAGCTCTATCTGGAAAGTAGATGGTCACAGGTCACTCTCAAGACAGTGGCTGTCTTTCTGTTGGGGGCAGCATATAGTAGGTGCTCATATAGGAGGCTGTGAAGGGACGCTGTTTGCGTGGCGGAGTCCCCGAGGCAGACAGGCCAGGGTGCCCGGGGCTTCTGAGGAGGAATGTCTTCCAGGGCAGGGTTGCTGGGGTTGGGGGCTGGTGCTGGGGGTGGAGCAGGGTCTGACATCTCATCCCTCTGAGATGAGCGGTCTCCAGTGGGGCTGGTCTCCTCCATCCCCCCATGGTCCAGTGCCCCAGTCCTCTCCCAGCAGCTGTGTGGGGAGGGAGGCAAGGCTGTAGTGCAGCCCCATTCTACTGAAAGGGGATGCACAGGTGCAAGAAGGCAATGAGACTTGCTGAAGCTTCCTCTGGAGGCAGGAGGGAGGTCTGGGTTCCTCTGTGGGGATCACAGAGGACCTTGAAATCACCTTGTGGCAGGCCAGCATACAGAGTGTAGGTGTGTCAAGTGAGCACTCCTGCCGTCTGTAGTGAGGGATTCACGGCTCAGGTGAGGAGGGCCCTGCTCGAGGTGATGGTGAGCTCCAGGCTTCCCAGCACACTGGGAATGGACTCCAGCCCTCCTGGGAAGGGAGGAAACTCGGGACCTCGCCCTGCATAGCTGGCCCATGTGGCTGCGAGCTCCCAGAATAGTGAGAAGAGCATGACCAGCTTGCTTGGGATCTGAGAGCTGAGGATGGTGCCTGACTCCCAGCTGCCTGGGCAACCTTGGGGATTGGGTAACCTTGACCACTGAGAAACAAGGCTCAATGACAGGATGGAGGCAGGGCTAGCATGCGTGTAAAGGGGCTGTATCTTCCCAAATTCTTGGATGGGAGGAGGATATTTAGCTGGCTTCGGTTTCCTCCTGGGTGTTGTCAGCCAGGAGGGGAAACCTGGTTAGGGAGGACCCAGCGGTGGTCCATCCCAAGGTCCTCCCTGAGATCTGAACTGTAACCCGTCTCTGTCAAATCTGACTTGTCTATCTACCCACAATTAGTTACTCCCATAATAATCATTAATAGGATGAGTCAAGCACTGCTTAAGTATATTAAGTATATAATCAACCCAGTCAATCCCCATTTTACAGAGGGAGAAACTGAGGCACACAAGGATCAAATGATCCAAGATCACACAGTTCACAGGTAGCAGAGTTGGGATTTGGAGCCTGTTCCTAACCCTCACAAGTCACTCCCTCCCACCCACTGCCACAGAGGGCCACATGGATCAGACAGAGCTCTTGTCCTAAAGCAGCTCATCATCTGTTTGGGGGCCAAGAGAGGAACAGGTGAAGTGCTACGGGCCTTCAGAGAAGGAAACAGGACCATAGTGACAGGTGTGTGTGTGTGTGTGTGTGTGTGTGTGTGTGTGTGTGCATGCACGTAGTTACGCAGCAGGTGTCATAGGCACTTAGACACAGAAGGAGGGAGGCCATTCCAGATAAGGGAACAGCATGAGCAGAAGTATAGGGGCAGTAAAATGCCGTGAATATACAGCCTGGTGAGGCTATTGGGAGTACAAAACATTGTCATGAGAAATAAGATTGAGGGTGGTTGGTTAAAACTGTGGAGAACACTGATTATCAGTCTATGAATAATGGGATTTGTTCGGAGAGTACTTGGTAACGACTTCAGGTCTTTAAGCAGGAGAGTGACGTGATCTGAAGTGTTTCTGGAAGGCCAATCTGGCAGTGATGGGTGAAGATGAATTAGAAGGGCACAAGTGTCAAGATAAGAGAGAGGTGGCCTGAATGTGAGCAAGGAAGAGACTGGCCAAGAGGGACATGTGAATCGGATCAACAGGGCCAGACTGAGAAGAGCTGGGGACTCTGGGTTTTCTGCTCAAGAAAACTGAGAGACCAGAGATGCCACTGATAGAAAAGGCGGAACAAGTTTGGGGAGACTTGCTGTTTCTCTGAGCAGAACCGTCCACTCAAACACCACCTCTTCGGTTGGGCCCAGCTTTCTTTCCTTCCAACAGTGATTATTTTATGGGAAATAATCACATTCACATACTTGATTTTTATGTTTACCCAACTGGCCTATAGGAAAGCCTCGTTCACAGCACTATACCCAGAGTCTGGCACAGAGTAGGTGATCACTAAATATTTTTCAAATAAATAAATGAATGAATGACATGTATTGTGATTGAGGGGAACTGTGGAAAAAGTATGCAACTGGACTAGAAATCAGGAAGGACGTCTGAGCAAATAAGAACCTCCCACATTTGGGGTCAGCAGCCCTAAGCCCAGAGATGGTCCAAAGAGAGAATGGACAGAAAGTAGAAGTTGAGGATTAACCTTGAGTGGAGGGCTGTGAGGACATTCGTGTGTGTGTGTGTGTGTGTGTGTGTGTGTGTGTGTGTGTGTATACATGTGGTCACTCGGTTACTAATTTGGGACAATTGACACCTGACTTGACTGGTTCACTGGTTGTGCCCCAGCACCTAGTACAGAGTCTGGCCTGCATGTTTTTGGTGTTTGTTGACTGAATTAATGTGTGACCGTGCTCTTCAACCAGGAGTAAATCTTCCTGTGCATAAGAGATTAGAGCAGGAAGCAAGGGTTAGCCTGTGA
Source organism: Suricata suricatta (assembly GCF_006229205.1). NCBI lineage: Eukaryota > Metazoa > Chordata > Mammalia > Carnivora > Herpestidae > Suricata > Suricata suricatta. The sequence goes on along the minus strand of NC_043712.1, from coordinate 34,717,055 downwards.
GCTGGGGTCAGTAAGGTTGCCTCAGCTGTACCTGTGCTATTTCTCAGATTCTTACTAAGAGTAAGTAGGTCCCCTTCCTAGTGCTCCCATTTGGTGCCCACTCTATGCTCCCAAGAGGGCAGAGCCTGGCCCAGAGTGCAGAGGTGGAACTTCCTAGTGGGTGGCCAATGAGGAGGTGCACTACAGAAAAGCCCGCCCCTGGAACTCAGCTGATTGGCCTGCTCCACCCACCAAGGAAGCCCCGCCCCGAGCTCTACCCAGTCAGGGCTTGATGGCCAGATCTCACTTTTCAGGGGGTTTCCATTGCCTTGGTCCTTTTTCATTTAGAGAGAGGGCTTCAAGGATTAGTTTTGTGGGTCTGGTTTTGTTGTGCTTTCTTTCGACGACATGTATTCTGCACTACCAGTACCAAGCGCTGTTCTAGGTACCGAGGATACGGCTTCAGACCCTTCCCTTAGGGACCTTACAGTCTATATGAATGGAAAAAGGAAGTAAACCAACTCTCAGCTTACTCTACAGTTACACACTGTTCTAAGTATGACAAGAAACAAAATAACAGGAGCCTAACTTAGATTGAAGGCGACGTTTGAGCTGGCCTTGAAAGGATCTCCTTCAGTAAGCAAACGGTGGTTGGAGGCTGAAGAAGGGCCTGGAGCTGAAATGAACTTGCTGCAGGGAGGGCAGGACAGCCGGGCCAAGAGGAAAGCCTAAGAGGAGGGCAGAGGGGAGCACGTAATGCTGGTCTCTGGCTGTTTTCTGTTTAGATTTTTTCCAAAGGATACTGGGAAGGCACTGAAGATTTTTAAAGGGAAGGGCCATGTGTTTTTAAAACAATCACTCTGACTTTGAGTGTAGAATGGATTGGGGAAGAGGAAGATTTTTATTGGGGTGGCCTGATTTTCCTGTTCATTGTAACTGGTAACTAAAGGGAGTTTGAGACAAGACAATGTTCAGAACCTTGAGCTGAAGGGTTGTGCATCAGAGGAGGCACAGATTAACCCTAATCCTCTCCAGAAATATATGCGTTCACCACGTGGCCTTGGGAAAGCAAGTTTCAGGACTCAGATCAGCAGTGGAGGGAGGAGAGAAAGGACATGGAATGTGTCACAAGCCACACAGGCCTTCCACCCAAATGCCTTCCACATCTGAGTGGGTTCCTTACGTACTTGAGGCCAGTTTTCCTTTCCTATTACAATACTGCCACTCAAATTTCCTCTCTAGTCCTGGCTAGCTGTGAGACACAACTCAGTCAGGTTTCTGGGCTCCTCCATTCCTGTGCTATAAGCCCCCAACCTCTTGCTTCAATGTTCTGGTTTCTGAGAATCATTTGCCTATCAGAAATCTGGCTACCTAGATCCACAGTTGAAACAGGTTCCAAACAGTCCACATAGCAAGTGAAAAATGTCCTGTGTAGCTGGCCAGCCGTAGTTGGACAAGAGGTTGAACTGATGATCCTCTAGACTGTGGAGACCACAGGAGCTGAGACTAGCCAGTTTCTACCCATCACCACATTCCTAGCACCCAGCCTGTAATGTGATAAGTCCTTAATAAATATTTATTGTATGAATGATGCTTTACCATGTTTTTTTTCAAGTCTAAGGCATCATCGACTATAAGAAATACTGTGATTTCATTTATAACTTTGCAGGAAATACCAAGAAGGGGCATGACATTAAATATGCACATCAGTTGTAAGAGGCATCCTGACAATTGGAATGCTAAAAGGGGGAAAAAACAATACATGCATTCTAGAATCAGCACTTGTGTGCTAACAATCATCCTTCCGTACTCTGACTCCTGTGGCCAATTCAGCTGGAAAGAGCCCATTGTTTTTCATTCCCTTGCCAGCGTTTGCTTTTATGTAGACGTATCCCCAGGCCTGTGGCTGTTTTGAGCTCAGTTTTCCTTTCCTCTGGAAAGTAGCTACCAGCCCCTCAGTCGGCAGTTGTGCACAGACAAACCCCCTGTGTCCTCTCGCCATGAGTTTGTAAAGGACCGGCCCACGACATATTTTCTTTGGAGTTTATAGGAATAATGGAAGTGACACAAAACTGCAGCCAGACTCAAACGAAAGGACAAATGTAGTTGGCCAAAATGAACAATTATAGGAAACAAAGGGAAAATAACGATTAAAGATCTTTCATTACAGCCAGCTAATTATCATGAGTTCTGGACTTAACTGTTCAGGCATAGAATTAAAAACCTTAATTATATTGTCACCTTTGTCTCTCAGCTCCCATTGCCACAAATGAATCCATTTACTGTAAGTGCCGCTGATGAGCAGAAATTGATGGCAGCCCCAGCGAGGTGGGAGAGGGGGCCCAGGAGCGGTGGTGGGGGGTGTGCACCAGGCAGCACTACCAGGCCCGCACAGCTGGGCAGCAACTGCATTCCAGGACATTATAAATTAGAAACACTTTTAATGAGACAAATACAGGTTTGATGGATTTTATGATTTCTTCTCCCCTTCAAACCGCTAACAATGCTCCTCCTCTTTCTTCCTTTCCATTAGAGCCGGCCCCTTGTTAAGTGATTGCATTAATGGTCTTTGGAGACAGTCTGAGTGTGGGAGGACAAGGGGGGACACCCTTGCAAGGGTACTGGAAGGCTCTTCTCTCTAAAGGAAGACAATTCCCAGCTGTTGTTCCAAATGGGAGCCTTTTAAGGCCCAGCGCAATGAGTGGAAACGTGAGATTACTTTGAGAGTGAGTGAAATTGGAAAAGAAAGATGCAGGATGGTTGGGAAGATTAAATTCTCAAAACTAGCCAGTTTTGCTTGGTTTGCGAGGCCGGCCAGTTCAGTGAGCAAAGCCAGGCATGGCTACAAGAGGTGGTCAGGTGTTCAGTTTCTGGAATTCAGGGTGGGGTGGTGTGCAGCCGGGAGTTATATTATAACCTTAGCGTTATGATCACACATAGTATAGTGGTTCTGGACACAAACTCCGGAACCAAACTGCCTGGGCAGGAACTCAATCTCTACCTCATTCTGTGTGTCTCTGGGCAGGCTACTTAACATCTCTATGCCTTGATATCCTCATCTGTAAGGTGGAGCTATTGATAGTACCTGCCTCATAGGATTGTTATGAAGTTTAAAAGAGTTAATATGCAGAAAGCACAGAACAGCACCTGGCATATTGTGAGAACTACGTAAGTGCTGGATACACCAAGTTAAAAGCAGCCCCAAATTCAAATATCGTCTTCATTTAATGACAGTGTGACCTTGGACATGTTACTTAACCTCTCAATTTCTTCTGTAAAATGGGAGGAATGGCATACATCCTTCGGAGGTTTACCCTGGGGAGTCAACGAAAAGCCGGGACTGTATAGCCTACAGCTACATAGTGTTACTGTGGCGCCCCAGCTCTGCTCTGAGCCTGCTTGGGTTTCAGAGCTGTGGGCAGAAAAGGCAGGTCCATAGTTATGGAGAAACTTGACCTAAAATAAACTGAAAGCCATCGGCTAACACAGACAATGGCTGTGGGTATCTGGGGCAGGTGGGGGCTCTTGGGAGACAGGCACTGGGTGCCCAGTGGATCAGGCAAGCAGCTATCCTGACTGGAGGCGAGTCGAGGTCTCTGGCTGTCCTGCGTGTCTGGAGAAGGGGTGCAGGCCTGCCCTGGCACGGGCACTCCTATCTCACATCTTTGCGAGAGTCAGGAGCCTGTGTTGCCATGGTGACATGGAGGGGTTAATGGGATGGAACTCCTCACAGGGCCGGCGGTGGGATGGTGGCAGCAGCTCCACCGTGTGAAGAGACCCGACCCAAAACAGAAGGGGGAATACCTCCGCCACGCAGGGTCACGGCCAAACCCACATTGTAGGGATTTCCAGCTCTGCTGCCCAGAAAACAGGAATGAGATTCACTGCTCAGGGCCTTTCTTCCTGTATCTGGGCACCCCCCCCCCCCCGCCTCCACCTGCCAGGATAAAAAAGCCTAGGATAGGGGAGATGTCAGGGAGATGCCAAATGGGCTGGGCAGGGGGAAGGGGGCCAGTGAGAGACAGGAAACAAGGGGCAAGGGGTCAAAATGCCCACCTGGGGTGAGTGTGTGGAAGAGTGCCCCCCACCTTGTACCGCCACTCCTCAGGTGATGATCCCTGACAGCCGGGTCTATGGGTGACCAGAGGCTTTTAGATCCTTTATCACATTTGTTTCTCCCAAACCCTAAGGGTAACCAAAGCAGCACTTATTATTCCCATTTTATTGTTGAGCAGGCTGAGAGTGAGATGATGAGCCTCACTGAGGGCCGGTGTTTGCTGAAAGCCCAATGGGGGTGGTCCTCACTTTACAGATGTGGAGGTTGAGGCTCCAATTAGGCAAGTGTTTCGCCCAAGGGCCCGCGGCAGGCTGGAGGCAGAGCTCGCTGTCTCTGGCCCCTGGTTCAGGGCAGTACTGCCTCCCCTTGTTCATGTGGGTCTCACTCTCAAGGCCAGGTAAGTTGGTAGGAGTGTACATTTAGTTGCCAATAATAGAAGGAACCTTAGCTGTTTAAGAAAAGAGGGATTTAAGACAGGGACCTAGGTGCTTACCATTCATTTGGAGGGCGGGTCTACAGAAATGACTTCCAGAACAACACGGCAGAACCGGCCTGCCAGAGGAGCGCCACCTCTGCCACAGTCTGTGCTGGGTCCACAGCCTCAGTGCAGTGGTGCCTCGGCTGTGCTTCTTGACATATGAAGTCTCTTGCAAATAACACACGAGCTGAAGGGGCGGCAGCAGCAGACACGCAGCCCTGCCTCCCCGTCACCTGCCACATGCACTGCTCAGGTGCATCTGGTTGGCTGAAGCGAAATCACATCTGGACCCTCAGCTGCTAGGGCATCCAGTAAATGTGGCTTTGGACCTTCCTGGTTCGATAGTACAGGAAGGCCAACTGGAAGGGACCGGAACAGATGTTGAGCACCAAAGCCTCTGCGTCCACCCTGCAGCCACGAGGCTAAGCTAAGGCCAAGAGGCTTATTTGTCTTGGAAGAACCAGCCCTTGGCCAGAGCTCCTTCAGTATCCGTCTGAAGAAAAGGTGCGCTGTACTTTGAGTCCAGCACCTTGGGATCCTGAGCTCTATCAGTAACTGGCAAGGGACCTTGGACAGCTCACCCACATACATACACGTACACACCCACACGCAACTTTCATTGGGGTGTCTGTGAAGGACTGAGGGGGAAGAAACTCCACAGCTCTGAGATCAGGCCCCTGACCACCCAGGTCACCATTCTGGGAGTTCGCCTCATTTTGCCATCATCAACTCAAAGCCAGTGCCCAGGCATAAGTGAATAGCACAGGTGTGAATGCACACCTGACTGTTAGCCAAGCATGCACCCTTCGCAACTTCAAAGCTAGGGCCGGGGCTCACGGGCCCCCTCCTTAACTGAGACAGGAACTGGTGCACAGAGAGATAAGGTGAGGAACATGCCCCAGCCTGAGGCCAGAAGCAAAATTCTCTTCTGCCACATGGGCACCCCTAAGCCTTGTGCTCCTATCTGTAAAACTATCTTCCTAACAGTGCCGCCTCAAGGGCCATGAGAAGGATTAAGAGACACAATCCACACCCCGCACTCAGTACAGCACCTTGTATTCAAACGGGCTCAATAAACATCTGCTACATTGTCGTCAGTTTGTGTGCTTCAAGCCACAGTCCCTACTGTCTTAACCAGTATGTCATCATTCCTCTGCCTCTCCTGGGAAGGCCACTGCAGGGCTGCCCCTGAGCCAGCAAGCATGTGTTGATCATTTAGAGCCTGACAAGTAGCTGACCCCGGGGTCTGAGGAAAGGAGTGAGTGAGTGAGCATACTGGACCACAGCTCCTCGGCCCTTGGTGGCACATTGAGAAATACTGATGCCAGCCGCACTGGCAGAGGTGGGATATAACTGGTCCAGGTTGGAAGGCAGGCGCCATGTTTCATTTGGTATTTATTTTGTGGCTCCCCAGGGATGGTTTCGTGCAGTAGGAGCTGAGACCCACTGGGCCAGGTGTCCTGCTGTGATCTGATGGGTTAGGGCAGAATAATAATGACCTGTGCCTCTTACCAGTGTCTATGCTCAGTCTCTCTGAATCCTTGCAGTATAGGAATTAAGATCCCCATTTTATGGATGAGGAAACTGCGGCTTGTGGAGTTTGGATGACCCTGATCCACGGGCCTGAAAGGGCAGCGAAGAGACAGAAGAGGGTAACTTTGGTGGCCTTGCTTTGTTAATATCCCCAAGAGGAATTACCAGCAATAGGCCCAATTCTAGACTTTTTGCAGGAGCCGAGTCTGGACTGTGTGGCGGAGCCACGCTGCCTGTCCCGCCTTTCTCTGGTCTCGGCCAGTCCTTGTCTCCTACCGCAGGGGGCATGGAAGGGGACTTGCCGTTCTGTGGAGCAGGCCCGGGTAGACAGGCCTGGTGGGGGGACAACACACGCACTTGGAGCCTAGTGCGGTTCCTTGCAGGGGACCCATCTGTGTGGTGGCCTCTGGAACTCAGCCGGCCCAGAGAGCAGGTTGTCACGTGGGCCTGGCCCTCAAATCGGCCGCTCGGTCCTCCCAGTGAGGATGTCACCTCTCGCCCCGTGACTGGAGCACATTCATCACCCCGAGTGTCTCAAACAGTGAAAGAGATGGGATTATAGATGGCACCGGGAGAAAAATGGAGATTTAGCTCCCGAGTAAATGAATTTATCTATTCCCAGACCCAGGTCGGACAACGCCAGCCGGAGGAAGTCATTTATCTCCTTGAGAGATGATTTTAGAAATACAGTCATAGATGTGTCAGTTCCGTGCTTCCCGACTTCAGGGTGAGGTAGGAGCCGAAGTGTCTTCTGCCACTGAAGACAGCAGGAGGCCCCGCGGTGACCAACTGCTCTGCCTGACAGCGGGGTCTAGGCGTCGGGTGCTAATTACCACATCCTCTTCTCACTTAGAGGCTGTGTGGTTCCTCTTCACTTCCTTTTGATTATCTCAGGGCAGTTTTGAGAGAGCCAGGGACGAATGTAAGCAGAGCCGGTGCGCACATTATTACGGCCTCTCTCTGGGCTTAAATGGCTCTCTCGAAAATAGGCCTTTTTATTTATCTTCTCTTCTCCTCTCCTTAAATTGTAGCCCAGCCCTAAAGGCGTGGATTGATTGTGCATGTCCTTTGCCGTGGAATGAGCCTGTTTATCACTCCTGTGGGTCTGAAGATAGGAGAGGAGGTAGGGATCCTGGGGACGTGGCTCCTCCCACTGCCCTCTCCTGCTCCCTCAGACCAAAGGCAGCTCTGCCTCCAACTTTGATTTTTATAGACGCCATGTGCAGTTTGCATTAGGGATGGTAGGCGCAGAGTTCTTGCGGTGGTCCCGGGAGTAGTTCTAGTTTATTTCCTCCTGAGCGGACGGCCCTCGGCCCCACGACAGGTGCTGTTAAAGGCCAGTTTAGATGAGGGAAGCAGCCCAGGATAACCTCCCGACCACAGCCTGCAAGCGGAGTCAGAGTTGTCGGGCCTTGTGCCCAGGACAGGAGGCTCTATCCTGTGGGGACCTCGGGATTTTGTTCCAGGACAATCATCTTCACCCTGACTTCTGATCTGGCAGTTAATGTCAAAGCTGCGACCAGAGCCTGGGTCACCGACACTTTCTACAACATCCTTCTAGTCTCTCCTACTCTTGACATTGTCAACATTTTAACTCTTCTGACAACTTTTTTGGGGAGGATTTCAGTGACAGAGCCCACACTCTGTGCCTTGGCTTATGCCGCTTGCTGATTCAGGCGGTCCTGCAGGCAACATGCTACTGTGGCACGGGGCACTGTGGGTGGACCTCTGGATGGAGGAAATAGTGCCAGCTAACCCGCACTGTCACCCTATACGAGGCCCTGTTCACGAGTGCTTCACATCTATTAACTCACCCTCTCAATGGCTCTGTGATAGCGAACTATTATTATCCTCACTATACAGATGAAAACACTGAGGGACATAGGGTTTTGTCCTTGCCTCTGGTCACACGGCTAATGAGTGGTGAAGCCAGGATCAAACCCGGCAATCTGGTCCTTCCGATGGAGCCCTTAGTCACCTCCCTAGGGACCCTGTGCTGGGCCTTGGGGAATGTTCCTTGGGTGGCCTGGCTGCCACTTCCCCGGGCTTGTCCCACTAATTTCCCAACTGGCCATATTCTAGCCTCTCTACTAGGTGCCATGTTTGTAGGGTGGCCATCCAATCACCCTCTTCTCCAGCCTGCAGTGCCCTCGAGTCCCTCCCCCACCCTCCTTTTATGGCTCCCAGTCCTCCGATTCTGGATCCTCTGGACCCCTTTCGTCTGGTCTACCTTTCACAGGTTCTAACCAGCCAATCAAGAGGATTCACCAACCTTCCCAAATAACCGGTCTCCCTGCCTCTGAGCGTTCCTGCTTCCGGGAACACCTGCACCCCTTCCCCAGCTGGCTCTTTCCTCCACACCTTCCCAGCCCTGTACCTGCCAGCGCTAACCAGCTGGGGGCCGTGTGGGACAGTTGCTTTATTTGTAAAGGAAGTTTTATTGCTTTTTTGGGGGGGGGGGGTTCTTAAAAAGAATTCAAGCGTATTTAAGAAAAATTAAAAAATACAGACACTCCCTCAGAAGAAAATAAAAACAACCTGGGATCCTGCATCTGCTGTTGATATTTTGGCACATGTATGTTCAGTCTTTATTTTTTATTCATTTTTTTATTGTGAAATATTTCAAGTACAGACAGGATAGAGGATAATACATTTCCCTGGGCATCCAGCATCTCTTTCATCAACTCAGTAATTTTTCTATGCATATGTGCAAATTTAGTTTTAAACACTTTGGGATGATGTTGTACCAAATGTCCACACTGTTCTGAAAGCTGCTTCCTCCCCATCCCCCTCTCCCTAAATCACACATACTTTCCCATGACTGAAGAGTATTCTTTGAAAAGGTGTCCAATAGCTTATTCAGTTAACTAATCCCCTATTTCTGGACATTTATAGGCTTATATAACAGCATATAAAAATATCAATTTTAATGCATCTTGGCGAGCATCATTTTTAGAGGACATTGTCAGTTATGAATGAATAAAAGAATGAATGATAAGAGCTTTTTCTTGGGAGGGATGAGGTCTCCTTGAAATGTCACTCTCCTTGTGGCCAGCTCAGATGCCGCTGCCTGGGCGAGTGGTTGGGCGAGGTCAGGGCAGAAGGCTGGTTTCTCAGTGTGGCTTTTAGTCTTCAGCCAAGTCTGGGAAGTGACCATGCAGGCAAAGTAATGACCCTTCTGTGGGCCCGGCTAATGCGCTCCTCCCTTGCTGCTTGGATCAATACCATACTTACTGCAGATTAGCTAAATGAGCCAGCGCAGCTGGGAATGAGCTTCTAGAGACAATTACTATGGAAAATGCAGCCATATTTTAGTGGGCACCACATGCAGGAGGCTTTTTGCAAATATCAATATATATTTGCTTGCTTGACAAAAACAGATCAAACCAAAGTCAAGAAATTAATCCAAATGATCGGACTGTAAATGATCCTTGGTGTGCCAAGTGTGGCGAAACCTTGACCTTTTCAGTGGTTGCTGTTGTTCAGATTGTGCTGGAAATAACCAGCCTGGCAAAACTGGCCGGTGGTTGGCCCATGCTGCTGCTGCTGACAATGACAGCCGTTCATATTTGCACAGTACTGCCTCGCTCACTCTTAGCCACAACCTCGGAATGCTCAATAAATACTTATTTAATAAATCCACTCATTCATTTGACAAATAATTGCCGAGCAGCTTATAGGTAGCCTGGCATTGTTCTAGGTGCTGAGGAAACAGTAGTGAACATGGCGGGGTCCTTTTCAATGGAACTTACAGCCTTGGGGGGTGAGACTGACAATAAACAAGAAAACAAGCAAATCACCATTGGGGGAAGTGTCACAAAGAGAGGGTGAGGGTGCTGGGGAAAGAAAATATATGGGTGGTGCCTCATTTCAGTGGGTGGCTGGAGAGGGAGGCTTCTCCAGGGAGGAGACATTTCAGTTGAAGGATGAGAAGAAACAAGCCAGGAGCAAGCCAGGGCAAGAGGAGGGGGAGTGTTCTGGGCTGAGGGACCAGCTTGTACGAAGGGTGAGGGCTGGCAAGGGGGCCGGCACGAGCAGTTCAGGGAGCACAGGGCAGCCATGCGGGGCTGGGGTGCTGTAGAAAGGGAAGACCAGCATGGCGTCAGGCGTCAGGCCGCCGCTAGAACACATGGGACCCTGCGAGGCACAGTAAGGAATTGGGCTTTATTCTAAGGAGCTGGGGGGTGGGAAGTCATTAGGGACTTTATAAAGGGGAAGGCTAAGACCTAATCTACATTCTAAAAAGCTCACTCTAGATCCTGAGTAGGGAATGAAAAATATTCTATATTAGCTTGGCTAGCGGGTTCCAGAAGAATCACAAATGTAAGTAGATGGGCTGGCCAGGGAGGGGAACTTGGGCAGATCCTCTGCAGGGCTTCTGGGATTTGAGGACCTGCCAAGGCTGCAGGCTCTGGTTCTGGCTTTTTTCTGGTTTCAGGTCTCATCCCAGTTTCTCTTTCCTGTGGGAGGGTTTGTCACCGGCATGATTCTTGGCCCAGTTAAATGAAAGGCAAAGAATGGAAGGAAAAGGGAGGGCTGGGAACCCTCGAGTGGGTGTCACAGGAATATCCATTGTGCCCTCCCAGGCTGGGCTGCTCCAGTGTGCTAGTTTTCACCCCAAAGAAGAGCATGGGAACCCCTCCCCACTCCCTGCTTGGGGCCCTGGGGCATGTGGGAAGGTGTCCTCCAAGGGGGAACCCCGCAGTGAGTTGGGCAATGGCTCTCTCTCGCTCAGTCACTGGGCCATTGGTGGCCAGGGTTCAGGGAGCAGGTGGCCTGAAGGTCCTCTCTCAGGAAGAGTGGGGGCTTGTGGGTAGGGCCACCTGGCCCTCAGGCTGTGCATTGGTTCTTGCAGTTACCCACCCAGCACTGCCCTGGCCACAGCCCGCTCTTGGGCAGCCATCTGTGATTGGCTCTGGTGTCCTGCCCTGGGACCCAGCAGCTCCCTGCTCATGGCTCCTGTAGTCTCCTCAGTTCCCTCCACACCTTCCTTACTGCTCCACATGGCTATCAAATAGAGAACAGTTACAATGCCTTTCTCGTGTTTGTAAACAGGCTTCCATTCTAGACAAAGAGGTCTGGAGAGGGAGGAATATGAGAGCAGGAGGAGAAAGATACTAGTTCCCTTTAAGCTTTTAGCAAAGATACAGTTAAACAAACACTCAAATGCTTAAAAGGTCAACATTGAAAGACTGAGAGTAGAATGTACAGCTTCCAAAATGGTAGTAGGGAAGGGGCTAGAGGAAATATAGCCCAGTAGGTGGTTAGATGCTTTATGATATAGCAAGTGATAGAGAACGGGGGAGAGCGCAAAAGAGAGAAAGAAAGAGAACAAGTTGGATTTCATTTCATAAGCAGGTTGAACATTCTTACCCAGCCCCAGTAAACCTGGAGGCCGAGTCTCTCAGGAGGTTGATGGGGGTGGGGAGGCCATGCCAGGCATCTCTAGTGGCCATGTGTGCCAGTCAGTGACATACACATCTGTTACTACACAATTTTAAAGTCCCTGGGGGTAAGGTCTGACCCAACTCATCTCTATATGTTCACAGAACAGGGAGGTCCAGTTCCTGCAGAAGGAATATGGGCATGTATTATTGTTATTCAAGGCATGCTTCCTTTTGGCTCTTTGACCATCTTCTGAAAGCAGTGAATTCTGGTCCCACTCTGAACATAAAGGAACCAAATGAGCAGAGAAGTTCAGGGACCCATGTGAATATGACCCTCCCATGGTTGAGACCAAAAGACAGAGCATTCTGGGCTTGGGGGGATATGAAACTTTCTTATCACACTGGCTTCCTTTTCCAGTTCCTTCCCTTCTGCCCATTTCCCCCCCTCCTTCCCTCCCTTCCCCTTTGACTTTTGACTTTTAGTAAGCGGTTAAGATAAAGCAATTCCCTGAAAGGGATGTATGAAGTTCCCCTTGTGAGTATAAGAAACTTGGGGGCTTCTGTTAAATTCTCTCAGCCCCCCAGAGCATGGGGAACCACGTGAGACCTCTGGCATCCCAGAGCTGTGGTGACAATGGTAATGTCCATGGTTCTCAGGAGCCTTCAGGATGAGACATCGCAGAGACGGCTCGTACCCATATCAGTGACCTCCAACAGAGACATGCCAGGAAGGCGGAAGAGGCTGTGCAGCAGGATCATGTTCTGGGCTAGAAAGTACGTCTGCTCATTACCCGACCTTTGCTAAGTACACCAACTAATGGAGCGAGAGACATGAAAGATCTTCACAGGCCATGTGGAAATGTAATTCAAACCCAGCCCGAGGAGGTCACCATAAGTTAGATTAATTTTCATCCAGCCTTTCCTTACAAAGCTAACCTTTGCCTTACAGAAAAGTTCTTTAAAAAGAGATAAGTCAGTGTTTATTCAGCATTTGAAGGAGTTTTAATCCTAGCAACCCTGTTGGAAGTGTCCCCATTTTGGGGGGATTCAGCCTAGGGAACTGTTTATTGATCTTTTACATCAAAGATAATTGTCCTGGGTTTGAAATCTATCAAGTATTGGAAATTCAAATTAAGCCATTCGTGAAGTTCTGTTTAATGAGGGTTATCAACAGTGAGAGTCGTTTATTAGCAGCGTGTGTCGGCCTCCTGGCTGCCTCTGCCACTCCTGTGGGAGCCGAGGCCACCTCCAGGTGCCCTGGGCTGCAGCCTGTAGGCCCTTTCTTTCATCTGGGCACCTCTGCCCCACAAATGATGGCACCTGTCACTCTGCCAGCCCCCCACCAGTTATCTCTCCATCCTGACCCTTCCACGTCTTATCTTCCCCTTTCATCTTCTGCCCTGTCTCTCCTGTCCCCTCTTTGTATTTCCTGTCCCTCTTTTCCGGCTCTCGTCCTCCCTTTCAGTTTCCTGCCTCTTTCCCACTTTGGTCTGTATCCGTTCCTGTCTGCCAACAACGTTAAGACCAACAAGCTTTACCAAACTATCTCCCATCAGAGGCCTCTGAAACTCTCACATGCTGCAATTTGACAGCAAGTGATCCTGTTATCAAAGTTTATCACCCATTTTTTGTTCCTAGCACTTTTTATTTTGGCCTGAAGCTATCTTTCACCTGCTACAGGCTGCCTCCTAAGCACTGGGTCTGGGGCTGATGGTCAGTTCCCTGTGCCTCTTCCTTGGCTCTCTGGGATCTCTGGAGTGTGAGCTTGTGTTCTCTCAGCTCTAGACTGAAAAGTTCTACCGCTCATTGGAAGCCTCCCTCCCTTTTGAGCACTTTAACATCTATTCACAAGACTTTGTCCATCATGAGGCTTCTAGTAGGAGAACCTGGATTGGAGAGATGCTTGGAGAGAGATGGTTGATGGGACCTGGAGAGGCGTGTGGGAATGGGAGACACTGGAGAGACATCCTCTCCCTTCCCTTCCCTCTTTCTCCTTCCTCCGCTCCCCCTCCTCCTACCCTCCTCCCTTCCCCTGCCCGTATCCCCTTCTCCTCCCCTTTCTCTTCCCCCCCTCCCCATTGCCCTCTTCCTCCCCTGCTCCCTTCCTTCCACTCCCCCTCCTCCTCCTCCCCTCTCTTTTACATCTCTCTCAGTCACCACTCAAATTTCTGTTCATGCCCAGTACCCCCAAAACCCCACATGAATTTCTTGCATGTTTGTCTTCATCCCTCTTTCTTCTACTTCTCCCTGCCTTAAACTTAGGAGGGAGGATTTCCATAATGACTTTTTCAGAAAGCTCCCGTCAGCCCTCTTGCTACTCCTTGCTAGCCCCTCTCTGCCTTTTGGTCCTTGAGGACCACTCAGAGAGCCAGTGTGTCATTTTTATGAACCTTAGTTTGTTATAAGGCAAGGGATTGAGAAGGACACCCCCTGGTGACAATGTACATACAGGGCGGGGCTTGGGGGTGAGGGCAGTAAGAGTGACAAAGCGTCTAGGAGCCAGGCTGTAGAACGAAGCTCTGTGGAGCCGGGATGTCTACAGGGCGCAGTAGTTGGCAACAGAGACCCAAATCAAAGGAGCTTGAGCTCTGGATATTTACTGGCTCCTGTACCTGGCCTCTAGCCATTGGATCCAGAGCCTCCACAGAGTCATCAAGACACCACCTCTCTTGGGGCACCTGGGTGGTTCAGTCTGTTGAGCATCCGACTTCAGCTCAGGTCATAATCTCACAGTTTGTGGGTTTGAGCCCCGCATCAGGCTCCATGCTGACAGCTCAGAGCCCGGAGCCTGCTTCCGAATCTGTGTGTCCCTCTCTCTCTGCCCCTCCCTTGATCATGATCTGTATCTCCCTGTCTCTCAAAAAATAAATAAATGTTAAAAAAAAAAAAAAAGACACCACCTCTCTTGAGAGGCAGTATCACCTAGTGGTCAGACACTGCCTGCATTCAAATCCTGTCCCTGCCTTTTATGAGCTACGTGACCTTGGGCAAGTTACTTAACATCTTTGTACCTCCATTTCCTCATTTATAGAATGGGGGTAAAAACAGTATTACTTTACAGGGCTGTGACTATTAAGCAGGTTAATGTATGTAAAATGCTTACACAAGGAAAGTGCTATGACGTATATGCAGCTGTGCTAGTGTCCTGGGGCTGCTGGAACAAAGCATCACAAAACTGGGTGCAAACACCACCAATCTACTGTCTCACAGTCCCAGAGGCCAGACAACAAGGTGTGGGCAGGTCCACAGTCCGCCTGAAACCTGTAGGGGAATCCTTCTTTGCCTCTTCCGAGCTTCTGGCAGTGTGCCAGGCATGTTTGGAGATCCCTGTCTTGTGGATGTGTCGCGCCAGCCCCCCGCCCCTTGTCTTCATGCAGAGTTCTCCCTGTGTGTCCTCACAGCGTTTCCTCTGCGTCCAAATCCTTTCTGTCTTATAAGGACGCCAGCCATACTGGATGAAGGCCCACCCTCAGGACCTCATTTTAAGGTGATTACCTCTGTGAAGACGCTATTTCCATATAGGTCACATTCAGAGGTCCTGAGGGTTAGGGCTTCAATGTAACTTGGGGCGGGTACACTTCAGGCCATAACAGCAACTATTATTCCCTCACTTGCTCTCGCTCTTTCTCCATCCCCTTTAGTTTCCCCAGTGTTGGCCTCACTCCGCGACACATTTTCCCCTAGGCCTTGGCAAAGATGGTCACTGCACATCTGGGCTTATACTCCACCACCTTAGCACTGTGTCATCTTTTCCAGTAGTTTCAGAGAAAGTCCCCGATTGTGTCCTGCTGGACCATGTTCCTGCCCTGGAACCAAGTCCCTGTGACCAAGGGGATGTGGCGCTCACACTAGCCATCTGTGGAGCCAGGGGCTGGGGTCCGGGCCATTGAAAGTGAGCAGATTATGAGGTGGACAGAGGTAGTCACCCAGAACGAGCCCCCGGATCTTGCTTCCCAGAGAAGAGGTGCTGGGCAGACATGAGAAATACATGAGCTGAGTGCCTTGAACGAACACTGTCAAGAGGCCTGTAAAGTTCTCTCCCGTTCTTTCGAAGATGTTATCTGATATCAGGGTGGGTTTGTTTGGGGAAAGATGGTCAAAGAGCTGGGGAAGGACCAATGGACAGGAGAACAAGAGGCACATTTGAGCTCAGCGTGAGGAAGCGCTTCCGCTGCACAGAGCAGTCCATGACAGAAGGGGTTTTGCCTCCGGAGGGGTCGGCATCCTATTCCCAGGGATGAGCAAGAGCGGTGGTGCGTTTTATTGAGGATGCTGTAAAGGCAGTTCACACAGGGCACAGGGAGTGGACTTTGTCAGTGACTTTCAAACATTCATTACTGTGACCCATGGAAATGGATTTATATTTGGAACCAACACACACACACACACACTCCAAACAAAAGTTTCATAAAAGCAATTTTATCTTTACCACAAGCAGTGCACTCTGACCTACTCCCTTCTCTTCTATTTCATTTTATAAACACTCTCAGCTCAGTAAATTGATTTCCCAGGCTGGAGTTTGGAAATCTGGACTTGATGACCTCTGAGGTCCCCGGGAGCTCTGTGATTCCGGGACTTGATGACGGGCACCATTGGGCCAAGAGGGAGGTAATGTGGCTTGGTATTAATGAACATCGCTGGTGTAATTAGTGGTGACAGTGGGATGGGGACCCAGCTCTCTGGACACCCAAATTAGTGTTCCTTTCATACAACCTTTTGGCTGACTTCTGACGGTTCTTCTGGGCCCTCTCCTCCATCTTTGGGTGGCAGCCCTGTCAGCCTGTGAGATGGGACGTTTGTGACCACATCAGCCCTTTGCCCAGACACCTTCAGGAGTTCTGCCATTGTCCACAGGGTAGAAGTCCAATGTCTTCATCCGCTGAACACACTGACTCTCCCAGGAATCTCTCCCACTCTCTCCCAAAACTCTATCCCTTTGACCAGCCCTCCCCCCAACAGGCCTTCAATCCCACCCTCCCCTGGGCCTGGGTGTCCTCCCTCCTTTTTCCTTCTCCAAGTTCTCCCTGCCTTACCTGGGGCAGCGCCATGCCCCTCTTCTGGGAAGGCGCCCTCTTCTGGGGTGGGGGAATGAGCCCACAATCCTTAGTGGAGTCTGGAACAAAGCCTTGGACACCAACATGAGGCCCCCACTTCACTCTGAGAGGCACAGGGAGACCCTGGAGGGTTTTGAGAAGGTGACCAGACCATGCTGTGAAAGCATCGCTCAGGCTGCTGTGGGGAGAAGATGGCGTAGGTGAGTGAGGAGGCAGAGGGAGAGCAGGGAGCCCAGGTGAGGACAGACGTGGCTCGGACAGGCAGACGGTGTGTCAAGTGGTCTGATTCGGGACAGATTCTGAAAGCAGAGCTGATTTGGTTTGTTGACAGATTTGATGTGGGGTTTGACACAGGTAGAGGAAGCAAGGATGATTCTGAGGATTTTAGTCCTAGCATCACAAAGGGTGGAGCTGCAGTGAGCGGAGATGAGGAGGCCTAGGTACAGAGGCGGCAGCGGGAGAGCAGGTGCTCAGCTCTGCGCACGTGAAGGCTGAGACCCTGCTAGCCCTCCATGGCTGATGCGAGTGACAGAGGGCCGGGCAGAAGCGCTCCGGGGCTGGATCGACCAGCATATGGACGTTCTGTTGGTGGTGTGTGTGTGTATGCACACACGTGTGTGTGAAGGATGTGCAGGAGCGTTTGGGATACCAGTGAGGGCTGTCCTGGACCAGGGCTGCCCTTTCCTGGTCTGTCCAAGGCCAGACGCTGAGGGAACATACCAGGGGGCACCCATGCCCCCTAGAATGCTACAGTGGGCTCAACAGTGACGGGTCCCTGTCCTTGAACTGAGGGGCTGAGGAGTGGCTTTGACATTGTGGGGTGGGACAGGTTGCCTCCAAGGTCCCTTCCCAGTGCGATTCTAGGACTTTCTGCAGCACCAGGGGCTCCTCCCCCTTCACTCCTCTGGGTTCACACCCCTCGCCCTTGCCCTTCCTTGTGCCTGGTTTGTTCTCATGAGTAGATGTTCCGGGTACTTCCCTCGTTTTATTCTCAGTCTCCTCAAACTTTTGAAAGATATTAGTAGCGTGCAACCTGAAGAAGAGAGAGATGCTGACAAAATGAATTCTGACAAAGATAATTGCGTGAATCCTTTGTAGCTCAGCCCTGAACATGGCTCCACACTGTCAGTTTTTATTTCATTCAAATCCTGGAGTCGAACGTCCGTCCACAGGTGAGGCAGTGCTGGGAGATGAGGAGGACGGGAGAGGGGCCGAAGGCCAAAGGCAAGATTTAACCCCCCGTGGCAGGAGCCTTCTGGGGACAGGGCCACAGCGCCATGTCCTGGGGCTTTCTTTGGCCTGGGGACCACGAGGGTCTCTGGGATGAGCGGAAAGACAGACAAGTGAAAGGCTTAGGGGACTACCACATTGGCACCGCCTGCCAGGCTGGGAATCGCAGCCTTAATGAACACTGAGTTTCTTGATGAAACGGGCACAGGCTTATCCCCCGTGGGTACCAAGAGGGAGCCACTGGCAGGAGGGGGTCGTAGTGACCTTGCAGAATCGCACTGCAGCTGCGGTCCTCAGGGTTCCCTGCCATCATATTTGACTGGGGCCACCACTGCTCTCAAAGCGTGCCTCTCATGTCCAAGTGCTCTCACTCCAAATTCCCCAGCTCTTGTTCATTGGATGGCACCCCAGCACCCAGGCTGGTGGTCTTTGTTTGGATCAGGAGTTAATGCTTCCAGGGTACTTGGTGCACATGTCCCCATAGGTGGCCCAATGGTTGAGCCTTTATCTGTCCTGGCTCCTGGGCCTGGAATGACCTTCCTCCGTGTCCCAGTTTCCACCCTGTGAAATCCAAGTCACTCATCCAGCACCTTACTCTGGGCCTCAAAATCTTTTTCAGCACAGGCTCTTAGCCATTGCCACTGAACAATGAGCACTGACAAGAGAAACGAAACATATTAACATCCCTGATCTAGAAAGAGGACCTGAAACTTAACCAACATTAGTGTTTTTGTGATGCTGGAATTTGGTTTACTTGTAACCTATGCTATGAGTATCAGAAGTTGGTCTGATAGGAGAAAAAAAAAGAAAAAAAATAGAAGAAAAAATAAACTCTGTCTCAAAAATAAATAAAACATTAAAAAAAAAACCCAGAAGTTGGTCTGGCCCCTTTTATGACAAAGTTTTTCATAATCGTTTGGTGAGAAATATTGGATCATTCTGTGTGATGTTCTTAATGAAGACCACTGAGACGCAAGGGGCTGATGGAGAAGCCATTCTCCTGGGGGTCATGCTGAACCACTCCCTTGCTGGTTAACACGATGAGACATGCATATGGAAAAACACCTGAATTCCCCGTTTTGGAGGTCCACATGTACAGGTGATGATGTCCTACCCATCACTTCAGTGACCAAATCAGTCAAGCCAGTAAAATTGACCCAAACCCTTATTCAGGCAAGGTTTCCCTAGAAACCGGCTACCCAGAGCCAGCCAGGGCCTCTCCTTACTTCTTTATTTGGGATGCTCCCCTGGCCACCATTGCTCAGAATAACATCTCAAAGAGCTAAAGGTGTGTTGGGAGGGAGAAGGTGTTTCATGGGCACCTGAGAAGGCTTTCTGGAAGAGTGAGAGTAGTCGGGTTGGAAAGGCAGCAAGTCAAGGTGCACTGTCTATCAGCTAATTCTCGCAGCTGTGGGTCCTTTTTTTGTAAAATGAGGACTTGTGCCCAATCACATTCCAGAACATTCTGGAGAACTGGTTGATTCTGCAGCTTTGAATGAGCACCCATAAGACGTTAGACTTGTTGAAGACCAAAAATATGATCTAAATGTGTATCAAGGGACTTCTTCCAAAACTAGTTATCACCTGGTTGGTGCTGGGCACTGGGCTGGTGAACTGGGTGAGTGGGACCCAGCTTCTGCTCTCAGGAACCTCACATACCAGTAAAGGATGGGCCCGGGATGTGCAGAACTAAAAGAGACAGGCAGAATGCCCAAATATACCATGGGAATTCCATGGGAGTCTGGGGGAGGGAGAGCCCAACTCTATCTGGGGAATGTGTGTGTGTGTGTGTGTGTGCGCGCGCATAGATCTGGGAAGGTTTCAAGGAAGTGGCAGCACCGAGGAGAACCCTGACAGCTGGTTAGGGTTTGGAAATGGAGAAGAAAGGACACCCTTCTGTCCTTTACTCAGGGCTGGGCACACTGGAGAAGCCCAGAAAATGCTTGATAACCAACTGCTAAATCCCTGCATGTATAGTTTTCTCCTTTGGGTCCCACAGGCCATCATATAGTATTTACAAAAATCAATTCTGGGAGCAGGATGGCCAAGACATACACAGTCCATCACTTTATTGGAGCTCTGTTTTGAAACAATGAAAGCCTGGTCAAAATCATTGGGAGGCAAGGCACAGAAACCCACTTGGAGCTCAGGTAAAAAGAAGAAGTTAGGGAAACACTAGACACTCTGTGGGCATCCAGTTATAAAAAGTGTGGACCTCACAGGAACTGGAAATATTTCAGGTGTCTAATTTTTCCCCTTGGCCACTTGGCCATTCTCCCCTCTACTACAGAATGCTTGGTTTCCTCTTTTGAATCTCTTGGACTTCTAGTACATTCTATTGGCTCTGCAGACTGGCTTTTCTGCTTGTTCATCTTCTCACACATAGTCCATCAAGGCATCCCCCAAATGGTACCTTTAGCCTTCAAACCTCCAAGGCCTTCTCACTTCATTCCCTGTGGTTCATTGGCCAGTGTCAGTGTCCTAGCTCCAAAGTCTCAGGAGGGAATCTGTTGAAGTCAGCCTATGTTAGATGTCTGCCAAGTCAGCTGGGAGCAAGGACAAATCCATCACACCCTGTGGATGTCCCTGTCCCAGAGATTTTTCCAAGAAAAAGGTAGAGAGGAAATGATGGGCTTCTTCAGCAGGAAGAGCATCTCCTGGGCTGTTGCATGGTGTGGGCTTCCACACCTGGCCTTTCATGGACTTGAACTACAGAGAGGATGGGTGCTATTCCTGCCATTATCAGTGTGATTGACAGTAACATACCATGAATAGCTTAGCAAATGCAGGGAGAATTGTCTTTGCCTAAGACTGTCTACCTGGGACCTTCTCTCCCTAAAGTTAATCAGGCAATTTTTAAAGAACAGTTTATGATGGCACTGAAAGAAGGAATGTTAGGAGATATTTCCCCCTCCCCGCTGCCATGCCAGCCTTTATATGTCAGCATCTGCTCTCCTAGGCTCCTGGGTGGGAGCTGGTGTCTATGTGCTGACTGCCCCAGTGGAGACACAGCCAACGTTTGGACCTCAGAGTGAAGATTTCTGTAGAAATAGATACTAAATGTTTGTTCTGCACTCAGGCCAGCCCATAAAGCCTATGTAATAAACTCTTTGTGGACCCTAATGGCCATTTAATACAAGCTTCTCTATATTCATGTGATTGATGGAAAACAGATCCAGAAGCAAAACTGTTCTTAAAGCTATAAGGAGACTTTTAGTAATCCTCCGCAATCCTGCCTTCTGCGGGAGGCCCAGGAGAGAAAGGAATGTATTCAAGGTCACACAGCTCTTCAGTGGCTGGACTGGCTGCTGAACTAACAATGGGGCTGCATCACTGATAAGTGAACAAAATTCCAAGTTCCTGGAACTGTATAACAAATAGGTGGTTGTTTATCTTGAATATTGATGTTTGAGAAAAAGCAGGTTGGATTAGATCATAGATGATTGTCAGGTACCTTCATGAAATACCAAAAGATTTCCAAATATCAAATATTTTTTTTCAATATTTTATTGTCATGTTGTTTTCCATACAACACCCAGTGCCTTATATTTTTAATAAATTCAATGTTAAAATGCATGAAAACCTTCTCTCTGTAGATAGATACAGAGATAGTTTTTATTATATAAAGTATCTACAGATACAGATAGGTAGACATATGTTTATGACATATGTGTACAAAAAGGAAACAACTAGTGTTTTATTTTGTCTGTTCCTTTTAGAGGTTGAAACTGTTTCCTTCTTATCTAGAGGAATGTAGAGCAGTGTTGCATAAACATAGAACTTTCTGCAAATGATGGAAATGTTCTATATCCAGTAGAGTAGCCCCTAAGCACATGTAGCTATTGAACACTTGAAGTGTAGGTAGTAAAAGAGAACTGAATTTTTAATTTTATTTAGTTTTAATGAATTTAAATTTGAGTGGGAATAGCCACTTGTGGTTAGTGGCTATCAGTGGACAGTGCAGGATAGCATTCCTATTAAACTTATTAGCCAAAATACACTTGGAGCTCTCAGGTGGAGCAAAACGAGATATGATAGGGAGAACAAAAGATAACAGGGATGGAGAAAGATGTTTAATTAAAGACAACTAGACAAAAGTTAGAGAGAGTGCATGTTTATGTATGAGAGGGCATATAAGGTGGTACAAACTGAGTCACTAACAGTAAGAGGCAAGGAGAAAGGGGTGCTGGATATATTCAGTATTCTTTCATGGGCTTAAACGAACAAGATGGTGAAGGAGCAATGGTCAGACAGTTCCTGTCTTGGCCACCAGGGGCCCCCACTGACCCAGCACAGTTTGGTTGCTGAGGTGAGGTGTGTGTGGTGGGAGAAGGAAGGTGAGACTTAGAGCTAAGACAACCCTTCAGTGAGTCAAAGAAAAGTGGGAGTAATGGCTCATCAGTCTATGCTAAGCACTACTCCAAGTACCTTACAAATAACAATCCATTGAGGTATGTCAGGACTATTTTATCACCCCCATTTTATAGATGGGCAAGTAAGGCACAAAGGAGATAGGTAACTTAGCCAAAGTCACAGAGCATTGAAGTTCATAGTCAGGAAGTAAACTGAACTACCTTGTTCCAGGATGCTCTGCTATTCCCACAGGAGCCTGCCTCTATGTGGTTCTAGGCCAGCTAGAATGTATAAGTATATTGGCATTCAACTGGATTATTATCTTCATTCATCCCTTAGCATTAAGCTGTTGTGAGGGTGCATGAAATACTGTATTCTTTTTTCCTTTTTTTCTCCCTATATCCACTTTTCATTCATTTATGCATTCATGTATTCAACAAGTAAGCATGGAACATGGTGTGAGCTGAGGACAGGAATATGAAGGATCAAAGGAGCCTGTCCTTGGAACTTACAGCTCAGCAGGGGAGACATGAAATGGACAGAAATACCTGCTAACAGGACATGAAGGGCTGACTGTCCTGTATGAAGGGACAGAAACAGAGGAGAGAGGGCATCCCGACAAGGTGGATTGTCTGAGAAGGCTTCTTGGAGGAGGGGGCCCTGGAGCTGAACCTTGATGACCAGGTAGCATTCGAACAGGTCCACATGTCTCCATTTTTGGTTTCAGTGCCCCCATGCTGTGCACTGACAAAATTCACTGTTGCTGGTAGGATGACCTGTTAGGGGAGATTCAGAACTCAGCTTCGTCTGACCCTGACTGCCCCTGGTGCTGAGTCCCTCGCTGTCACAGCCTGGTGTGCTGGTAAGAAGCAAGCTGCCTGGGCTCCTCCTGCCATACGGTGACCTCTTTCAGACTTGCAAGAACAGCAAGAGCTTCCCTCCGAGGCTCAATGTTCAGCACAGGCCTTGCCCGCACTCCAGGCGCCTGGATTCCTCAGAAGCTGGCTCCCAGGGCCTGTCCAGCAAGGCTTGGAAGCCCAGGTCCCCACAGACCTGCTAGTTAATGAGTTCTGCAAAAACTAGGTCTGTCTGTAATCGAAATGGGAGTCCAAGCCTCGCACGGTCCCTGAATTAATTCAGTCGTGTTGGAAAAGGAGCCAGGCGGTTCTTCTGCCGCTGCCTGCAGGACCCACGGAGGGGTTCTGGGCGCTGTTACTTCCATTTTGGGACCCGTTGTTTTTCATCACTCCAGCACAATCTGGAAAACACTCTCCGAGTCTATTATTCCTGTCTCCTGCTGCCCCACCGAGGCAGTTGTTAACAATGCCCTCTGCCCACCCCAGACCCCTCCTCCATTTAAATACCAGTCTGATGGGCAAAGAGAGCATTTGATGACTCCTCCAGACTAAAAAGTTCCTATTATTTTATTCCCTTCTTACTCTCACTCAATTTCCTTCCAGATGGGGACAGGTGGGTATAAAATAAATGGAGCTGGAATTACAACTGCAAGAAGACAGGTTCGGATGCAACGGGGAAATTAGATGTGGCTGGGAAATTTGTCTAGGGCCCGATGGGTATGTCCCCTGAGGGCTTGCAGGCCACCACTACCACCACCCGTGGCCTGGCTGTCCTCTGAATAGTCTGAGAATGGGGAATCAGGTGACCAAATATCCTCTCCCTACTTTAGAGTGGTCTGAGTATCCTGACTGCAAGATCAGAAATTCAGCAAGAATACCTTCTCTCTTGTCTTTACTCAAATACCGTCTCTTCCGGGAAGCCTTCCTTGATTACCCCTGCTCTGTGCTCCCCCTCAAACTCTGTTTATATCTCCATTAAGTGTGTTAATGGTCTCTGGTGCCCTTCTGCATTATGAGCCTATTTCCACTGTCAATGGCTGGTGACTTCCTGTACAGAGGAGGCTTTGGTGACATGTGCACTGGGGAATACTCTTCTCTCCCTCTTGCTCACTGTGTGACCTTGCACACATTCTTTATGTCTCTGGTCCTCAGCAACTCCGTTTGCAATATAGGATGACAAAATTCACCTTGTCAGTAAGGCTGACAGTAACAGTAAGGCTGTTGTGAGGAGTAAAGGAGCTATCAGCTTTTCTCTCTTCCTCACAACCCGTTGTGTCCATTATCACTGGGGTGCTGGGGCCAGGCCACCTGGCTTTGAGTCCTGGACTCCACTATTTTCTAGCTGTATCTTCAGTTCTACTGCAACCTCTCTGATTCTCAGTTTCTTCATCTGTAAAGTGAAGATGATAACCTCTAGCCTCCTGTCTCACATACTTGTTGGGAGGGTAAAATGGGAAAGTGCATGTAATGTGCTTAGCATAAGCCTGGCACAGAATGAACACTTGAAAGATTAGCTATTATTATTGCTATTGTTGTTATTAAAATCACGAGCTGGTGGGGGCAGCAATATCAGTGCAGTGGCCGCTGAGTGTTGAGTATGAAGAAAAGGAACATGTTTTCATTCTAAACTGGGGAGCACTGTACAGCTGTAATGTCCAGTCATGTTACCCATTGTTGATCAGGGACAATTGGGACATGATGCAAGTAATCAGAGAATATGGGTCTGGAGAGGTACCCGGGGGTACCTACCCCTTCCTGGTTGTCACAGCGCCCCTCAGCCTCCCAGTTCTTCCAGCCTCTGCCAAATGAAGGCGAGCTGGAGGTGACAGATACTCACCCACTGATAGCCAGAAATTTAACCCAGAAGGAAAGAAAATCCATGGCTGCCAGCTCACAGGCAGCCAGGAGCAATTGCTAATGAGTCAAGGTCGATGGCCAGACAGACAAGAAGAACCAAGGGAAGGGTTGGCATTTGCTGAGGATGCTGATTTCCAAGCTCTGTCCTGTGGTGGAGCAGCAGAAATGCACTTGTAGAGACCTTGGCCTTCCTTCCAGGCTGTGATGGCCTGAGGCTGCCCAGAGCCATACCTTGGAGCCCTGAGCTGTGTCTGTATCCATGCCTGTGTCTGTGTCTATCACAGCTAGAGTTTCAGAAGGGCTTATTATGAGCTAGTGTACATAGACCAGAATGTGTAATATTCAGTCTTATCATGACATAGATACTAGTCTCCCCACCATGAAATGGGGACAACAGGCCCCACGGGCATTAGTCAGGATCAGCTAAGTTATGCTGTGGTAATGAGCACCTCTCAGGTCTCCGTGGCCTGAAGTGTCCCTAGTAACATTGCAAGTCCTTCCTGGATCAGCCATGGGCACTGGTCTGTGCTATTGTCATTGTTACCCTGGGCCCAGACTCACAGAGCGACTGTCATGTGGAACACTGCTTGTCTCCTGACAGAGCGTGAGAGAGTTGATCATGCACTGTTTTACGAGGCTTCCTCCTGGACCGTGCTGCTGCTCACATTTCATTGGCCAAAGTGAGTCATGTGGCTACCTTGAACTCCAAGGGGGTGGGCATTTGTAAGCCTTCTCAGTGCCTGAAAAGAGAACTGGAAATATTTGGTGAATAGCAAAAGGCTACCATGTTACTGACTAGTGCGGTTTGGGGATTGAATGAGAACATATACATCATATACTTAAAATAGTGCCTGGCCTTCAGAAAGCCCCACATGGATATTAGCTAGGAACACCACTACTATTTCTATCATTTGTTTTAAAGATGAGTAAATAGCACAGAGAGGCCAAGCAACTTGCCCAAGGCCATACAGGTAGGGAGCAGAGATTCCCTAGGGATTATATTCCTAAATGAACAACCCTACCCCCAGACCACCGGGCCTACTTTGAAAGCCAAGGATGGGTCAGGATGGACACAATGTGCTCTCAAAGAGCACCCAGTCTATTGGAGGAAGAAGAGGAAACTATTATTTAGGGGGTGCCACAAACATGGTCTCACTGAATTCTCACAACAGCCCTGAGGTAGCGATTATTATTCCCATGACTGGGAGACTGAGGCTCAGAAATGTGAAGTGATTTGCCCAAAACTAAAGGCTAGTGGAGGGTGGAACAGGATTCATGTCCCCCCATTTGGATTCTAAAGCTTGTTGGACTCTGAACCACCATGGCATGTGGTCCGTGGCCTCTCGGATGCTGGGGACATCCTTGGCTGTTGGAGGGCACTTGGGGAGGACATTCCTTCCAGTTGGTGGAATCAGGCAGGCTTCAAGGAGGAGATGGCATTTCCGCCGGGCTTTCTGGATCAGCTGTATAGTGATGATGGGGAGGAAGTTGCAGAGGAGGGAGCCATGTAAGCATTCTGGAGAGCCAGGACTTCTGTTCAGGTTGTTTGGGCAGCCAGCCTGGGCTGTGTGGGGGAAAGGTGAGGCATGCCATCAGATCTGATGACAGCAGGATGAGCACTGATGGCTGCACAGACCAACTTCAGGGCCACTATCTACGTTGGAATCACAGATTAGAATGTGTCTCATGACATTCCGGCAGATGGCAGCAAATGTCTGGAGGAAGGGGTACTCTGCTGGCCATCTCTGTGCCCAGATGTTTTCTCTCTACCCTTCTCCTCCTTCTTGGTGCCCTGGAAGACTGAAGTCCATGGCCTACATCCACCAGGCTTCCTATATAGCCAGTGGGAGGCACCAGCCCAGGACAGTGGGGTGGGGGCTGGCAGAGAGAGAGAGGCTGGGGTATTTATCCCCTCAGCTGCCTCCTTGCTGGCTTGATGGTGACTGTCCCTGTCAAGGTCCACCGCTCCCATCAAGTACCCCTTACTATATCCCTTCTGGCTCAACAGTGGTACCACGGCTCCCTTCTGTTGCTAGGGTGCTCCACCATCCTGGGCTGGCTTTTCTTACCTCTGGCCACAGCTTAATAAATAGCCTTTTCACTAGACTCTCTCCAGTCACATCTTTTGAGTGAACCCTCTGTCTCCTTCCAACACAAGGCTCTTTCCTAATTGACACAGAGATGCCATGGGACTAGCCGCAGCTTCGTAAGCCTTCCGACCTTAACTCTATGGCATTTGGGGAGTTAGTCCCAGCAGGGGGATCAGCTCCAGCAACCCAGACTCCATCACCAATGCGGTGACCCAGACAAACTGCAGAGATAGAGTAGGGCATGGTGACATTTTCTTCTGCCTTCTTCTTCTTCTTCTTTTTTTTGCAAGACTCCTGGCCCCTGGCAGCACCCCTGAGAGTTTGTCAGGCTGACATCCAATGACTTCTGCAAGCCAGGGCAGCAGAGGCAGGGGCTTAGGGCATTGGTAACGGTGACCCCCAGGTGCTTGTCCCTCACTGCTCTCATCTGCAGGTGCCCCCTTAGACTGTGAGCCCTCCAAGGGCAAGCTGGGTCTCTCCCCTTTCTGCCTCTGCCAGCACAACCCTATGGGAGCAGACGGGGGTGGCTGGCGAAGTGACCTGAGCTGAGTTGAGCTGGTGTGAGTTGGCCTAAAAAAACCCCTTTGGGGCGGACTCCTGGTTTTCACTGGAAGATGAAAACCTGAATCAGAGAGAAGATCGACTTAAAAGGATTTCAGAAAACACCATTTTATTCTTTTTCAAAATGTACAGCAAGTAATCAAGAACATTCCTCCTGAGTCCAGTGCTATTTCCTCTTCAGTTCACTGCCCCTCAAGCCAAATCCCAAGTCTGCTTTAATGAATATAGAAAACTCACTTGTCATTAGTTGGACAAAAGCTAATGGACTGGAGTCCTTGAGGACAGTGGGTCTCTTGAGCAAATTAAACACTCCCCTTGCAATCCTGAAGCCTATGTTAAATTGTTTATCAAACTCCGCTTTCCCAGGTAGCATTCAGGTGAAATTTCTGGCCCTTAAGTCAGAAAATTTTATTGAGCTGGAGACAGTCAGAAGAAGGTAATTTCAAAGTGGTTTTGTTTTAGAGAGGAAAAGGCATATTAGTTAGAGTCTGGGGAATGATCCATGAATACACTTCACTCTTCAACCTTCACTCATAGCAGACATCACTAATCAACCACATACTCTTTCTTGTTCATTCAAAACAAAACCCACTTGCAAACCAGGCCCTAGAGTAAGCAGAGTCTGGCAGTCAGAAAAGAAGATGCTGGAAATCATATAGCAGAGGAATGAGCACTGAACCTGGTGTCAGGAAACCTGGCCCAGTTCTCTTGTGGTCTCGCTCTCTGAGTCTGGTTTCCCTTTTGCTCAAAAGGGAATCCCTCCTAGCCTACCTGAGGCTGCTGTGAGGATGGTCAAGGTCACGGCTGAAGGAGCTTGCAGGGCTGTGGGGTGCTGTTGTGCCGGCTGGATGGCTGTGGTCTCTCTGGGCACCGCCGTTCACACGTGCGCACATGAACTCTCCAAGGAATAGAGGGTGCTCTTGGTAGGCTTCCTCCCATGGGGCTGTTGATGTTCAGGTTCTGTGTGCAGTGCAGCCACGTGTGGCTGTGGGGTGACGGATGTGACTTGGGAGGAGGTCTTGGGTCCAGGGATCCCAGAACAGAGTCAGAGAAGCAGAACGGTGGAGCGTATGACCAAAGTGGCAGCAATTCACGCAACTCTTTATTCATTCATTCATAAACGTTTTCTGCCAGGGCCTGAGCTGGGCTCTGGTGACTGACCTGCAGCTCAAGTTGTTATTGGCTAACATCCCTCTAGGGTCCTCCAGTCTCATGGGTGACAGGGGCCTGAGAAAGGGCATGGCTTTGGAGAATGGCTGGGCTGTGTGTCCTTGGGCAAACCTTTCACCTCTCTGTTTCCTCATCTGTGAAGTGGAGGTAATATCCCCTCAGAGGGTTTATGTGAGGGTTTAATATTCCACCCAGGGGATTAAATGATATCCTACATGTGAAAATGCCTGGCACATGGAAAGTACTCAAAGAATATTAGCCAACCACCAGATATCAGGGCCAGTGACGCCTCAGCAAACGCTTACAGAAATGGAATTCAGAGACTTTCGGAGTGCTGGAAACATTTTTATATTTGTGCAGAGAGAAAACAAATATTGTCTGCCCTAAAGCTATGAGGAGGATGCTAAAAGAATGAGGCCTTTAGAAAAGGAATGACTTCATTTGCAGATGTAGCATTTTTTTTTCCAATTTGTAAGCACTAATCTCTGTATTTGGGAGGAAAAATGAATTCACCTCAATTAGCCTGTTCCTGGGTGCTTTGGGGGGAAGCCACCAACTCTCCCAGACCCAGGAGCCTCGATGCTGTCTGGAGCAGAGTGACTGGGACCTTGGTGCTTCCGTGGCGCGTTGGGATTAGAACACGCTTCGTCATAGCTTTGCTATTTTTCTGTGCTCCCAAAGCACGCACAAGGAGGAAGCAGCTTTGTGAAGGTGTCTCAGTCCTGTGTTGGGGAGCTTTCACAGAGCGTCAGTGAGGGCATCTGATGGTTGCTGCTGGGGCCACAGAACAATGGCTTGGGAATAGCCCATTCAGCATAATGGGGACGTGTCCACCTGGGAAAGGCAAAGAGTAGACAGTGGGAATTCCAGGAAGCAGCCACTGTTTCTCTTGATCCTCTCTTCTTACCTTTGTTTCACAGTACTTAACCTGAATTGCACCTGCATGTGCCTCTGGCCACACTCTGGCTGAAATAGACTTTGTTGGACGTGGATATTACCAGAGAGGAATCTAGAACTGGGTTGCCAGTACTCCGCTGTCATTCCTGCCCTGGCCCATGAGTAAAGGTTTGAAACCAGAAACCTGAAAGAAAGGGAGGTCCTAAACATAGATTCCCTTTACAACAACCTTGTATGTCCCTTTGATCTTTCTCCTTTCCTCCTCTTTTCCAAATATTTGGGCTGCCTCAAGTGCCACTGGAATTCTTTAAGGTAGGACTTTCCACCATGAGCTGCACTTCTATACAGTGAATGTGCAGGTATAACAGTAGCTGCTAAAGGGCCGAAGACGTGAAAATGACCTACATTCCCCAGTCCCTGGCCACTGACTCTTGTGTTGTGATGGGTACGTAAGAACACTTAATGAGGCTGAGGTGTGTGGTCAGGGTAGGTAGGAGAGGGGGACATTCAACTGCGGCCAGTGCATGCATTGGTCCTGCCGTGCCTCCTTGATAAAAGGAAAGTAGGGATGGGATGGAGGAGGGTGGAGGAGGAGAGTCTCCTGGGAGAATCCCGCCGTGTAGGCATTTGTGCTCAGCCCTGCCAGCTCCCCTCATGCCCCCCGACCCCAGGATGGAACAAGCTCTGATTGTGTTAAATGTTGACTATTCTCGTGCCACGGCTCCGCAGGGACAGATTCTGGCGAAGATGATAGATAGACCTTGGAGCGGGAAAGCAGATGATGTTTGAAAGCACAGCGCCGGGGGAGAACCAGTCTGGGGCTTAGAGAAGAGAGCACGTTTTGTTTGTTTTTGTTTGTTTCAGCTGGATCTTGTTCAAGGGAAGTGGAGGGGACATTGCAAAATGCCCTTTTTGATCTGCTGTGGAAACTAAGGCCTTGGGTAGCTCTCTGTTAGCATCCCGTGCCACAGTGTCAGGAGCCCTCACTCTGGGCCGGGCTTTGTGGGGTCACTGGGGATGCAGACAGAAGGCAGCTGTGGCCCCTGGCCTGAGGGCCTCAGTCTGGGGGAGACCAAGCATGCATAGAGAGGAATGATGCAGAGTAACTCATTCTCTGATGGAGGGGGGTACAGGGAGCTGGGGGATGGAGGGGAGGGGACAACTGAGGTGCTTGTGTGTGACTGGCAGAAGAAGACAGAAAGGATCAAAGAGGAGGAGATACCTACATGTTTGTGCCTGGGAGGTCTGGGGGATAAGCAGTTGCTTCTGGATGGTGGCCAGTGCAAGGGTCTCATGTGGAGGAAAGACAGGAATAAAAAGTGGAAAAGAAGCAAGAGCCAGTTCATGATGGGCCTTGAGTGCCAGGCCTCTCTCCAGAGGGCAATGAGAAGAAATGAAATGGTTTTCATAAAGTCAGCAGCCAGTGAAATTGTAGTTTTAGGGGAAGGGCCTTCCCGGATGGGAGGGAGGGCAATGGGCACAAGAGGATGACCAGGGTTCTGAGTTCAAGGGGGCTCCATTCACTTCCTCCCCTGCCCTTGGGTCCCAGGCTGTCTTTGTAAAAAAAAAAACAAAACAAAAAAAACCACCATGGGGAGCCCAGGAGAATTTCCAGGGGTCAGGGAACTACTTTCTCTTAGAGTGGAGTGAGAGCTTTACCTTTAGAGCATCATCATTGAATCTGTAGGCTGGGATGGGGAAGGCCATGAGTGGAGAACTGCGGAGGTAGGAAGAAAGGAGGTGGTGAAATCCTGTACAGATCAGAGCACAAGCTTTGAAATTAGATAAACCTGGCTTCTGGCTTCTAATTCCAACTCCACAGCTGTGTAACTTTATATATGTCATTTAATATTTCTGTATCAGTCAGGATAGTCTAGGTTCTGCTGCAGTAACAAACAGCTCCAAAGTTTAAGTGGTTTTAAGTCACAGAGGTTTATCTCTGGTTCATATTACAGGTTCATTAAAGGTTTGCTGGAGGCTCTTCTCATACTAGTAACTCCAGAACCCAGGTTTATGGAGGCTCCTTTTTATTACTGCTTCTACACTGATTAAGGCAGTGTGGAGCAAGTGTGGTGACTCAGTTACTAGTTATTAAAATGAGCCACCTCACTCCACTCTCATTTTATTGGCCAAAGGTTGTCTGGCTGTGCCTATCTTCATAGAGCTTGTGGACACGAGAATTTGAATAGTGATGAACACTTTACGCACGCACACAGTGAGTCTCAATTGCCTTATCTATAAGATGGGAATAAAACTACCAGCCTCAGTTAGGCACTGTGAGTCTACTGAGAGAATGAATGCGAAGGTCTAGTCATAGTCAAATAATGATAGCTGGGGGAAAAAAGTGTCAGTAAAAAAGGTTTGAAAAAAAGGAAGCATTTATTCCTTTGGAGTTTCCTAGACAGCGTGGCCTATTTGCCCAGAAGAAGGTGCTGGGCCTGGAACAGCTATATCTGAAGGTTTTGCTTTGCTTGTGACCCCAGGTGCTCCAGAAACTCCTGCTGTGAAAGGCCTCCCCATTCTCTGTGAGTCTCAGGGCTGAGCTGGGGTCTTCTCAGAGGCACCCCCAGGCTTCCTTTCCAAGCCTGTGCATTCCAAACACCGACCTAATGTTTTCACTGCTGCTGCTGAGGCCCTGTGGAAATGGCATTTCTATTCCAAGAATCAGTTCCCATTCATCACCGTGAAGCGCGATACCTGGGGGGAAATGGTAACTGAGACTTTGTGAGTCTCCAAAGACGGGAATGTGTCTGCACGAGCTGAGTAATTAGAGCAGTTTTCTGCACACATGCCTAATCTTTATTTAAGACATTTCACTTAGGTACACATCTAAGTTATTCAAAAGTCAGTTGGATTTGAGACATGTATGTCATTCAACAATCTCTTTTCTCTATTTTAGAATAGTTGAATAAGCACCATAACCATAATTGCAAATATTTGTTGGGACTATGTACTCTTCACCTTATGTGAAATAACTCATTTATTTTTCATAACACTATATTCTTTCTGGTACCTGACCTAAGAAACTCATATGACTCCCAATTGTTTCCACATGGGATTCTCAAATAATCTTTCAGAGGAAAGTGGAGAGTCAGTGGAGAGTATTTGGCCTGTGAGACTAAGCACATAATGGCAGCTAGCATGTATATAGAGCTTATTATGTTCCAGGCACTATCCTAAATGCCTCCCGTGAATTAGCCTATTCGTTTTCTCAATAATCTGTGCAACAGACATTGTTGTTGCCATTTTACAGTTGTGGTAACTGAGGTAGTTACCACACAACTCTCTAAACATAAACATAGCCAACAGGTGGTAGAACCAGTACTTGAACTCAAATAGGCTCTTAACTACTATATCGTACTGTCTCTTGGGATCTAGTAGTCTCTATGTCTTTAAGCTACTGTGAGACTGTCACATGGAAGATGATGACAGGAAGGCTGTTTACTCACTTTTAGATCAGCAGAACCAGGACCAATGGTGTCAAGCCACACAGAGGCAGCTTTGGACTGCACTGAAGAAAGAACTGTCCTCCATTAGTGTTGCTCAAAGATCAGAGTTCCTGGTAGGTAGTAAGCTCCCCATCACCAGAAGTCCTCAACAGACTGGATGATGACCTTTCCCAGAGAGGCACGGGTGGAATTCCTTCCTTGGGCTGTGGGTTGGCCCAAAATGGCTCCTGTGATCTTTTGACACAATGATTTATTAACAACAGTTGTCATGACATCTGAGTATGGCAGAAGGTTTTTATTTTTATTTTTTAATGTTTTATTATTGAGAGACAGAGCATGAGCATGGGAGGGGCAGAGAGAGGGGAAGACACAGAATCTGAAACAGGCTCCAGGCTCTGAGCTGTCAGCACAGAGTCCAGTGTGGGGCTTGAACTCATAAACAGTGAGATCATGACCTGAGCCGAAGTCGGACACTTAACCAACTGAGCCACGCAGGCGCCCCAGCAGAAAGTTTTTAAACGAATATATCCTCTCCCTACTTAAAATTGGCAGCAGATGATAAAGCTACATAAGTGGCAAATATGAAGGCCCTGGATACTTTTCCAGAGCTCAGTAGTATCATCAAATTAAACTCCTAGCAAAGCTACTCTGACACATGGTAATGATGCAAATAATTGTTGTTACCTGGATGATCAATTAACCTAAGTTCACTTCATTGACTCTAAGTAGTATCATTTTCATTAGTCAAACATGCATTTTTATGTTTTTCTTTTCTAGCTTTATTCATCTACCTGACTTTTAAAGCAGTGTTGAATTGGGAAGTGTTTCTTGATGCGCTGTAAGGTTTGTAGGGTTTTATCTTTCTCGGAGAAGGTATTAGAGATGGGAAGTTTAGAGGAGGGGGATCACTTTGGCTGGATAGGAAGAGCCAGGCAAAGGCCAAGGACCTGCCTGGTGATCAAGCTGTGGGTGAGGAAGACCTGACTGGAACATGGATCAGAGTTTGGGAGTCTGGGAGGAGCAATCAAGCTCTCAGCAGAAACTGCAGCGATCCCACAAAATGGCCCAGCCCTTTGGGGCCAAAGCCCAAGGCAATGGTCAGACATGATGAAATAGGGCAAGCGCAGGAGGAATGGTATGAATAATATGTGGCCCCTGCCTCAGCATCTGGGCTTCCATCCGGGTCCCCTGGGGGCAGGAGGCAGTTCCAGGCGGGTGGGCATAGGTTCTGGATACAAGGGCAAGAAATTGATTGTAACTGATGAACAAAAAGACCCCGCACAGGTGTCCCAGGACCTCTGGGTAGTAAGTCCAGACCAATGTTTGCAAGTAAACCTCCTCCCTCTTCAGATCTTACCCCCATGGGGGTGGTGAGTGGTGGAACAGGGCTGTGATTCCAGTCCTAGCACTCTCCCAACAGTGCATAGCTTTGGCAACATCCTTTCTTTCTATGGCCTCAGTTCTTCATCTCTATGGTGGGAGAACTGGTCTAGATATTCCCTAAGGACCTCCTAGTTCTTTTTTTTTTTAATGTTTTTTTATTTATTTTGTTTTTTATTCGTTTGTTTTTTTTATTTATTTTTGAGAGACAGAGAGAGAGAGTGCGAGCAGGGGAGGGTCAGAGAGAGAAGGAGACACAGAATCCGAAGCAGCTTCCAGGCTCTGAGCTAGCTGTCAGCACAGAGCCTGACTGACGTGGGGCTCGAACCCACGAACTGTGAGCTCATGACCTGAGCCAAAGCTGGACGCTCAACCGACTGAGCCACCCAGGCGCCTCGGGACTTCCCAGTTCTAAATCACTATGGGAGTGGCTCTCAAACATCTTCCCCTTCTAAAGGGCTGTCAGGAAGATTAAACCAACTGTGAGTCTTTTGCTCTTCTGCTTAAGAATTGAGGATTTCTATGAACTAGAGTTTTTGATTTGCAGTCCCAAGAGCAAATTGATTTAAGAGGGAGTAATAAACTCTTTTGCCTTGGAAGGTCCTACAAGAAATGATGGATGTCCCCAACGGAGGTACATCCAGAAAGTGTCCCCAGCCCCAGCAGGAATCAATCTCCCCATCCTATGAATGCCCAACATCTCCCTAATAGCATTTTCTACCTAGTATGTTGAGCAACTGCTAATGGGTCATATATCCAACAACTAGGTCCTAAGCCTCCTGAGCTCAGCAACTGTGTACCTAGTAGACTCTCAGGCGAAATTTTTGGTACAGCTGATGACTGGCTAGATGACAGAACTTCTCTGATTTCAACCAAGTGTCCCACTTCATTTTGTTGGGAAGGATCTGTGTTGCTTAAATGCACAGAAGCCTTTCTACTTTGGAGTTCCTGGGGAAAAAAGTCTACATGGGTAGGAGGGGGGTGTGCTAAGTAGAAACTACCCAGTCATACCCTGGAATGGAATGCAGACCCTGGAAGCGTTCTTTCTTCCACCTGCAGTCCTAACTCTGTTGACTCTGCAGAACAGACCCCTGGGGGTGGCACCTGGAATGGCCTGGGGGCTTCCAAAAAGGCTTCGTGCCATCTTCGTATGGTTGGAGGCCCAAGAGCTGGGGCTTGGTGATATTATGCTCTAAATAATAAAAAATCATCACCGATGGAGAGTTTACATTTTGGCAAGGTCTGTGCTCAGCCTTTTACCTACTGAATCCTCATCACAACTTTATGATGATGGAACTATTGTCACTCCCAATTCTTAGGAAACTAAGACCCAAATCCATAGAGCCAGCGATGCTTTTCCTCTGGCACCTCACAGGAATCCTTCTCATTCCTGAGGTCTTAGCCTTGAGCATCACTTCCTCAGACCAGCCTTCTGGACCACCCCTCAGTCAAGAGGCCCCCAGGCTACCTCATCATTCTATCTCCAAAGTCCTCAAACTTGAGCATGTACCAGGGTCTCCCAGAGAGCTTAAGACACACACTGCTGGGCTCCATCCTAGAGGTTCTGATTCAGTTCTCCAGCTGGGCTGGCCATGCCTGGGTGAACCAGCACCAAATCTCTGTGTGCAAAGTGACCGTTCTGCCACGGTCCAGTCATGTATATCCGAGAAAGTACCTGGAACCTAGGGAGGCCAAGAGGCCAGGTGAGCAGCTGAGGCTACTGTGAGAGGCACGGCCTCCAGTTTCTGTCTACCCACATGTGGCAGGGCAGCCGAGAGCCCAGGAGGAGCTGACCCCCCACAATATTGACCCATCTGGTTCTTGGGGCTCTGCAGGCCTCGTCAGGAGGCCCCAGAGACCTAGGTCTGACCAGAGAGGACAGCTAATGGCATTGAGACCTTTGGCCACATGGTGAAGCATACAGCCTCGTAGACTCTCACTCCTGAAGAGGAAAGCACAGGAAGAATGCGGAGAGGAAGGACAGAGAGAGGATAATAGAAGCACATCGCGCACTGTGCTTCTCTTTGGCAAACTAAATGCTTATTGAAATTAAGATAAGCTTGACAGACTTTTGTTAGCAGTTTTGGGGCCTATCTGAGAATATCTTGCCTTGAGAGACTTCTATTAGAACTGACTCCACAACTAATAATGTAGTCTCTGTCACTTAACTCAAAAGTCCCTCCTGGACCCGCACAGTGAAGCGTTAAGGAAATGAAATCTTTTTTTTTTTTTTTAACATATACAGCAAAGTTTGATTTGTTGAGAACATTTCTTCAACTGACAAGTTACAAGCCATGTCTGAGAGGCCCACTGGGAACTTTCAAAATTTGAGCAGCAGTTTCTAATCACTGACGATCATTAGCATTTTAGTGAATAGATTTTTGATAAGAAAAATCTTTGCTCTGTGGGTAGAAAAAAAAAAAACCCTGACATTTGATAATGCAAACAGAGTAGCAATTTTAATTAGGCCTGCAGTCCTTCTTGGTGTGGCAAACATTGCACAAGGTCCAGATGTTTGCCATCTTATAGGATGTGAACGTAAGGCTGTGTTGAGCCACTGATGCCGGGCGCCTTACGGATTGGATCTCCAGGGTGAACGGTAATAAGCATATTTACTGAGCACTTACTACACGTCAGATTCTCTCTGTTTCACCTGCATGATCTCAATTCGTTCTCAAATCTATCTGATGAGATAACTTATTATTTTCATTCCCATTTTACAGGTGAGAAAACTAAAGACCTGAAAGGTTCACTCACCCAAAGTCACCCAGCTCATTATTGATAGAGATACTAGCCAAGGTCTGTAGGACTCCAGAATCTCCATGTTTACCCACTAAGCCGTGCCTACCCCCAGAGTCATGTGACCTCTCCCAGCCTCAATCTGCTGGTCTGTGGAATGGGGATGTGATCAGTCATATCTCCTTCACTGGACTCTGGTGGAGTTCTGAGAAAGGGGTGACCGTGCTTAGAACATTTTTTCCTCTCAGGGAACTAGATCCTGACATTTTGTTTCTTTTTTCCACTGATCCTAGCCTTACCTTTTGGGGCCACCCAGAAGAACTCTGATCCCATTTCCTGGTGATATTCAGAAATTTGTAATCACTTCTTGCTGGGCCATTGTATAGATGTATGTTTAGCTTTTTAAGAAACCACAGAACACATTTCAAAAGTAGTTGTACTCTCCAAACTGCAATGTGTAGGAGTTACAGCTGGTGTTTTGCCCATTGTAGGTGTGTGGTGATAGCTCCCTGCTCTTGTGATTTGCACTTTCCCAGTGACTAATGGTATTAAAAGACTTCCCATGTATTTCTTAGTCACTTGTATATCTTTTTTTGTGAAATCTCTGTTTTTGGACTTTGTCTTTGCCTTTTGTCCATTTTATTTAAAACTGTGCTTCTTTTCTTCATTATTGAGTTGTGTATTCTGGGTACAAATCTTTTGTCAGATAAATATGTTGTGAATATCTTCTCTCATTTTATGGATTACCTATTTCTTTTCTGTTTTTTTCCTTTTTCCTTTTTCCTTTTTTTATAGAAATAGAGAGCAGCACAAGTGGGGTGGAGGGGCAGAGGGAGAGAGAGAATCTTAAGCAGGCTCCATGCCCAGGGGGCCCACACAGAGCCTGATATGGGACTTGATCTCACAGTTGTGAGATCATGACCTGAGCCGAGATCAAGAGTTGGACACTTAACTGACTAAGCCATCCAGGAGCCCCTAACTATTTATTTTCTGAATGGTGTTTTTCGTTTTGTTATGTATATATTTTTATTTATTTTTTAAATTTATGTTTTCAATTTACATCCAAGTTAGCATACAGTGCAACAATGATTTCAGGAGTAGATTCCTTAAAGCTCCTTACACATTTAGCCCATATCCCCTCCCACACCCCCTCCAGCAACCCTCTGTTTGTTCTCTATATTTAAGAGTCTCTTATGTTTTGTCCCCCTCCCTGTTTTTATATTATTTTTGCTTCCCTTCCCTTATGTTCATCTGTTTTGTATCTTAGAGTCCTCATAAGAGTGAAGTCATATGATATTTGTCTTTCTCTGACTAATTTCACTTAGCATAATACCCTCTAGTTTCATCCACATAGCTGCAAATGGCAAGATTTCATTCTTTTTGATTGTGAATTGAGTTTTTTGATGAGCAGATGTTTTCATTTTAATCAAGTCAATTTTCTCAGAATTCCCCCCAATGATTCATACTCTGCGTAGTTTCTAAGAAATCTTTAGGTCACAAAGATATGCTTTCTGTTTTCACTTTTATTTTTAGGTCTATAATCCATCTTGAATTTATTTTTGTATATGGTGTGACACTAGGTTTTTTGATATGGATATTCATTTGTTCCATCACATTTGTCTAAGACTTTTTCCTTTCCCCATTTAATTGCTTTGGCATCTTTATTAAAAATCAAGTGACAATATATGTGTGGACCCATCTCTGAACATTCTGTTCCATGGATTTATCTGTCTGTCCATTCACCAGAAACATACAGCTTTGATACTTTTAGCTTTACAGTAAATCTTAAAATCTGGTAGGTTAGGTCTTCTCACTTTGTAATTAATTTTCAGTGTTGTTTTATCTATTATTGGTCCTTTGCCTTTCCAAATAAATTTTGAAATTATCTTGATTGGAATTACAATGGGTCTATGAATCAATTTGAGGGAAATTGGCATTATGATAATATCGAGTCTTTCAATCCATGATTTTTTCATTCAATTTTTAATTTACTCAATTTATTTAGATCTTTTTTATTCCTTTTGGTATTATTTTATAGCTTCAATGTAGAATAATTTCACATCTTTTGTTAAAATTTTCTTGTGTTTGATGCTTTTGCTATTTGTTTGCTATTATAAATGGTATTTATTTTTAACATAATTTTCTAATTGTTTACTTCTAATATATAGATGTGCAGTTGATTTTTATATTAATTTTACATATTGTTATATCTTAAATTCACTTATTAGTTTGGGCAATTTTTTTCCTTCTTTGTAGGTTCCTTAGGATGTCCTATGTACCCAGTCATGTCATCAACAGAGACAAATTTAATTCTTCTTTGAAATCTATATGGCTTTTATTTCTTTTTCTTGTCTTATTGCATTAGTTAAACATTTTCCCTTTAATGCATCTTAAGAAAATCTTGATTTTGATAAAACTCAGTCTTTGGACAGGTCTTGGTGTTTTTTGCTCTCATAAAGAAAAAAAGCACAAATAATTAGTTGCAAGAATCCCTTTTACTCACAGGGGTGGTATTTTTCCAGACTTAAGAACAAATTCAATAACTTGGCTCTCCTTTTTCTTTTTGACATGGGATGAAATTTAACTTGCACAGTAGTTTTTAGAATTTTTAGAACTGTTTGCCAAGTCTCCTTGTCTTTCCACTTTCTGGACACAAGGTAGCACTGCACGTCTTTGAGAGCTCTTGGTTAAGTGGGGCTGTGTGACTGGTTTCAGCCAATATGTGAGTGTGGAAATGATATGTGTCACTTTTGCACCAGAGCATTGAACTACTACTAATGCAAGAGTCTCCGGAACTTTTATTCCTCTAGCACATTAACAAATGATCTTTGAGATGAAAGCTACTCCCTCTGCCTGGATATCTGAATGCCTGCAATAAGCAGTCTCCCCAGTCCTCCCCCTCCCGCTGTCCCTCCATCCTCACTGACCCACATGGACATATGGCTTGAGGTAGAAATAACACTTTATTGTTTTAAGGCTCTGAGACTTTTTTTGTTACAGCAGCATTACCTAACCTATCCTGACTGATACAACTTGTATGAAGTTTTAAAAGAGAGGTGACTAAGCAAAATGATAGGTGGAGGCAATGTAAGAAAACACATTGTTTTAGTTTTATTTTAGTGAGACAAAGGACATATGCTCCCAGAGAAACCAGCAGTGAACCAAAGCCTAGAATCTTACGTAGGTCTTGCATACAACCAGATCCTCAGTGCCCAGCACATAGTATACATTAAAAAGAGGTGCTTATTGCATTCAGTTAAGCCAGAGTTCTCCCTTCAGCTTGTGCTTGGTAAAGTAGAAGCATGGCATTTTCCTTCACTTTCCTGCACTACTTTCTTGCCCACAAATGGGAATGACAAAAACAACTTGTCCTCGAGAATTGTTGGGAAAAATTATGCTGATTACAAAATGCTTTGCAAAATGTAAAATCCTATCTAAGTGGCAATTTTCTCCACTGCTCTGCCAATTGTAATAAATAAATATTGTTTTTAAAGCTAGCTCCTGGCTTGCTTTCCAGTGACCATCCCATCAAACACTCTAACATGCCTGGGGTTATTGTCTACTCTGGATTTGCATGTGTGTGTTTGGCGTTTGTGTAATGCTGTTTACTGAGGAGTTGAGTAAGCCCATCGTGTAGCAATAAAACTTGAGAACAATGTCATACTCCATTGGAGAGGTGATGGGTCAGAACAACTCACTCAGGACAACAGTGCTATATGCTCCCCAAGGGCACGGGAGCTTGTTTCAAGTCATTTGTGTGGTCTTAGTGTGCCTGGATTAGGGGATGTCCTCTGTGGTTATTAAAATTCTTCAATTCTTTGCCCAGCTTGGATTGAGACCCTAGGTTCCTGGTTCATGTTATAGCACCATGGACAGAGTTATAGAACTCCCATAAACTCTGTACCTGCTGATCACATGCTAGGACCATGTTCACTGACCACCTACTGTGGACCACATGCTAGGAACCATGAGTGATGTAAAGATTGCTGATATAGTCTCTGATCTCAATGAGCTTCCAGTGAGTAAGGGGCTAAGGGAGACATTCATTCATCCATCCATTCATTCAACTGTGCAGTCATTGATCCTACTAATACTAATTCCACTAATACTGACTGATATTCTAGGTACCATTCTAGCTACAAAACAAAGACTCAGCTCTCATAGGAGCATATATTCTAATAGGGGGATACAGACATTTATCAATAATTATAATAACATACTTTATTATAAGCTGTGTTAAGCACTGTTGAAGAAAATTTTAGAGTGCTGTAAAGACAAGAAAACAAGAGGAATAGACTTTGTCAGGGAGAAGCAGCCAAGAAAGGCTTCTCTGAGTAAGTGACCTTTGAGTTGAGATCTACAGGACCAATTAAGAGTTACCAAGTCTGGGTGTTGGTGGGGGAGGGGAAAAGCCAGGCAAAACAAACACTATATTTAGTACATGACAGACGATGAGCTACAAAAGAAGGACAGATGACATGCTAGAGGAGGTCCCAGAATAAGTTTCATTATTGCTAGGGGAATGAGAAGACTGCATACAAGAGGTGGTGCTTGGGCTGGGCCTGGAATGATAGGAAAGACTTTTGCAAGTGGAAGGAGGAGAAAGTACAAGCAAAGATCCAGAAGTACAAAGAGTAGATGTTGAGAAATCTAGGGGAGACTGTGAAGAGCCTTTAATGCAGGCTAAGGAGTCTGGACCTCCCCCACTGTTGGTGGTGGAGAATCACTGAAGGTGTAAAAACAGGACAGTGATGTGATCAGAGCAATTGAGTGAGAGAGTCTTCTTTGTCTCCCTGGAGACAGCTTTGTCTGTAATCCCTAAGGATCTCAGAGCCTTTGACTTCCTTGGAGCCCAGATAGGGGTTCCAGTGGTCCGCTCTCCTCTGCCCACAAGGAGAAACCTCAAGGTCTTGAGGAGACAGTGCAGGAGAGGCAGGGGGTGGGGGACACAGGGTCTTGAAGCTACGACCTTCTTCCTAGTGGTAATAGAATGTATTTATGAGCACCAT
This sequence comes from Suricata suricatta, assembly GCF_006229205.1. Taxonomy (NCBI): domain Eukaryota; kingdom Metazoa; phylum Chordata; class Mammalia; order Carnivora; family Herpestidae; genus Suricata; species Suricata suricatta. Next base: position 34,674,975 of record NC_043712.1, on the reverse strand, counting down.
TTCCAAAGTGACTCAGAGCAGAGGGCTGTGTGTGTGCCAACTATTGTGTGAAACAGGTTGACGTGAGAAAGGGCCTTGTATTAGCTTTAGGACTCTTTTCTGTGCAAGAGAAGGAATCCCAATTCAATCTAAAATAAAGACTAAACAGAAGTAATTGAGCCATGGAACTGGGTTCCTTCAGGGGATTGTCCTGGCTTCAAATACAGCTGAATCCAGGGGTTAAACCAAGTCATCAGGATTCTCTGTCTCTCCATCTCTTGGGTTTGTTTCCATCTATCATTGCAGTTGGGCTTCCTTTAGGCAGGTTAAGAAAAGAGCTGTTGAAAGTCCTACTTTTATACTGAGGCAGAGAGAGGGAGTTTCTGTATCAGTACATAAATCCCAGGAAAGCACTCTGATTGGCCCTGAGGAGTCACATGTGCATCTCTTGGACCAATCACTGTTGCACAGAGAGGAGGTACTATGGTTGGTACTGTCCTGAGATTGACTGGCAACCCCAGCCAAATCATATACAGTGGAGGAGAGCACAGCCCCAGTGAAAGCAAAGCTGAGCTAACAAAAATAACCCAGAGCCATTATGGTTATTTTTTCAGGTTGTCCACTGTAGAGAAAATCATAGGAGAGTATTTATATTTATCCTAGAAATCTGGGAGGCTGGATCATTTAAGGAGAGCATAATACTAATTATATATATTTAAATGAGATTTTTGAAGAGAGGCATGGTAAATAGTTTCCATATGACAAGATTAATTAAAGTTATTGAGTTATTTTTTTAATGTTTATTTTTGAGAGAGAGAGAGCAAGCATGAACAGGGAGGGGTAGAGAGAGGGAGACAGAGAATCCCAAGTGGGCTCTGTGCTGTCAGCGCAGAGCCTGATGGTGGGTTTGAACTCACAGCACAGAGCCCGATGCAATGCTCAAATGCATGGACCCTGAGATTATGGTCTGAGCTGAAATTAAGAGTTGGACACCTATCTGACTGAGCCACCCAGGCATCTCTGTGGAGTTGTTTTCAGTAGGGGTTTCGTTGCTCCTCCAAGGGGTTTTAATGCAAAGGGTTTGATGATGCTCTTATTTTGGGGGAAGAGCCTTGGAGAGAGGTCAGGTGACCTGGCTCTGCCTCTGGGCCTGTGCATAGCTCACTTTGTGATTTTAGACAAGTCTTTTCCTCTCCCTGGACCTCAGTTTACCCAGCTTTCCAATGATGCCTGCTGGTAGATCTCATGGATCTACCACAACGCCATGGATCTACCAGAAAGCCCACTCCTGTACTATCAGCAATATCTTAGTTAAATCACATTGCAGGAGAGACCAGTTGGCCCGTAGGCACAGGATGTCCCAACAGGGAGCACTACCTCTACCAGCTTCTATTTGAAGACTGAGAGAGGCCCACTGACAGGGGCTCACAAAGAGGGCATTTACCCAATTGTGATTTCTAAGAAGCAGATACACAGAGTCATAGAGACTCTAGGCTAGAAGATCCCAAGGGGTCCTTCAGCCAAGACTGCTGTCCTATGCTGGAGGCTCCTCCCCAGTAGCCAGGAGAGTGCTTCTCCAGCTGCTGCTGCATGCCTCCCATGACATGGGCACACTTCCATCTAGACCCCTCTGGAGTCCAATCTGCCCTGACAGCTTGCTACAAGTCCCAGTGGCAGAGGAGAGTATCCCAGTCACAGAGATGGGGGACAAAAAGCTCAGGATGTCCAGAGCACTGAGCAAGTATGTGGGAGGAGCAGGAAATGAGGAGCAAGAGAAGGCAGACCTTGAAGGCCAAAAAAATGAGTCTGAATTCTGCCCTGAGGGCAAGGGGATACCTCTGGAGGATATTAGGTGAGAGAGAAAGTCGGCCCTTTGGAAAGACCTCTAACAGTGGTATGGAAGACAGTGGGACCACGCTGGTGCCTAAACCCAAAGGAAATGATGGCTGCCTACACTATGGAGTTGATAGGGGAAGACTGAAAGGCTGACTAAGCGGCACTGGTGACCCAGTAGATGTAGGATGGCACCCAAACCAGAGGACAGAGGCCGCAGATACCATTGGCTGGGATGGGAACCCAGGAAGGCAGCTTTGGAGAAAGACTAAGTTCACTGATAGACATAGGGCATGTGAAATTCCTGGCTGGCCAGCAGGAGATTTCAGGAATCGTAATGGAGGTGGGAGGTTCAGACTAACTTCCCAGATTCATGCAAGCCCCCTGGAGGCCTCAGCAATGCCTTACCTACCCTGGACATCTGATAGAAAGATGGAATCCGGATCTAGCTGGGAGCCATCATTTCTGAACAGGGATTTCAGTGCCTTGCTTCCTTTGGGAAAGTTCTTGATCAGAGTCCTGAGGGCTCCGGACTCTCTGGGATAAAGGAGATGCCCCTGCACTTTCCTTTCCTCAATGACTGCTGCAGGCCAGCTTGGAAGGTGGGCGGAGGCTGTGGGGTAAGGAGTGCAGGCAGGTGCACAGGTGAGCAGGCTGCCCAGGGTGGAGGGACAGGGCTTGCACCAACACAACCCATGAGTGTGCGTTCCCGTTTTACTAAACATGCTTGGTGAAGTATTTCTCATCTGCAGGGGGTCACACCAGAGGATCTGAGCACTCATCTCTGCTTAAAAATGGAGACTAGTTCCTTGAGTCTGAATTTAAAGAAACTTCCTGTCAAAGCCATTTAAAAGGCTGAGGAACTGCTGAGAGGGGAAAAGATTGGATCAGAAGGCTCTAAAAATGAGTTTAAATAAACAGAAAAAAAGGAAACAAAATTATTATACAAGCAATATGTGATTATATTTGCGAAATAGAAAGTGCAATGTGTATTGAAGAAAAGGAGAGAGTGGCCTTCCTGGCCTTCCTACTTTCCTTTAGGGGCTTGCTGGGGAGGTCGGGGGGACCGGGTTCCCCACCTTTGGTCCTGGAGGTTCAGCCCAGTGGGGGTGAGGAGGGAGGTTAGGAGACCAGCAGGGTTGGGAAGGTGCACCCCCTGGTGGGTGGCCTGAGCCCTGGACCTGTAGCCTAAGGTGTCAGGCTCTGGCTGGCCTGCCCCTCTCTGGCCTTGGCTGCTTCCTCCGGAAAATGGGGCGAGGCGCCTGTGGGGCCTCCAGCCAGGGGACTGAGCTGATGATGGGCATGAGGCAGGGGATGGAGGGAGCTGGCTGGAAGCTGGTAATTAATAAGCGAAATGCCCTGGGACTGCTGCCGAGCCGCCTCAGATGACATATCTGTCGCGGGCTCGGCAAACCATTAAATGACCATTTTCTGACAGAACGACTTCCCTGCTTGCCAGGACATATTTTCTCTTCTTGCCCTCTTTTCTCCTCCGCTCTCCTCCTCCATTTCTCCCTCACCCTGGACTCTGCCTTCCCTGCTGTGCCACTGCCCAGGGTGTCTCTCTTTCTGTCTCTGCATGTGTCTCTGGCTATCTCTCCACCTCTCTGCCTCTCTTTGTGAACATGTGTCTCTGTGTGTCTGTTTCTGTCCTCCCCTGGTCTCTCGGTGTCTCTATCTCCCTCTATCTCTATGTGTCTCCATCTGTCTCTCCCCCCCCCCCCCCCCCGGCATCTCTTCTCTTTATAGCTGCCTCTCTCTTTCTCAGGTCTCTGGCCCTCTCTTCTCTCAGGCTGTTCTCTCTCTCCCCCACCCCCAAGTCCCTGCCCACTCCACCGCCCCTCTCTCTGCTTCTCCCTGTCTGTATAGGTTTAACTACCCTCCCACCCCCCTTGTCTGGCTCACCCTACCCCCTCCCAGCCTCCCCCCTCCCCGGCTGCCTGACGGCTCCAGTTCATTTCTGCCTGTTTAATTGGGCCCCGGATGAGTTTGGTCGACAGGGCCATTCATCATGTGGCCGCGGCTGGCGGCGGAGCCCGGGGGAGCGGGGCTGACAGCTCCGCCAGGCTGGGATGCGGCCTGCGTCGGGAAGTTCACATATTTGGGCATTAGTGCAGCTATTAGTTTAACAAGCTTCGTTTATCCTTGTCACTACCACTTCAGCTTCCCATGTAATCATTTGAAATGTAGATTACAGCCAGACAAATGGGACAGCGCAAGACGCGCAGGGTGGAGGGAGTGACACGCAGCTCGTTAGGGCCGCCTTCCCAGCCCCATCCCTTTCCAGGCAAGGCTTTGATTAGCTTAATATTCACATGATTTCAGTGGGAAGCGCCAGTCACCTGTGCCAAGCCCCCAGTGCTGGGCCGAGGTGCCCAGGGTGTATGTAGGTGAGGGTCCAGGTCCTGCCAGGGTGGGGTTCCTCTGGTTCAAAGGCACCCGACCTGCAAGGGAACATGTGGGTGGCCAGGGCCCCAGAGTCTGCCTCCCACAGTGGTCTTCCTACCAGGATGAGGTGGCTTCCAGACCCTGGATGCGCCCTCCAGCTCTGATTTTGGCACCTTGGGCTACTGTCTCCCTGTGTGACCTGAGCAAGGTCTGGCCTTCTGTGGGTCTTGTGTCCCCATCTGGAAAGTGAAGGTTCCAGATTGGACCAGGTGGGCCCACTTTTCTCCCTTCCCCTGCCAAGACCCTTCAGCTTGGCTCCTTTGAACCCAGTTTCCAGCGGTTTCTATCCTTAACCCAGTAGACGGAGGGCTCCTTTCAAAATGTAGACCTGGCTGTGTCTATGTTCTGCTTCTCATGCCCTCAGAAGGAAGGCTGAACCCCTTCCTAGGGCTTGAGGAGAAGGCAGGGAAAAACAAGGCTTCAGGATCTCCCACTGCCCCCCCTCCAGCTTGACCGCTGGCAGACCTCTGTTTCTGCACTTCAGTTCCCTGCATGCCTGGCAGTTGTCAAATGCCCCGAGCCCTCTCTCAGCTCTGGGGTTTTGTGCATGCTGATTTCTCTGCCAGAAATACCATCCTCCCTGTGCCCCCTTCCCCAACCCCTTTGCTCAAATCTATTTCTTATCCTTCTCATTCTTAGTTTAAATATTCCTTCCTCCAGGAAATCTTCCCTCCCCCCTCCTCTGGATCCTTCTGTCCAGTGCCTGTCCTGTGTGCATCTCAGAGCCCTACCCACAAAAGCACTTAGAACATGCAATCAAACTGTCTGCTTGTGTCCCCCCACTGGACTGTGAATTCCATGAGGGCAGGGCCTGCCCAGCACAGGACCTGACCCTGGAAGCTGCCCAGACTATGTTTGTTGAAAGAGTAGGTGGACCACAAGCAGCCCTGTGCCTGAGCAGCCTTGGACAGAGAGGCCACTGGCCACCATCGTTCCTCATGCGGCAACTGCATTACGTCTAGGCTTCTTCTTCCTGGCTTCCCTCTCCCCCATCCTGCTGACTCTGCCCACCTCCCTCCACCCGCATGCACAGCTCCAGAAAGGTCAGAGGCTGGTTCCCTGGGAGGGCCTCCTGATTCAGTCAGGGGCTGAGAGAAAATGGTTGGCCCACTCAAAGAGTTCAGCTGAGGAGGGTTTACTGACGGGACTCTGCAGAGCTGTGAGCAAGCTAGGGAAACCAGCATGGGATAGTGAGGCGTCGGTGGGGAGCTGTCACACTCTGAGGCCTGAAGGGCAAGGGGGAGGGAGCGTTGTTGCCAGAACCTGGAGAAAGCAGGAGCCGGGGGCTGTAGGAAGATGTAAACGTTACAAAGCAGTCACCACAGAGTTGGAGTGAGGCAAGGAAGGATTGGGGGCGAGTCCTTGGACTTCTCACTCTTCTCTCCCTCTCCTATCTGACTGGTGCCTCCCAGGGGGCAGTGGGCTCTGAGTGCTGTGGTCCACAGAGACTCACCTCCTGGGTTATAGAGAAGAGAAGAGAATAAAAGAGGGGGATGACCTGGTAGGGGTGGGGGTATGAGGCACACAGAGAATACCCTGCATACCCCCTAACATTGCCACAGGCCAGCTCCTCTGCAGAGAGGCCAGGACTGCTCCAGAAGGGCCCTAAGCAAATCCACTGCTGGATAAAGTGGAGATCCTCTTCAGAGGGCTCCACTGGGCAAGGGTACGAGCGCCAGGGGCTTTTACATCATCCCTTCGCTGGGACATCTCCCGGTTCAACCCAGCCAGGCTGGGACAGTCCTAAATGGTTCCTTTGTCCACCTCTCCCCCTGCTGAGCAGCTTGTCTCTGTTTTCTTCCTGACACCTTCTGAATAATGACACCAGACCTTGAAGCCAACGAGTCGTGAATCAAAGTGGCTTCTCGATATCATAAAAGAGATGTTCTAAACCCCAAACATAAAGATTGTTTTATCTTTATTAATAGTTTAATGCATCTGAGAAAGCTATTTGACGTTTTTTCACACCTCCAACTCTTTCCTTCATGCATTGCTGGTCAGATTAAACCGGGGTTCAGCCACTTAAATCCACTTAATAACTGACTAAATTCTACACTGAATTTACATTGAGCTACAAGCTGATTCGTGAATACAGGTGAACTTTCTAGCAAAAACAAAAAGCCCTACACCAGTGTCCTGACTCCAGAGTTGTAAATCTGCTTTAATAATGAAAAAGGATTTAAAGTATTGAGATTGATGTCACATTTAACAGCATTTCCCAATGAAGACTCTGTAGCACAAAGTAATGAAATGTATCTCAGTTAATAACTGGGAGTGGGTATTTTCTTCACCTATTTAGTTAAATTATTGCACTTGCAAACACATATTGTGAAATTAATTAAAAACACATGGAATTTGGGAAATGGAGACTAATTCAACTCCTCCCAGTTGCTGGCAGGCCTACTACACATCAGTGCCTGACATTGAGAGGAGAAGGGCTTGGTTACTAATGACATCTGAATTGGAATAACATCTAATTAATGGGCTAATTGTTTCTATCGTACACACCGCTGCCACCACCACACTTGCCACATCACAAAAACATATCAAAACACATATGACTACACTTAATATATACATGTATACACCCTAGAGCCCAGCACAGCACCTACACAAACATACAAACCCCACACACTGGGCACTTACATGCAAATATTCTCTCACAGGAGTCACACATGCGTAAATTTATATATTACACAAAAATACTCCCAAGTAAAGATTAGTGGGGAAGAGAAAAAAACATGTTCTCTGCTTCTCCCCAACTTCCTGGAAAGGAAAAAAAAATGTAACTGTCAAAAATGTGATAGGACTGTCGAAGACATATAGAAAAAGCTCAAACAAACTATGTAAGTTGTGAAACATAAATCCCACTTCTATTTGTTCTGCGACAGTGTATAAACCACACATTTTTCAATAAGATAGAAAATTAAAATCCTCACCAGGTTCAGAATTGCTTGGGGAAGTTAGATAAAAAGCCTACTGTCCTGGCAAAAGGAGAAACTGTTGGCCAGTCAAGGACTGAAGGATGCTTCAGGACCACGGACAGCAGGGCTCAGTGGGCCTCCCTTCCTCCGTTTTATTTTTTAAAATTTATTTTTCTTTTTATTTATTTATTTATTCTCTTTTTTTAAAAACTATTTATTCTTTTTAAAAATTTATTTATTTTTAAAAATAGTTTATTGTCAAATTGGTTTCCATATAACACCCAGTGCTCTTCCCCACAAGTGCCCTCCTCCATTACCACCACCTCTTTCCCCCCTCCACCTTCCCCTTCAACCCTCCGTTCGTTTCCTCCGTGTTTTAGAGCTGCTATAAATGTGTTTGTTCACACACCCATGGTTGTGATTGGCCAGACATTCCCTAGGCATAGTCTCTACTTAAAAGAGTACTTGATTCCTTCATAGATTCAATTTCTGGGGAGTCCTTGAGCATCCCTGATCTACACATAGCTCCTGGGGTGTGTCTTCTACTCCCCCAAATCTGTAGTCTGTTCTTTCCCACTTCTCACCTGCCCCACTGAAGTCCACTCGATTCATTTCAATGCTTTAGTTCCAAATGGCTTAACATCTTCCTCAAGAGGAATTCTCCCCAGTGACTATCAAATATTAAGTAAAGCCAGTTAACCCCACACCCTAGAGATTTGTATAATGTTACTATATTCTATTCAGAGAAGTGTTTATCTATCCTCACATTTGGTTTCCCCTTCCCTAAGCTAATACTTGTTACTCATGAGGAAATGTTTCAAGACTTCTTGGAAAGCTCATTGTTTTTAGTGTGTTTGCTGTGGAATGTCCCCAAGCCATTTGAAGACTAAATAATGGCATCCTTTGGTTTGTTGGCATCCAAACATCATTCTTCCTTAAATGAGCTTCCTGGATCAGGCAGACAGGCTTCTTTTTGCAGGAGCCTCACTCCCCCCCTCCCCATGGTTTGTCCCTCATGGACCCCCAGGCCGCTGTTTTTAATAGTTTCCCCTAGACGCTTTCTGTTGACAAGCAGTCTGCTGCCATGGCAGCCTGACCCTTCTTTGGCTTGGGGGTACTTTTCAATGACAGGTACCTCATTGTGGCCAGAGTTCTGCAATTTCATTCTCCACTTTCTTCCCAGCCCTTGGGTCGGTGCCAGTGCTGATTGAGATACAGCTCATTGGCTAAGCAAGATCAAGTGCCTGGGGGCTTCAACCCCTTTGCAGGATGAAGATCACCACAGGTAAGGCCAGACCCAAGGAGCCCTCAGTCTCTTTGATCTCTCATCTTTGACTCTGAGTCCTTGTGGTCAATGCTTGGTCCCTTGCCTTTGATTCATCTAGAACCATTGTGAACCATTTAGAGCTCATTGTGGCTTTGAGATGGAAGGGCTGGGGAGCGTGTCAGTAAACCTTGTGTCCTCTACTCACAGTGCATGTGGAGAGACCAAGCCCCAGGAAAGACCTTCCGACAATAGGTGAGGAAGATGACAGTTCTCTCAGTGGAGGTGGGGGTGGGGTGGGGGAATCCCAGCTGGTCCCTCTTGAGTTTCTCAAGCAGAAACTCTGGGTCCTCTACCATCTTCATACAAGTCTGCCTTATCTCACATCTTCCTTCAATTTAATTTAACAAATACATATTCAATATGGACTAGTTGAATAAAAAGAGTAAGGAATCTCTTCTCTGAACCAGGCAGAGGGCTGTAAGGCAAGGTGGTGTGGCAAAAACTTCTGCTTATGTTCCAGGATCCACTCTCTCCTCTTCCCATAGTAATAGAATTTGTAGCTGGACAAATAGGGCTACTCAGAATAAAGATCACACCCTATAGTTTCCCTTGAAACTAGATGCGGTCATGTGATTTAGTTGTGGCCAATGGGATATAAGCAGAAGTGCCAGGTACCAGCTTCCGGGAACCTTACTTAAGGGACAGCTGTTCCTCTTTTGTCTCCTTTATCCTGCTCCCTGTAATGCTGATGCTGCCATCTTGGACCTTGGGGCTGAGGGACTGAAAGGAGGTCTCTGTGGGCCTCCTGCATCCAAGTTGCCCTATCAGCCTATCAGCCCTGATCACCAGCCTCCAGACTCCATATGTGAAAGAGGATAATCTTCTGCTTGCTTAAACCACTATTCTGGGTTTGCCAAGAAAACATTGGACTTTCTCAAAAGTAAGTTTTATTCCTGGGTGGCTCAGTCAGTTACGCTTCTGACTTTGGCTCAGGTCATGATCTCACAGTTTGTGAGTTCAAGCCCTGCATCAGGCTCTGTGCTGACAGCTTAGAGCCTGGGGCTGCTTCAGATTCTGTATCTCCCTCTCTCTATGCCTTTTCCCTGCTTGTTCTCTCTCTCTCTCTCTCTCTCTCTCTCTCTCAGAAATAAGCAAACATTAAAAAAGAATTTTAAAGGAAATTTTATTAAGAAACTAGATTCTCTAGCTAAAAATATTTTAAATAAAGAGATGTGGGGGTGCCTGGGTGGCTCAGTTGGTTGAGCACCTAACTCTTCATTTTGGCTCTGGTCTTGATCCCAGGGTTATGGGATCAAAGCCCCATGTCAGACTCCATGCTCAGTGTGGAGCCTGATAAAGATTCTCTCTCTCCCTCTCTCTGCCCAATTCATTCTCTCTCCCTAAAAATAAAGAAAAAATTAAAAAGAGATGTGTATAGACACATGCTCTGTCTATATATGCATAAATTATCTCTGAAAGAATACAAAGAGACCATACTCATGGGAAAGAACTGCGGCCCTCACGGTTGGGGTGGGAATGAGACTTAGTGCCTACCTTTTTGCTCTGGATTATTTCACACAAGCATTTGTTATCATTTTTTAGTGCACAAATCTAAAAATGAATGAAACACCACTTTACACCTTAGAGGCCCCGGTCCAGTCACTATCACAGGAAACTTTTCAGTGTTGCCCAGTGGACATCCAGCGGCTCTTTCAGCCACTTCCTCCCAGGGCAGCCAATCTCTCTGCAGAAAAGGAGAAAAATGACAAACATGCCAACCTCTGAACCCGTTTCTGCATCTGGGGAAGATAGAGGTCCCCCTCTTAGGGCTGTGATGGCGACACCAGGTGAGCTGACACGTCCTAACTGTGTAGCGAAGGTGCTGATTACGGTTATCACACCCCGCGCCAGCTGGTCAATCCTGGGTGTCCCACAGCACCTCACAGACACTGCATGCTCCTACGACCGGTGTTGTCCTGATGTGGCTTGCCTCCACACCACCAGTAGGGGCTTTCTGTGAGGGCAGAGTCCTCTCTGTCCCTGGACCCTGGGCCCAGACCAGACCCTGGCAGGGAGCAGAGATCAAGGAGCATTTATTAGCTGAAGGAAGGAGAAAACATCTGACAGTTTATTTTTAAGAAGCAGATCCTAACAGTTCCCAGAAATCCCAGCTGATTCATGGTTTTTTACTGGAATTGTAGTTTTTCTTGGTTCAACATTCAGATGAAACCAAGGAGTGCCAGGGTGAGGCATGAGAGGAGTCGCCAACTCTGGGTACTCTGTCTAGAGGTATCACCCAGCGAGTGCTTTTCTTAAAAAATTTTTAAAATGTTTTTATTTATTTTTGAGAGAGAGAGAGAGAGACAGCATGAGCAAGGGAGGGTCAGAGAGAGAAGGAGTCACAGGATCTGAAGACAGGCTCCAGGCTCTGAGCTAGCTGTCGGCACAGAGCCTGACATGGGGCTCAAACCCACGAACCGTGAGATCATGACCTGACCCCAAGTTGGATGCTTAACTGACTGAGCCACGCAGGCACCTCCCAGTGAGTGCTTTTCTTGAGGAGTAACAAAATTCTCTGGCATCTCCATGAGGGCTGCACTGTCTATTGCTGGACCAGGGCACTAAACACTCACAAATTCAGCCCGCAGCCAGAGTGTAGTGACTCTTTGAGACTCTGCTCTGGTCACAGAGCTTGGCTTCACACCTGACCCCACTGTTCACCGGCTGTGTGAGCTGGGCTAAGGCATCTGAGCTCTCCAGGCTTAGTTTCCTCACCTATAAAAGTGAGGATGCTAACAATTGTACTTACCTCATAGGGCTAATACAGGGTTTTAATGAGATAATGCATGTGAAATCAATTCACTAAGTAGTCACAATTCTTTGAGGTATAAACATGGTTTAATTCTTCCCCCAGCTGCTCCAGCTGTGCTCTATAGAAGCGTCCCTTCCCCCCTTTTCTGGTAGGGCAGCAGGATCTTAATTGACACCTTAGGCATATTTTGGAAGTTTCTAGTAACTTCCAGTTATTAGAAGGGTTTCATTTTGGAATTTAACACTCTGTCCTGTTCTTTTTGGAACTTTAGTCTCAAACATAACTCACTACTGATATTCTACCCTCATCCCCTTGACTAGATTACGTCTCTCTATAGCTTCCCTAGCCTGCAGAGAAACTGTATTAGTTTTCTATTGCTGCATAACAAATAACCCCAAACTCAGTGGCTTAAAACAACATAAATTTATTATCTCATGGTTTCTGTGGCTCAGGAGTTTGGTTCTCTCCTTGAGGTCTCCCAAGACTGAACTCAAATGCTGGCAGGGGCTGCAATCTCATTTAAAGCTTGGGATCCTCTTCCAAGTTCACTGATTATTGATGTAATTTGGTTCCTTGTGGTTATACAACTGGTGCCCTCAGCCCTAGAGGCCGCCCACCATTCCCTGCCACATGGTCCTCTCCGCAACATGACACTCTGTGTCTTCAAGGCCAAAAGTGTGGCATCTGCTTCTCGGACCTCTAGATACTCTTAAAGAAATCACCTGCTTATGTGAGGCCCAACAGGATCATCTCCCATGATAAACTTAAAGTTAACTGATTAGGGACTTTAATAACATCTGCAGAATCTCTTCTCCTGTACCATAATGTGGTAACCCTGTGCCTCCCCTCCCCAACTCCTGGATGTGGGAGATCTGACTCTGCATCTTCTCTTTCCCCCAGCCCCGCCAGTGACGGTCACCACACACCACATGACACAGTCTCCAGCTTTCAGATGTCCCCTCACCAGGGAGAGGCTCTTGGGGGCAGGGTTCCAGTAAGGCGTTGTGAAGGTGGCAAGCAACGACGGTGCCCCCATAACCCGTAAGGCTTACCCATAATTTTGCCTGGTTTCCTTTCCCCTGCTCCAGTAAACACAAGGACAGACCACCAAATCTGCAGGCCATAGAAGGAGTGAGATCCCAGTCTTCGTTTCTTGAAAATACCTCTAAACTTCCTAGGGATGCTCTTAAAGCCACCTTCCCTTGACTTTGGAGATAGGAAGCAGCAGTTCTGCCCCAGGACCCCTGAACCTGTGTTTTGCCCAAGCTGACCACCTGTTTCTCTCTCAGTCTTCTATATTTGGAGTGGGGTGATGAAGGCAGGGGGATGTCACTGGACAGTCACATCCATTCTCTGAATTGTCATCTCTCAGGTAGCACTGCAGGATGTGACTGGACCCAACTGGTAGAGGCTCCAAGAACTTTTGGTTTCAACTTTGGGTCTGGGCCATGCAATGTTGGGATGACCAGAAAAATTCCACTGTGTCTCAGCACCTGGTAAGCAATGCTCAATAAATGCTAATAGGTATTATTGATAAGAACTCAACTCCAAGAATCTTGCATTTAGACGCAGGGCAGAAGATCATAGTGGACCAGGAGCAAAACTGCAAAACAAGCGGTGGGATGCCTTCAGTTCCTCCAGGCTGGGGATACACTTGTTCTCCAAGCCTGGCAGCAGTTGGAGTGCAGGTGAGGGTAGGGCAACGGTGAGGAGCATGAGGGCATTTTTTTTGCTTCCAACTGTTTGTCCTTTGCTGCCCCAGGTTTGTAGGAAAAAAACTGAGTGTAGCTGAGATTGAAATTCTCTAGAACTTCTGGTGTCATGAAGATACAGCCTGGCTAACCACCCCCAGACCTATTTCCTCTTCTTCTTCAGCAAACAGCTAGACTACATTTCTCAGCCTCTCTTGCAGTTGGGTCTGGTCACAAGACAGAGTTGTGGCCAATAGCATGAGTGAAAATGATGTCTCCCGTTTCCAGCCCGGCCCATGAAAATCTTCCAAGGCACAATCCTCCGTGTTCTTACCTTTTTTTGCTGTCTTGATGCAGACAGACAAGATAACTTTGGAGGCCACCCATAAAGATGGCAGAGCCTAGATAAATGGGACCTCGATCCCTGAGTCACTTTGTGGAAGGCTGCCTGCCTACCAGGAACACCTACATTTAGCAGTTAGGTGAGTGAAAGATCTATCCTTTTGTGTGGCAACATTTAAGTTATAGGGTATGTTTGTCACATCAGCTGGCACTGCCTTACCCAACACACAAGTTCATAGAGTAAATGAGAAAATTAGCCTGCATCCACCACTGTTCACACTTTAAGAATTTCTAGGAGTTTCAGGAATTTATCTGCCATGTTCTATAAAGTATGTACAATGTTTTAATTCCACTTCACAGAAAGGTTTTCTTCCCAAACCCTCTTCAGGGGCCTTCCCTATTAAAAAGTCCCATTTATAGAAACTACTACTTAGCATTTTTGGAACTTGTTATCCTATTCAGCAGAGCCTAAGTCAGGAGGCTTTGAACTCGGACAATTACTGCTCTTGATTAACAACAAGAACTGATGAGTTGGCCTTTCCAGTGTGCTAAGCAAACTCAGCCAAGCAGAAAATATCACTGAAGGGGAAACAATGGGAAGTGATTTTCTTGGTTACATTATGAGCCGTCGTGATATTTACACATGTTTGTGGATAATGTGGGAAACTCTGCTGCCTGCATGCCCTTCCCCTTCCAGATGCCACTGTGGGGCTTGAAACACCATGTTTCCCACTTGATCTGGGCTGCAGGTGTCATCCTGTGACTGGAGGCGGCCAGCCTACTGGAAAAAGCACAGACCTGTGAGTGGGCAGGTGTGGGTGCAGGATCCCTGAACCACGTCTTTGGAGCACCTGTTCCTCCAGGTGTCCCTGGGGCCAGCACCCAGGCCTGGGGCCTCATCTTGTCAGACGGCCCACTGGCAGCATGAGTGTCCATTTCTTTATACCCCTGCCATAACTGGGTATTTTAAAAGAGATCTTTGTGAAGTTGAATCATGTCACTTTTAATCTCGGATTGCACATTTACTCGTATTTAATATGTCTGCATGTGTGCACGATCTATGTAAGTCCTTTATCCAGTTCTCTATTGGGGATAATAGTATTTTTGAAATCATTGCATATGAAATTTTCATTTATTAAGGGCTTTCTACCTCTTCATGTTTCACAGGTTTATTTTTTCCAAGTTATTTGTCCTTTTTTGTTTATTTTTTGGTGCATTTAAAGTTAAAAAAATCAAGTCGTCAAGTCTATCTTTCCCTTTGAGAGTTTTCCATCTTTTTAAGCTTATAAAGTCACAGTTCATAAAGAAGTTTGAGAAATATTAATCTATAACTCCTACTAGATTTATTTTAAACATTTAAATATGTTTTTTAAAATGTTTTTTATTTATTTTTGAGAGAGAGAGACAGCATGAACAGGGGAGGGGCAGAGAGACAGGGAGACACAGAATCTGAAGACGGGCTCTGGGCTCTGAGCTGTTAGCACAGAGCCTGACACGGGCCTCAAACCCACAAACTGTGAGATCATGACCTGAGCCGAAGCTGGACGCTTAACCGACTGAGCCACCCAGGCGCTCCTATTTTAAACATTTAAAAAGTAACTTTAGGGATCCTGGCTGGCTCAGTCAGTAGAGCATGTGACTCTTGATCTCAGAGTCGTGAGTTTGAAGCCTACTTTAAAAAAAAGTACCCCTTTAATCCACCAGGGACTTATTTGAGTGGAAGACGTGAGATCTTCCTAGGGCTTCAGCAGGTTCCTCGATAGTTCATTTCTGCATTCTACCTTGTCTCAGTCTGTTCCAAGTCCTATAACAAAAATACCACAGATTATGTGGCTTAAACAACACACATTTATTTCTTGCAGTGAGGGAGGCTGGGGATTCAAGATCAAGGCGTTAGCAGATTTGGTGTCTGGTGAGGGCCTCTTTCCTATGTCCTCAGATGGTGGAAGGGATGAGGGAACTCTCCAGGGTTTCTTTTATAAGGGCACTAATCCCATTCATAAGGCGCTCCATCCTCATGACCTAATGACCCCAAAGCTTTCTTCTACTGATACCATCATATTGGAGATTAAGTTTCAATATAGGAATTTTTCCTGGACACAAACATTCAGTCTGCAGCCACCCTCCTCCTGCGTTTAGTACTGGGCCTGGCTCAAAGAAAGTTCCACCTAGAGTTTAACCTTTGGATGTAAAAAATTTGGCTTCCTTACAAGTGAGAAAAGAGTTTGGCAAAACTCACATCATTCATTTAGAAAAGAGTTTCTCACAGTCCATGTATTCCTCACATCTTCAAAATAAATGTTATGAGACTTATGCCCATTGTACAGACGAAAAAAACAAGGCTCTTAGAAGTTAAGACACTGCTTACGTCAGCAAACTGAGTCCCAAGCAGACTTCGCAGGCACTTAGGAGCCTTTCTCACATCCCTGGTCCAGCCTTATTCCTCCAGGGATCACCTCTGTGCCCAGCACCCAGCAAGGTGGGAGTCTGAGGAACAAATGGGCCTAAGGCTTAAGTCTCCCGTGGCAGATCGGGCGCCCCCTCTCCTCCTCTTTGTGATGCTCGCTGAGGCTGCTGAAGGCTGCCTGAGCGTATGCAGTGGCATTTCCACCCTCCTAACGGGAGGCCTTGCCGTGGCCTCCCTTCTGCTGTCATGTGGGGACTGCGCATGCCCAGGTTACTGCAGATACTGGTGTCCCATAACCGAGGACAGGCTTGAGGTCCCTCTGTTCCAGGGGAGCCAGGAATGAGGGCTGTGGCATCAGGGACAGAGGGGCCTGCTCTGCCTCACCAAAGGGTCCAATTTGCAGTTCCAAAATGCTGCCACTTCTCTTTGAAGTTGGAGCGTCTAAGCTGTGAGCACCGGGAAGAAAGGAGCTGGGATGCCGCTGCACCGGCATCTCGCTCTCTCCCTCAGGAATCCCCTTCGTCACCATCCATTGCCAAAATGAATGGGAGCCGCACAGCCGGCTTTATTAAATATGAATGAGTCGCAGCCCACGGCCCCCACGCGGTCACTCACCCACTCCATCTCTGGCAATTACTGCGTCGCACACACTGTGCCAAGGGGCGCCGCGGTCCCTGCCTGCCCTTGCAGACTGACACCACCCAGCAGGGGCAGGGCTCGGGTCTGCAGCTGCCCTGATGGAAAGCCACTCCTGGGCTCCCATGCAGTCAAAGTGCTCTGCTCTGAAAGTATAGGGACGGGGCACCTTCCGCAGAAGGATTGTGAACGCTTGCGCTCTGAGGTCTGGCTGGGTGTAGCCTGCGGCTTTGGAGCCCAAAGTCTCCGGCATGATGGACTCCTAAGCTCTGTCTGCACGTGAAGGGTGTGTGGGTAATGCCCAGATATTTTAGATTTCCGGCAGGTTTAAGATCCAACCTGGATCAAGGTTAAGCGCATCTGTGCATGCGCACACCATTACCAAGCATACATCCAATATGTGTTAATGTTATCCTCACAAGAACCCCGTAGATTGTGAGTTTCAGGTCATTGGGGTCCTTGTCAGCCCTGTTCGCTGCTGTGTCCCTGGTGTTTGTTGAATGAGTAAATGAGGCGGGTGTTACCATTTTGGAGGTAATGAATTTGAGTTACAGAACTCACCAACCAAGATTCCACAGCTATGGACTAGCAGAGCTAGGTGTCAAATTTGGGGCCAGGCTCCACCCTGCCAGGTGGGCCCGCAGCTTCCCCAGACCCTCCCGCCCTGCCCACGCCACAGTCTAATACCACTGCTTTAGTGGCATGGATTTGTTTGACCCTGATTTCATCAGGAGAGCCCAAAAAACTCCCCACAGCCCCATGTGGCTTTTTCAGAGTTGTCAAAAACAAACGCAAGTTGTACAAAGCTGTAAAAACAGACGAAATCAAATTCTTTTTCTGAACTTAAAAAATTACTTTTATTTTAGGAACCAATAAAATTATGGCAAATATTTACAAATAATTATCTCACATAAAGGTTACATAAAATCAATTCTTCACAAGTAACAGTCACTCATGAAAAGACACACAGATATTGAAACTACGCCAATCTTATTGCAAGTTTCTCCAACTAATCTAAAATAAAAGTGTTGCAGTCAACCATTTAACTTAGAATAAAACCACAAATTCCAAGTTTGACGAGAAAAAAAAAGGTAAAAAATTAAACCAAAATCCCACCCCTGTTTTCTCCCAAGTCCCACCCCAAGCCCCTGCCCTCCTCCCAACAAAAGAAAAATATGTCCAACATCTTTGGCAAATTGGCACTGCTGTAATTACATTCAAATATTATTACACACAAAAGCAACACACGTCACTAAGAAAAAAAACCACCAATATTTCGTCAGGTTATTTTCTACTAGAAAAAAAGAATACAAAACATACACATTTTTAAGAAGCATTTTTTTTTTTAATCTGTTGGAGACAGATCATCTCCCACTTTCAAAGGCAATTCAATTGTGGTTTGTTTTTTTTTTTTGTACTTTTCTTTGTACTTTTTTTTTTTTTTTACAAGTAAGCGTCTATGCAGGCATCACAAACTTTGGCGGATATAGTAGATATGTATTTCTTTGATGCTGGAAGGTCAGTCCCTAAGACAAAGTCAACTGTCTCAAAGAATGAAAAGCTAAATCCATGTGTCTTCCTGGCAAAGAGTTCCATTTGCAATGTAGTCTGCATTTATTTCTATAAATAGTCAATGTCCAAAGGCCACTAGAGGGTGAAGAACCTGGGCAGCGTCTTCCGGCAGGAGTCAGGGCAAAACCCGAGTCAGATTTCCACCCTCCGCCCAGACTTGGAGGCCCAGTAGCTGGGGCCAAGGAGGGAGCCCTCACTGCCCACGATACCCCACTCAGCTGGCATGGGGCCAAGGGATGGGCTGCCGCCAGCTCTGCTCACCATCTCTGGCCAAAGGCAAGGCGAGCAGGCAAGAATTGGCATGAGGAGACTCAGCAATAACTCTGAGTTTCAAGTATGTCTGAGGTACAGGGGTGCGCGTGTGTACATGCATGTGCACACTCACACGCACACATGTGGAGGGGAAGGCCTGATCTAGAGGCTTTGAGCTTTGCAGGCATTTCAAAAAGACTCGGGACTTATTTATTTTTAGCTTTATAGCAATTAATTGTCTATTGATTGGTTGGAATGTTCAACTCTCCATTTCCTCAAATACAATAAAATAGTTTCATTAAAATGTATTCATGCTTGAAAATAAGGGAGCCATTAAATGGTTTCCTTTCTGTTCCACTCCAAGGGAAATGCACCGTTTGTAAATCAAAAATCCATCATCCAAAATCACTTGTTCTTAATGGTGCTTTTAGAGATGAGAGACATTGCCCTAAGCATGGTGGTTTTGGGGATAAGGGTGGCCTGGTGGCCAGACCTGCAGGATTGGGTGGGCCTGGGTTCAGACAAGTAAGGCTCAACTTGGCCTCCTCCGGCCAGGCCTCAGTGTCAGGGAAGGGGGCACAGAACTCCCAGTCTCCCCTGTCCCCTGCTGTTGCACACACTTCCTTCCCCATGCCATGCTCAGGGCTGTCTGAAGCTGAAAGGTGGGATTCCTGCCCACAGGCCAAATATACTACCTGAGACTGACTCCATGTTAGAATTCACTAGGATTTCCTCAATAAATAGATAAACAGCGGCATTTTCTCCTTGTACCACTCAGGGTTCTAAGATGTGGGAAGAGGAATATCTAGACTTACTGCACCGTGGTTACGTTTACCCCAAACTCAGAGATGGGCTAAATGGGACCCCTGGGAACACATGGACTGAAACTCTAGATTGGCAGGGACATGAGCCTGAGGTCTCCTTTGATCCTGGGGCGAGGGTGGTCCAAGAACGGGACCCCAGTGTTGAGAAATTACAGTGAATGAAAGAAAGTCTGGTGCCTGTTTGCCCCTGGCAAGCAGCCCACCGCGGGGATACTGCAGACCCCTCCTCAGGAGGGCGGGCAGGCTAGAGACGCGCTTCCAGCCCTCCTCAGCAGCCCCTGGGGACCCGGCCCGCAGCCACTCTGGAGGTGCAGCCTTGAGCTGACAGTAGGGAAGTGCGGATCAACACCTTGCCTCCGCCATGAATATGCAAGAGGGAATCCTGAGGTAAGGGGATGTCTGGGGACAAGGGGCTGAAGGGGCTGCTGGGAGGTGGGGCAGACTGCAGGCTAGGAGTCATGGCCTGACTGTCCAATTTTCCAATAATGTGTTTTGTTACCTTTTAAGAAATGCTCTTCCCTTGGACTTCTCTGAGGCCAAAAGAAGTAAAGGAATAAATTCATCAGGAGCACCGATGCGCGTGCCTGGAAACCATCAGAGGCAGGCTCCTAGATGGGTGACAAGGCCAAGGCTGCAGAGCCAGCTTCTTAGTGGGGCCACCGAGGAGCTGGTCTAACCGAGTGCTATGGGATCTACCCACGCCAGCCTGGGTCTGGCCTGTCCAGGGGACTGGATTTTCCTCTACCCTCGGAGCAGCTGTGTCTGAGACATATCTTGTTTCTAGGTATTTGTCAGGAGTGCTTGGTTTGTTTTTAAGATTTGCTCCCCATGGCTCGGAGCTAAATTCTAGCTGAAATGTCACCCAGAAGGGGGGTAGCTGGTGCCAGAGGCTGCAGAAGGCAGGGCAATTGCTCTGGGATGTGACTTCTCATAAAGGGATTTCACCCTTCAGTGCCCTGTGGCCACCACTGGGGCTCTTTCCTGAACAGAAGGAAGGGCCCCACCAGCACTGACCTCCCAAAGCCAAGAGTCCCTCCACCTCCACCACCTCCAACTGTTCTCCTGCACCCACCTTCAAAGCCCAAACGGCCTGCAAGAACCCAGGGGAAGCAGGGAGGGGGAAAGGACTGGGGACGCCTGTTCCTGATGGTGACTGGCCAAACAATCTGAACCTCACCCTCCATCTCTTTGGGCTCCCATCTCCCTCTAGATCTTCGGTGAAGAGCAAGGAGGTGAGGAAGAGGGGTGCCTGGGAGCTCAGTTGGTTAAGTGTCCAACTTTCACTCAGGTCATGATCTCACAGTTCGTGAATTCAAGGCTCTGCATCAGGCTGTCTGCTGTCAACACAGAGTCTGCTTCAGATCCTCTGTCCCCCTCTCTCTCTGCCCCTCCCCTGCTCATTCTCTCTCTCCCTCTCCTCTCTCTCAAAACAAATACACTTACCAAAAAGGAGGTGAAGAAGAAAGGGAGCACAGGACAAAAATTGGGGCTCACAGGGGCACCTGGGTGGTTCAGTCGGTTAAGCGTCTGACTCTTGTTTTCAGCTCAGGTCATGATCTGGTGGTTCATGAGTTCAAGCCCTGCAATGGCCTCTGTGCTGACAGTGCGGAGCCCTCTTGGGATTCTCTTTCTCTCCCTCTCTCTGTGCCTTCCCCCACTTGCTCTCTCTCTCTTTCAAATAAACATTTAAGAAATGGGGGTCACAAAGCTAGTTGCCAGTGGGTCAAATTTGACCCATATTTTTTTGGCCAGAGAGCATCGCGAAAGCTTTCACATCTGACTGCCCCTGGATGGGGCAAGCAGCCTGGGTGCCGCAGGTCCTGCCACCCATGCTGCCTGTGCCTGCCCGACGGGCAAGATTACTCCTGCCGGTCCCGGAAAGTAGCAGGTCGGGGCCCTTGAGATTGTGGTCATGTTTCCCAGGCCTGTGAGTAGCCTAATGGGGACTCCTGCAAATTGTCACAGCCAGACCTACAGTCTGAAGCACAGCAGGAAGAAGGAAAAGAGTGAGGGACATCTCATGACAATGGAAACTTAGATCCTGGAGGTCAGATCTGGGCCCGCGTACAGGCCCTGCCAGGGCTGATGGCACAGTCTTGGACAAGATCTGATCCCCTTGGAGTCTCGGGACACAGCAGGGAAGGAGTCTGGATGAAACCTCAGAAGTCCTGATGTGAATGAATCTGGGCAAAGACTTTGCAGGTTTTGGTGTTAATGGGAACCAAGTTAGACGGGCAAAGCTACCAACCCACAGGCCCTTTGGTCAAGCCAGCCTCTGGGTCCCTGTGCTTTCTTTCCTCATTGTGGGTCTAGGGTGGTTCCAAGGAATTGAAGGGTGTGTCTAAGCCATAGGCTCCCATGACAGGAGCACAATTCTGTGGAGGGTGGGTGGGGCCCAGAGATCTGAGAATTCACTTCACCTCTGTCTTGCCACATGAGCCCCAAATCTCGGTTTTCCCATTTGTAAAATGGGCATTGTGATCTTTGCCCCAGAGAATAGTCAAGGATTGCAAAGCACCATACAAATGTCAGTTACGAAAGGGCTAACCCTAACTAAGGCGCTTTGGGAAAGGGATGTTGGATTTGATATGTCATCAAAGTTTTCAAGGCTGGAGCTAGACTAATGGTATGAAACTTTTTCATAAAATTCACAAGGTCCTTTTCCTAAAGTCAGAGCTGGAACATAGGGATGAAGGTCCCTAGGCCTCCAGCCACAATGCTGGTGAAAGCCCTGGCCTTGTGTTTTTCCACTCAGAATTCTCTGGCATTTACTCAACGGCTTGTGTCCTTTGGAATCTTTCTCTCTGAGCTCCCAGGCAGCTCAGCCAGCATGGGAACCCCGAATTGGGGAGAGCAGGTACGTGTGTGAGAACATGCATGTGCTCTTGTGCTTCTGTCTGGCAGTCCAGGAATCAAATGCTTGTCTAATAAACACAAATGCGATCTGAAGACCAGCAGAGCCTCGGGGAGGAAAGGCATGGAGGGAGTCCATCACAGGGCAGGGAGAAGGAACAGGATGGGGCCAGGCGGGCCTTGCTGGGGAAGGATAGTGTGCACTTCAGGCAGTTGGTTCAGGGAAGGCTGATGTCCCAAGAGCCTGAGAGCACAAGGAGGGACAAGGGTCCAAAGGCCTGACCCTAACACTTCCTGCATAAGGGAGGGAGGGAAGGTGAAAAGGAGAGGGCAGCTGACATACCTGCTACCTTGCGTGGCAGGTAGAAGCTGGAGCTGGTTCATCCTATTTTCAGAGGTGGGCTCTGCCCCCAGCTGCCTCCCTTCTTTGCCCAGCAAGTTGCAAGGTGGCAGGTATGCCTACAGTGATCTCACTGCCTCCACTTCTGCTCTGGGTGACTGGACTCCCTCAGCAATGCTAGCAGCCCAGGACACTCCATCGGTGGCAGTGGACCCAGAACAACCTCCCACTGCCCTTACTCTCAACTGCCCTCCCCAGGGATGGGGGGGTCACCTTATTCCAGGGGTCAGGGGGCTGAATGCCAGCTTCATATCTGCCAGTCACTACTTGGAGACTCCACCTTGTTGAGCCTCAGTTTCCTCTTCTGTACTACAACCTTGTAGGATGTTGAGGAGAAAACACTTGGTGGTGGCCAGAGGAGGTCTTTTCTATCTCCCTGCATGGTCTTGGACTTCCCCAAACTGGGTCTCAGTTTCCCCTGAGGGGAGCTGGACTAGCTCTTCCCCAAGGCTGACTCCCATGCATCTGGGTATTCCTGTTTCCCATTTGGTCCAAATGTTAGCAGGACTCAGGTGCCCATCTCATATGCTTGCTCAGAGATAGAAGACCTGCCCCCAGATGACTCCCAGCATCCTGGGACAGAGGAAGGCAAGGAGAGCTATAGGGTGACCCTGCAGGTGACCCTGCTGTACCAAGGCAGCTGAGGCTCAGAGAGGCGAACGTCTTGTCTGCGGTCCCACAGAAAGGAAGAGGTATAGCCAGGACAAGACCTCTCAGGCCCAATAATGTCAAGTGCAGGCTCTCTCTGTTCCAGCTCTTTGCCAGCTTGGTGACATGCAAACACTGGGGACACTGTCACATGAGATGGCAACATCCATCGTTCTCGTTGTAATTCAGCCAGGATTTGGATAGTGCCTCCACCTTGCCATTCTGAGTTGGCAAAAGACACTATTCAAGGAGTTGAGGCACTGGGCAAAGAGATGGTGGCCCCCAATATCCCTATTTCAAAATCACTCCCAGTTCACACACCAGCTGCCTGTCCTAATCTTCCCAGAAGCCTTCCTCTGTCCCCTGCATCCTCCCAGGTGAGTTTTTCTGATTTCACCAGCCTATGGGTGAGTTTTCTGAGCCTCCTCCACCCCCCGTGCCAGGCTCCTGGGGCCATGGCTCTGACCATCAAAACCCTTTGCATCAACAGGTATATACCCACTGTGCAAGGTTAGGCATCTGCTCCCACCCCAGCACCTCTATTCCCAGCTGCATGCTAGGCTCCACGAAGATGGGGAGGGGCTGGTCAGGAAGTTCTGGCTGACTGCTGTAGGTGTTTGTGGTCCTCAGTGCAGGAAAGTCCTTTTTGTTAATCACTGTCTACATGGCAGGGACAGGCTTGCCCAGAATCCACTCTCTGGAATCCCGGAGGGTGGGAGAAATGTCCATGGTGGGTGTCCAGTGTGATATGTGCCTGGGAATTCTTCAGAAAACACATCCCAGTTCAGTTCAGTGGTTCCAGGGCCTTGGGGTTCCTGCCTTGGACTATGGTCTCCTGGGTCCTGTGCCGCCAGCAATAGCATTCAAAGTCCACAATGCAGTCAGCACCTTGGACAGCATCTTACTTTAGGGTAGTAGCTGAAGACTCTCCCAGACAGTTCTCTGAGTCCTTTGATGTGGAAAAGAGCTGCTCGCACTGCACTGGGCCCAGGGAAATGGAGTCAGGAAACAGGGGCATCTCTCCAGAGTGTGTTTCTCCTGAGGAGGGATCTCAGGGGGGAAGCTTGAAGCATAACTAGCCCAAGGAGACTCCTAGTCCAGACATCAGAGAAGTAGCAATGAGCAGGAGGCTGGGCTCTGAAGTGAGCATCCTTAGTCTCAAGGGCAACTTCAAGCCCACCTGTGGGGGACAGCCAGGACAGAGGAGATGCTCTGCACACAGGTCTAAGATTTCCTGTGACACATTGGGAGTACTGGATGCATAACGGGTGGGCTGTCTGCTCAGCTGGACCCTCTGTCCCACAAAAAAACAAGAAGGTATTTACATGGGTGCTGTTGAAGTGACAAAAGCAAGCTCTCCTTCCCAGGCCTGGGGCAGGAAGACAGGTGGATGGTCAGACAGCTGGGGACTGACAGACTAGGCTGGGGCTACAGTTGTCTGAAGAATAGTCCGTTGGTTTGCAGAAACCAAGTTGCTGTTGGGAGAAGCTCACTGATTGATTCTTAGAAATGGACACATGTCTACAAGTCCAACAGCCTTACCATGGACCCCAGAGTCCCTGGCAGGAAAAGGTTGGAAGGGAGTTTCAGGTGAGTGGGGGTTGCTGGGGGATGGTCTCATTGGGCCCCTCTGGCCATCTTCAGAGGGGCTGAGAGGCTATCGCCCTCAGTGATATGTGTTAGAAGTGCTTGGCGCCTGCCTGGCTCCAAGGGTCAGTGACGGTCATAGGCAGTGGCGGCTGCAGGCGGGGCAGCCCCTCGGGCGGCGGCGCTGTAATAGTATGGGGAGCCTGTGAGAGAGAGAGAAGAGAGCACAGAATTAGAGGGTGGCCTTGTGCCCACAACCCCATACCTGGGGTCCCCTTTCCACCAGTGTCCCCCACGTCCACCTCTTCCTCCCTCCCAGCCAGTCCAGGCCACCAAGATCTCTGTCACAGTCTGTTACCCAAATTGCAAACTAATTGGGGTTGCTTCCTGCTCACTGGATTTCAAGGCCTCCTCACTGCCTAGAGCTGCAGTGGGCAGACTGGGGCCCTCAGGTCAAATCCTCCCTGCCCATTGTTTACTGGAGTAAATGCGGTTTTACTGGCGCTCAGCCTTGCCGCTTTGTTTCTGTGTTGTCTGTGATGCTTTCGCACTACCACAGAAAAGCTGGATATCGCAACCGAGACCACAGCCTGCAAAGCCTACGCCATTTACCATTCAGCCCTGGATGGCCGAGTTTGCCAACTTCTGACCTAGAGGATGAAAAGACATCACTTCTTAGTTTGCCCTGTGGCTATGTTGTGACTTTGCTCTGCCAACCTCTCTGGATTTACCTCCCACAACCACTGCTTCCCACTCTGCACGGCTCACACATCACACTCCAGTCAACTCAGACTCCACAGACATCTCACACAGACCCTAATGCTAACAGTCACTATCCCTAGGTGAGCATTTCTTCTGCCCCACACTGCAGTGTCTTCACATGTGTTGTCTCATTTCAACCTCCAGGGCAGGTGAACTAGCCCATTTTATCATACTCTCATGCCTCTGTGCCTTTTCCCATGCTCTGCTTTCTGAAGCCCCTTGCCCTGAGCTCACACTCCTCTGGAGCCTGCACCGTGTGCTCTGATCACCTCTTCAACTGCTTCTTCCTCTGCCTGTGGACGGAGAGCCCCACAAAGGCAGGGGCTGGACTCTGCTCCTTTTGGTATCTTTCTTTAGTCCCCAGCGTGTAGCCTGGCACGTGGCATGTGCTCACAGCCAGGTCTGTCGAGTCAGTGAACAACAGCACTGAGTAAACAAACAATAGTGAAGACCCCTGCCCGGTCATTCATTTGTTTTCTGGCTCTATTGCAGCAAGGGGCAATAATGCACAAATGTCACACCCAGACCAATGTTAAGAGTCCGGAGGGGGATTAGAGCTCTGAGATAAGAGCTTGGGGGAATGCAAGATTATTCTGGCAGGTCAGGCTTCCTGGAGGATGTGGGTTGGATTGGATTGGGAGAACAGGAAGACATGGACATGGGGAGACTGAGGTATGTGAGTACATGGGAGAAGGGCCAGGGGCTGCCTGTGACCTCCAGACAGAGCCAGTGTGAGGGGTAAGCTGGATTCCTCCCACATGCTTTGGATGAGGCCTCCAGGAGGCCTATTCTGTGCTCTAACTCCTCCCCAGGGATGAAAGAGTCTGAGGGGCTCACAGAGACCAGCGGATTCTCAGAAACACAAAGGTTAGGAATGCTAGGCTGTTGCCTCCTTCTACAGGTAAGAAAACTAGGCTCAACAAACCAAAACCATGTGCCCAAAGCCAAAGGGCCTCTCAGCGTCACAGGCAGGCCTGGATTCAGGACACTTTCCACCACAGTGCAGTTCACGGCCTGTACAGTGCTGGAGGGCTGTGTCTATCCAAGTGGACAGCAGTAGGGGCCCTGGTAGCCATCATAGATCAATGCATCTCTTGGGGTGGGAATAATGAGCTTCTTAATTCCTAGGGGAGCAGACCCATATTAATTCTGAAATCTCAGCCAAATCCAAACCAATCCTGGCAATTCTTCCAGATACCATAACTGAGCACCAAGACCTGGAGGTGGAAAGTCAGGCTCTATCACTCTTGGCTGAGTGACCTTGAACTAGTGGCTTCTTTCCCTTAAGCCTCATTTTTCTCATCTGTAAAAGGAGGTCGCAATGGGGCTATATGAGGGCACCATGAGAATAGGATGTGAGAGTGCTTTGGAAATAGGCACTTTTCTAAGCCCTTTATTCCAAACCCATTCCATCAGGTAGGAGCTGGTATTGTCCCCATGTAGCAAATGAGGAAATGGAGGCACAGAGAGAACAAGTAGCTTCTCCCAAGATCACACATACAGTATGTAATCAAGAGGGCAAGACAGGGCGGGGAGGCACTTTGGCATCTGCGCAGGCCCTCCAAACCCAGTCCCAATTAGCAGATACACTGCTTCCTCCCCATGCTCTCCTAGGAGGCAGTATGGCTCGGGTAGCAATGATGACATAAGAAAAGCAGGCAGTGCCTTGCTGTGCTGTTCCAGGAACAAGGACACCAATCCCATGCCTACGTATTCCCACAGGTGGGTTTCCTGATGCCTCCTCTGTGACCTTCCTAGTTGGAGCCCAGACTCAGAGACACTTGTCAGCTGGCCTCCTCTGCTCTCTCATCTGGGATGGGGACAGCATTAGGACAGTCACCCACAGAGCCTCTGCAGTGCCAGCCCTGCCTTCTGCCTGAGCCCAAGCGAGACAAGTGTGTGTGTGCACGCGCGTGCGTGCGCCAATGGTGGGGGCACCACTGCACGCCTGGGTGTGACACAGAAGCAGGGAAACCACAGGGGCTGTCCTTGCATATGGGCCTTGAGGGACAGGAAATGGACGTAAGGCTTCTTGGAGGACCTTGCCTCAGCCCTCCAAGCTCCCCACTGGCCACCTCTCACCCCTGGCTCTGACTCACCCCCTTCCTGAAGCCTAATCTCTTGGCCAGCCTGTCCTGCAAAATCAAAATTGCTTGCATTTACCATGAGAAATGAAAACCTCACCTTACAAAGCACTCTCTCTGGTGCCCGTTAGACCTCCATCCAGAAGAAACTTGTCCTTTTCTTCTGTCATTTTTCCTAATTCTCATTATCATCAATTTACTTCTTGATACAGTCATTCCAGACTCCTGCTCACTCCCTCATCCCCTTAGAGCGGTCACAGGCACGACCCATCCTGATCCTAACTGACCGCTGCTTTCTTCCCCATGGCCTGCATCTGTGCCCTCCCCGCCGATCTCCCGGCTCTGCAGCCCTGGCTGGGCCTTGTGCACGTGGCCTACAGGCGGTCCCTGCGGAGGAGGCCCGGCGGGGAGGGACGTCCTCCTGCGAAGTCAGTGTTCAGCATCATTCGGCAGCATTTCCCCTTCTCAATTTGGTGGTGTTTCTGTGAAGGGGGCTTCAAGCAGGCTGGCTGGGGTGTGGGAAGTGTGGGCGGGGGTGTGAGAACATGTGCATGTGTGTGTGGAGGGTCTCTCCTGTCTCCACAGCTCCCACTCATCTAGCGGGAGCACCACGGAGCCTCAGGTTTCCACACCGCTGGTGCCCTTCCCAGAGTCAGTCCACCTCTCTGGTCCAGTAGTGGGATTCTTTCAGCTAAAGTCCTGAAGACACTCTGGATAAAGGGCAATCCGGTAGATGTGGGTGGGCCTGGAAGGCTTTGCGCGACTATGGCAGAGGCAGCCTTGCAGCTCACCCATCTTCAGGAAAGTGGGGTCACTGCTCATTCAGGGCTATGGGTCTCAAGAGAGCATCACAGTGGCTCCTTGCCTGAAGGAAGCTGCCACTGGCAATTACCCTCATTTTACACCTGAGGCCCAGACTGGTTGATGACCTGACTGTGATTCCCCAGGTTATAGGCTTGGACGGTGCAGGAGCCACCTCTCACGTCTGTAACTGCCAGGCATTGTTCAAACTTCTCCTGTATTTGCAGGGTTTCCTGTGGTGTGAGGCCCGCCTTTTTGAGGTAGAAGTCAGAACTCATTCCCCCAGCTCCTCTTGCTGTGAGGACACTGGTATGTCACCTAGGCGCTGCCACTTAGACTCCCTTGCAAATGGCTTCGGTTGGGAACGGAGCAGCGCGAGGAGGTGAGCGGGCTGAGAGACTCGATCTGCTAGGATGCTCCGGCAGCCCGGCCAGCGCGGCAGCATGAAGCACAGAGCCAACTGGCAGCAGCAGGAAGCTAGAGCGGCCCGGGTGACTGGGTGCTGTTCCTGGCTGTGTGTCCCACACCCATGTCTCGAGTCCTCCTGGAGATCCTGGAAGCCCACAATTATCCCTCAATAAATTGGTTTTCTGCTTAAACCAGCCACAGTGGATTCTGTGGTTTGCAGCTGGAAGTCTGGCAGGTAAACACAATAACCTGGCTTTCAAAAATCAACCAGAGCTATTCGCGTCGCATACATAGTGCGTATTTAGGACCCTCAAGGCTTTCTATGGAGGGATGAGGCTGAAGCACCATTCAGACATGATTGGTCAGGGAGAATGAGAGTACCATATCATGCACTGGGTATGAAAATGGGCTCTGGGGCCAGGGTAACCTGAGTCTGAGACCTCATTCTGCCAACTGCATGCTGTGTGACCTTGGGAGAGTTAATTAACCTTTCTGAGTCTCACTATCTTCATCTGTATGTGATGAGATAGTAGTATGTGCTCCCTTGGGCTGTCAAAATGATAAAATAAGGTAACCCACATGAAGAG
This sequence comes from Suricata suricatta, assembly GCF_006229205.1. Lineage (NCBI taxonomy): Eukaryota > Metazoa > Chordata > Mammalia > Carnivora > Herpestidae > Suricata > Suricata suricatta. The sequence goes on along the minus strand of NC_043712.1, from coordinate 34,645,858 downwards.
TTTTTGCCCGGTGTCTGCACAATTAGCAGGTACTCGTTTAGGTGGACAGAGTTCTGCTCCCTCTTCCTTCCCTCCATATAGGCTTCGGTCCCTCTCAAAGCACTAAGCACCTCCAGCACGGACACACTTGCCTGATCTCCCTCAGCTCCCCCTTGGGAGCTCCCTAGGACAGAGTCCACATCCTTTCCATACCAGAGACACAGCCCAGGCCTAATAATTGAGGGTGTGAACCAGATTTCATGCAAGTTTGAGCAGCTAAGGCCTCAGAGGCAGTCTAGTCCCACCCTCCCCATGCCATCCTCTGGGGCTCCAGACCCATCCCTCTGCCCCTACCCCTGCTAAAATTTTGGTTCAGGGAGACCATGGTCAGCCCTTGCCTCGTGAGACTACCAGCTGGGCCTGAGGCCGAGACCAGGGCCTCACAGAGGGATTGTTTCAGGAAAAGCATTAGGTAAGTGGAGACATGGTTCTATACTTAGAATTAATTTTTATCCAAACCAAAAAAGAAGTCTGAGACATTGGTCCACAGATCAGCCCCTCTGGGAGGCCACAGAAAAGACCCTAGTCTATAAATGAAATCTCTAGACATAGGGACTTGGAGTGGTAAATGGGATGCTTCCTTACTGTACCCACAAGTTTCACATGATACACCAAAATGCTTTGGGCAGCCTGAGGCCCAAGTGCATAGAAGGGTGGTCTGTGTGTCTATGTCACATGTCTGTCCTAATCACCTATTCATGGCTGTGACCTCCAGGCCTCCTTCATAAGACTCATGACCTGGCAGTTTGAGTCTGAAGGTACCAGGTTCTTGCTTTTTTGATGAAATCTGTTCTCAAGTCCTAAAATAATTCAGGATCCAGGAATTACTAGGTTCTGACTTAAGCAGGCCTTGATAAGCTGGACAGCCAAACCTGGAGGGTCTCTGAGGCTCTTCCTGACCTGTGTAGGAATTCCTCAGCTGACTGCTGGGCCAGGATTCGTGTTGTCACTTGCAGGCTCATTGGCTAGCTCTGCCCTCACGTGGTGAGTGACATCTGTCAGCCCTGGGCTCTGGCTTCATGCTCCAGAAACTTGAACTCCCATTATCACTCACCAGCTGGTTTCATGTAAGTTCATTTCAACAAAACAAAAAGCTCTCCTTGGCTTTTTGAGGGCTAAGTGAGCCCTGCTTGGTCTACGGAGTCGCCCAGATATCCTCGATGATGTACAAAGATCAGGCTGCTCCCAGGAACTGATAATCTGGGCACCAGCTGAGCTCAGAATGGCATGACTTGGAAGCCCTTCAACCACAGGGCAATCACTTTCCAAATGGAGCTGGCTCTACTGATGTCCATGGCAGACATCACTAATCAGTCACTAAGCCTCAGAGTTCTTATCAAGATGGGTAGCCACTACCAATCAATCCAAGTCGGCCTCCTCACTGCCTGTTACTCAGAAATTTCTCACTGGAATATTCAATTATTCTTAAGAAATATGTTACTCTAGGGCAGGCAGGCAGTTTTTCTACATTCCTCTCATTTTTTCAATGCCCCTTTTTCGCTGTTTCCCTTCTTTGCTATTTTCCCTTAGCCACTGAAACATCTGGTGGAGGGATAAGGGTGCGCAGTGGGCTGCAGTGGTGTTTCCTGTCTGAAGCTCCCATCACACCACCCGCCCCCACTCAGTGACCAGAACTCAGGCTGTCAAGGACCCTGGCCCAAAGAGGGGTCATAACAGGACAGCTGATGGCCTAGGGACCCTACAGGGCCTCTACCAGTACTCACCGAGCAGCCCCGGGTTGGGGAACCTCCAGGAGTCGTTGTACGAGGGATACTGAGGATGGCTGTAGGGGCTCCCGGAAAACTCACTCCCTGCATGTGGTGGGTGGAGAGAGAAACAGGAACCAAATGTCAAATCAGGTTTGGAAAATGCCAATGGCATTTGCCTCTTAGGTAAACAGCGGGTAGTTCTTGTAACCAATAAAGGCCAAGTTTGGTCCACATCCTGACTCATTGGACAGTTACTGATATTTGTCTCTATTTCCCCCATAACATTTTTCTCCACAGGGGGCATGAATATCGGCCTCTAACATGTGTACCATGAAACTACCATGAGCCATGTGTTCCCTGGGGTTACTGGACCATTTTACAGGTGAAAGGACTGATGCCCAGGGTCTCTCACAAAATGACCTTGACCTAAGTTCAAAGCTCCCGGTTTGAGCCCTGACTGAGGCACTCCAGTACCCCAGTGTGGGTTCAATTTCACTTCCATGTGTTTCCCAAGTGGCTCTGGACTGAGAAGCCAAAGGTGACCTCAACTGTAGTCTGGGCCTCTGTGTGGTGACTGTTCCTGGGGCCTCAGTCCCACGGGGAGGGTGAGACACAAGCTCAGACCCAAAGCCAGGAGCGGGCAGACGACACCTTCCTGAGATGAAGGGGCAGCCCGATGGCTGGGAGCACAGAGCGGGGCGTGCGATGGGGCCTTCCAGGCATTGGGGAAGTGGCAGCTGTTAGCTGCTGGGGGTCCTCAGGCAGGCGCACACACCAGGCCGGGGTGAGGGCAGCACTACGGAAAGGGCCGTAGTGGGCCTTAAGGATGGCTCACTCCAACCGGGCTGCTCACGGGGCAGTGATTCTTGCCTCCGGCCCTTCCCTGCCTCTTTCTTCAGCCCCACCAGCCGGTCACAGGCAAGGAGCTCAAAATCCCTGCCCTCAAACCTTGCCACCCTGGCTCTGCGGCAGGAAGGGCCCTGCTTGGCTCCTCCCTGTGGCTGGGACTCCACAGGGCCTGATGCGTAGCAGAGACCTCAATGCCTGGCCCAGGCTCTGTTAGTAGCTGGCTGCTGACTGGCTTTTTAAACTACTGGTTACAGAGCATGCAGCCCCTCCCTGGCAGTGGTGACGGGAGTTATACAGCCCCCTGCGACTGCCCTCGGCCCAAACATGCCTCTATGCATGGAGTCTTCTCAAGGACACCAATGGACCAATGGGCAGGGGCCTCCAGAAGGACCAACCAGAAGTCAGGACCTGGAGCACTGCTCTTTCCCTAGCAGCCCGGCCCAGATGTGGGGCCCCTGAGCTCCACCAGGTCAGACAGGAACAAAAGAGGAGGCCTCAGAGGCCAACCGCTCCTACGCCCTGGGCCCAGCTAGCCCCCTCCCCATTTCTACAGGCAACCACAGGCAGCGTGCGACACACACACACACGCACGCACACACACACACACACGTGCTCCTCCTTGGGCCTCTCTGGGGGCCACTCCCCGCCTGACAGGCTGAGCCTTCCAATTCTCTGTTTTTTATGCCTCAGTGGTCAGCATGTCAGGTTCCAGCGTAGGGAAGGAGAGCATGGTGACAGTGCTGGGCCGCAGCAGCCCAGCCTCCACATATCCATCAGTGCCGCCTCCTCCTCCTAGGGAGCAGGGTGGGGGATCAGAGAGACCGAGCAGCCTGGAGAAGGGGACAGCCACCCTCCCCTCAGGGTTTGGGCTGCCCCATCAGAGGTACTTCCTGACAGCGCAGCGCCTGGGCCCAGGGCACTGGGCTTGCTGGCAAAGGCTGTCTCTGCTTCTCCACCGAGCAGCACCAGGCTGTCTGCCAGGCTCAGCTCTGAGGCCACCTCTTCCAAGAAGCCTTCCTGATCTCCAGCCCCGAGTAGTGCAGGGCTTGGGTCCACTGGGCTGGAGTTCACTGTGTCTGTGTTATCCGCCCTGCACCCTCCTTCACCACCACCATGTCCCAAATTGGCTCTCTGACACCTCTTTCTCTGGGAAGCTCCCTCCTCAGGTGCACTGTTTCCCACAGCACCCACACCACCTGCATGGGAGTCTCCCGTGACGTGGGAGTGTCAGTCCTGCAGGAGTGGTTGTGGCTCCTCCCTACACCTGTGTGCTGCCTCCCCCAGTTTCCCGCGTGATGCCCCAGCCACAGGGTTCCATGAATCACTGCTAACTCGCCTGCCTCTACCCGTAACACAACAGTCTTGCCCGTGTGTCTGCACAGCTCTCTCCCTCACCTCCTTCTAGGCTCTGCTTCAACTTCATCTCCAGACCACTGAATTTGAAATAGAAATGCCTTCCATCTGATCCCTCTTTCCTGCTTTATTATTTGTTTTTCCATAGAATTGATCACAATGCAACATATCTTGGTTTTTGTGCTTATCTTGTTAATTCTGCCTCCTCCAGTACGAGATATGCTCCATGGGGGCAAGAGTTGTCTGCACGTCTGTATCCCAATGTCTAGTATAGGGCCTGGCATCCAGCAGGCACTGAAAACTATTTGGTTTTCTTTTTTAATATTTATTTATTTTTGAGAGAGAGTGCAATCAGGGGAGGGGCAGAGACAGAGGGAGACACAGAATCTGAAATAGGCTCCAGGCTCTGAGCTGTCAGATGTGGGGCTTGAACTCACAAACCACGAGATCATGACCTGAGCTGAAGTTGGACACTTAAACGAATGAGCCACCCAGGCTCCCCTGAAAACTATCTGTTGCATGAATGAATAGATACTCCTCAGTCAACTAGGGACACAGATGGTGGCTCCCACCTGTTAACAGTGTGGATAGCCAGGGGTGTGCTGAGCAATGCTGTGTGCCAGGATTCAAAACAAGTCATCTGACCCATTGTTCCACTCACCGCACCATCCTGCCTCTCAGTGGAAGATGTGAACCCCCAGGGACCTCCCACTGGTCTGCTGAGTAGGGGCCTGGTGGGCATCCTGGGCAAGCCCTGCTTGGGACAGTGAGCATTCTGAGTAACCTGAGATGCCCTGGGACAGTGAGCATTCTGGGTAAGGGGAGCTTGACCATCTTGGGGCATGAGGCTGGCCTGCGGGTGTGGTCCAGCTACCTACTGGACACTCTGGGATGCTGTCTGAAGTGCCACTCAGAAAGCTGATGTAGGGAGCCCTCACCCCATGAGGTGTGGGGAGGCCAGGTCCTCAACCACCAGGGGAGTTGCCTGTCTATAAACCTGGCCGAGCCTGGCCCCAAAGATGGTTGGAAAGCAGCACACTGTCCAGGTTCAAGTCTGCGTGCTCCCACTGAGCCCTCAAATCTGTTTGGTGCAAAGGCTGGGAGCCAGGGCTCTAGTGCCAAACTGCCTGAGTTTAAATCCTGAGTCTGCCTCTTCTTAACTCTGTAATCTTCAGCAGGTCATTGAGCCTCTTCATGCCTCCGTATTCTCCTCAGTCAAGTAAGAGCAACTAACAGATGCCCCTGCATCTGGTCATCGTAAAGGCTGAATGAGTGATACAAGGAGCGCCTGCCACACAGTGAAGGCTCCACAGATGTCAGCCATGAGGATCATGACCTGACACTGGTCACCAGAGCCTCCCTGGCATCCAGAATCTCACTGAACCTTCCTGACGGTCCCGTGAAGCTCACAAGGTGGGTGCAACTGTCTGCATTTTGTATGTGAGGAGATGAAGCCTCAGAAGGTGGGGGCACTCCAAGGCCGGCATCCTGCCTTCCAGCCCATGACCCTCTGCCTATGTGACCCTGCCCTCCATCTTGGCATCTTTTTAAGGCCCTTTTGTCAGCTGAGTTTCATTTTCACACCTCAGGAGCCATGGTGGAGGGAGGGAGCCCAATGAGTCCCACCTGTGGCCGGCTTCTCTGCATCTGGAGGCGCCAACCTCCTGCTTCATTTCCCTGCTTCAATCCACCCTCCCGACACCCCAGGAGCATTTGCCTTCTTGCCTTTCAAACCTCACAGCAGCAGCTTAGGAGAGTGAGCCTCATCCAACCACGAGAAGGTCTGGGGGAAGCACCGCGGGCACTTTCTGGCACGCAGAGGGGAGCATGTGAGCCAGGATAGAGAGGATGTTGATATGCAGAGGGAGGCGGGGCCTCCTGGGACAAGCAGAGGTCTGGGCAGGGTCTCGAGTGTGACCCCCCGCAGGGCCAGGGCATCGAGAGGCCCAGAGCATGCTGGGTAGGGCAAGAGCGCTGTGCTTCTCTCCCATTAGAGCTGGGACTGGGGAAGACTAGGGAGGGAGGGCCGGCATCTGGAGGACAGCTGGAGGAGGGGAGCCGTGGTGGGGGGCAGCCAGAGGCCCGCAGCCACAGCCCAAGTAGGTGGGAATGGCAACGTGGCTACAATAACCATAGGCACAAAATGATGCTCCTCGGGGCAGAAGACGGAAGTCCCCACTTCTGGCTCATCATTAGGACCTTCGGAAGTACAGCCTGCTGGCCCGAGACCAAGATCACACAATAAATACCTTCTCAGATGGTAGCTACATTTGTGGTGAGCATAGCTATGATGTATAAACGTGTTGAATCACTAGGTTGTTACACCTGAAACTGATGTAACATTGTGTGTCAGCTACACTCAAATACAAAAACAAATTAAAAATAATAAAAACCCTCTCTTATGACTGCCCAGCACAAAGGACAGCATGGGCCCCTTGTCTCTTTCCACTAAATTATCCATGCTTTTGGTACCTCTCAAAAATACCAACCCCTTAAACTGGGAAACCTTTTCTTTACGCATTAATAGAGCGTGTCTATGAGGCGGATTGGGTAACAGCTCATCTCATGCCCAGGTGGCTGTCACTCAGTGGACAGTGAGACCTCCATCTGGAAGGCACACCACACTTGGGCCCTCCTCAGAGACAGCTCCTGGCCTGCCTGGAGGTGGTCACATATAAGCCCCTAGGAACTCTCACCAACAAGACATTATAATCTTCTCCACCCCGGACCTCCTGGGAGGGAGCAGTCCCAAGGGGAAACCAGGACTGGAGTGAGACCAGACGGGAGTCAGCACTGGGCCCCAGATGGTCTGTGGGCGCAGAAAGTAGGGAGGGATGAGGGAAGGCAGGCCCACAGGTGGGCACGGAAATTCCTGTGGGAGGGCTGGGCTCTGCACTCAGCCCTCCCCTTACTGGCTGCGTGGCTTTGAGTAAGTGATCGAACCTCTCTGGGCAGAGTCTCTTAATCTTGAATATGGGCCTTAGAAAAGCACCTCTATCATAGGGTTGGTGAGAGGAAAATAAGACACTGTTACTGGAAAGACAGAACTTCCTTCTCCCCATACCTGGGAGACTGAGGAAGCTGGGGAGAGAGGAGGGAGGAAGAGCCTCTTCTAAAAACTGAGACGGCAGTAACAGGAATTTTACAGCGGTTCACTGTGTTCTTGAATATGCAAACGAGAGCCCATACTGGGTTTCAAGGTGGAGTTTAGGGACCCAAGAGCTGTGCATAAGAAAGGACCTGTATCATGGGAGGTTCTACTATTGAGAGAGAGAAAGGGCAGTGGAAGGGGGTGCATGTCCCATCACATGTATGTGGTGAGGAGGAGGGTGAGGAACATTTAAGTAGGGGGACGTCTAGATTCCCATTTTATTATTATTATTTTTTAATTTTTTGAAGTTAATTTTTGAGAGAGAGAGACAGAGTGTGAGCAGGGGAGGGGCAGAGAGAGAGGGAGACACAAAATCTGAAGCAGGCTCCAGGCTCTGAGCTGTCAGCACAGAGCCTGACATGGGGCTCAAACTCATGAACCTGAGATGATGACCTGAGCCAAAGTCAGATGCTTAACTGACTGAGCCACCCAGGTGCCCTTAGATTCCCATTTCAAATCATCCATTATGGGGGCTGGAATCCTTCCCCTCCCCGAAACACCCTCTCAAATACATTTAAGCCCACTGCATATCCCAATGCCTTTTATGACTAGGTTGGTGATTTCTCCCTACATGGACACCAAAGGAGGTGGCTGAGTGCTGCAGTTTGGTGGCCAGTGGGGTTGAGATGAAGGTGTGGTCCGAAAGCAACACAGATCACAGAGCCCGAGAATTCTGTGATGTCAGGAGGCCTGAGCAATTGTGTGCAACAGTGAGCCGCCCCTGGAAATGTGGCAGAAGACTGGGGGAGGACATGGGACTTTTCCACGAGGCAGAGAACGAGGTTTGAGTCAAGGTTACGTGGTCTCAAGGGGCCAGAAGACACCAGCTAGCTGTTGTGGGCATTCTACACGGGGTAAAGGAGTGGTGGGGCCAGAGGGGGTGATTGCCTGGGCAAGAGCAGGAAAGTGGGCCCAGGCAGATGGGACATGATGGGACTCCAGGACACATGAGACAGATTCCCCCCTCCTTAGTTCTGTCAACAGGACCAAGGACACAGAGCTGGTCCCTTTCAGCCCCCACCCAGGGCCACCCCCACAAGTCTGCTCCACCTTCACCCCTGCTCAGAGCTCTCTACCCTGGAGAAGATGTCCAAAAAATGGCCTTTGGAGTCAGACAGACCCACGGTCCAAGCCAGACTCTGCCACCCAGAGGCTGAGTGGCCTTGGGCACGTGAATTCACCTCCTGAGCTTCAGTTTTCTCATCTGCAAAATGGAGGGAAGGAAAATCTCTATTTCTGAAGCTTGTGGAGATCAAAAATGACTTCACAGTTACAGATCTTTGCAAACCCTCACGTGGGGAGGATCCCGTGCCTCCTCATCACGATGGCAGAGAAACCACAGTGCGCTGTCCCCGCTCCCACCCCAAACTCTCTGAGCACAGCCCCGACTGCAGAAACAGGCCCCTGACACACCTCAAAAGTCCTTCCAAAGCAGAATAAAGGTGAGGAATGCGTGCTCTTTCCTCAAAGACTCAGAAAGGAAGCAGAGGCTTATGAAATTTAGGATAAATGGTGGGTTTCCCTCCAAACAATACTGTCTTCCAAATCCAGAAGAACCAGCAGCAAAAATCAATGGGGGAACTAATAGCATCCATATGTTTTCTCAGAGATTCCAGAGCCAGGAATGTTGTCAGCATCAGAGATATTTTGTTTCTCCTTTGCTACAAGCTCAGAGATGGCAAGAAAGTCGAAGTTTCCTAAAATTCTCAGAAGTGACAGGTAACCGGCTCAGTGTAGCTCTTAATTAACCCAAAACGACACCTGCCAGATGATGGGGATTTGCAGAGCTCGCCGGGGGCCGACCCCATCTGCAGATGGTGGGCTCCCACCTCTGCTCGAGACCTTGGCTGGCTGTAATTAACATACGGAAAGTCTTTCAAAGTGACTTCACAGCCAAGTTCTAATTCTAAAGGATTGAAACTGGGCTTTCAGAGAAAATCTTTGCAGAGGAGGAGGAAGGAAGGAAAGATTTGAAAAAGGACCACAAGATTTCTTCAGCTCCTCCCCATGGTTCTGTAGAACTGTATGACGTGTCATGGCTTGGGGGTCAGTGGGTACTCAGTGCATTGCTGTCTATAGTTAGAGACAATAACTGTAGCACCCCACACAGGCACAAACTCCCAAATAAATATATATGTAATATAATTGTATATACACTGTATTACTACATTAAGTAATACATGTGTAGCATACATGTATATATGCATAACCTATATACATACATATATACATGAGTGCAGACATGTACATATACACACACATGTATACATGCATGTGCACGTGTGCACACACTGAAGTCTGGGTTCTGTAAAGCTTCCCTGAGTGATTCTGACCAAGCCCCTTCTGTTCACCAAGCCTCACTTTTGCCACCTGTAAACAAAGTGTATACAGCAGAGATTTAAATAACTGACCTCAAAGGGTTTTCAGCACTAACACTTTCCCCTTTCCTACTCTCACGGCACCCACCCCTAGAGAGGCCCCCTTGAAGGCCAAGACTTCTCAGCCTCCCTCTCTCCAGAGCAAGACTTTCGTGGGCTCCCAACAGGGAAAGGAAAACCCGAGCCAACTCAGTAAAGGTCAGCGCTGTCAACCCAGACAGCCTGGCACACAGAGCATCGATCCATTCCTGGGAAAAACCTCTTCTCCCACCAGCTGAAGCCAGCCACGAAGACCTTCAGAAAAACAGAGAAGAGAAAAACCGAGAGAGAGGGCAAGCGCGAGGGAGCGAATGCAGAATGTGTCTCACCTCTGTTTCTCGAGACGGCCTTGGGCTTTGTGATGGGACAGCGGGGCTGGGTGATCCCCGGTGAGGCAGGGCTGGAGACTGGCGCCTAGCCCTGGCTCTGCCACTGACCGGCCTTGAGGCAGTTGAGTGACCGTTCTGAGCCTCAGCATGGTCATCTGTAGAGAGGGCTCTGTTGTGCCGTCAGTGCAGCTCCTGCTGTCGACCCCACAGGAGCCTGAACACAAGGGTCCTTCAGGGCCCTCAGGGCCAACAACCCCACTGCCACGTTACAGCACCTCCACCATGGGCCCCAGGGCACGTGCCAGGCCCCACCGGCTGGCCGTCCGTCAGAGGCGAGAGCTGGGACCTTCTGGCAACACAGAGCCAGTCAAAATATATTGGTGGTCAATCAGCCCCATGTTTTAAAGGGACAAGTGTGTCATCAGCCACACGAAATTTATAGCTATTGTCCCCCAAGGCTGATGTCCCATCTTTCTGTAACCTGTCTGGGCTCCAGTAGACATTTCATTTTGAGACCCTTGGCTATGCTATAATATGGCACATTTTGAGCAGTTCTGGTTCAATTTTAATCGGCTCTCCTGCTGTGATATTACTCCAAAATTTTGTCTCAATGCCCTTATCTACGCAAACAATGGACAAGACAACGTGCAACGTGCAAATAGGTCTTGCAGCCTCACTAGGGCACAAGACTATACCTGATCTGCTGGGGGTGGGGGTGGGACAAGGGAGTTCTCCGTCTCTGGTGTGCTTCACCCTGGAGTGCCCACAGGCAGCACAGTTGTGATGACAAAGCCCACAAGGCGATGACCAGAAGCTCCATGGTGCCATTCAAGGCCCTATAGGGTCGGTCCCAGTGAGCTGAGCCATACTTCCCACTGCCTGCTTGCCCAAAGTCCAACTGCCAGTCCCTAATGCTCCACGGGCCCCTCTCCATCCACTCACACTGTTTCCTTCATCTGAAATACCATCTTCCCCTCCTCCTCATGTCAAATCTCCCCACTTGTCAAGACCCAGATCAAATACTGCTTTCTCCAGGAAGCCTTTCTGGATTGGTCATCCCAGCTGAGAACATTCCCCTACTTTCCCCTGAATCCTCAGCGCCAATGGCCCAGTGCACTTCCTGCCCAGATTTAGGGTAGTTGTGACCCTGTCTCCATCCCTCTGTTGGGGAGTCCGGCTCCTCCTCAAGGGCGTGAACCAAGACTGATCGCCATGTATGATGACAGATGCTGGCAACCTCCCCGGCTCCCAGCACAGGGCCCCACCTGCAGCATAAATGCACTGCTCGGGCTTTGGGCCAGCCCCTGTGGCTGTCAGACCTGAACAGGTCATGGGACCATCCGAGAACAGCAGTAGTAAAACTGGTTCTTGATCTTTGGTAGAAGCACGATACAGAGGAAGGGAGCAAAACACACAGAAAAGGGAAATAGGCTACATTTGTTGCAGGGGCCAGGGTGCAGATCTGGTGGGGGAAAGGAGCCCTGAATGGGTGCTCTCCCGAGGGGTTGGTCCCCCCTCTCCCCCCACCGCGCCAAGCCTAGCCAGACCTCTCTGATACACACTGATGGCACCGAGTTTGGCTCCCTGCAGAAGGGTTTAAGAGAAGTGTGGTTCTTATTTTCATTTTGCTTTGGTGTTTTTATTTTTATTTTTTTTTTAAATTTTTTAATGTTTTATTTATTTTTGATAGAGAGAGAGAGAGAGAGAGAGACAAAGCATGAGAGGGGGAGGGGCAGAGAGAGAAGGAGACACAGAACCAGAAGCAGGCTCCAGGCTCTGAGCTAGCTGTCAGCACAGAGCCTGACGTGGGGCTCGAACCCACAAACGTGAGATCTGACCTGAGCCGAAGCCGGAGGCTTAACCGACTGAGCCACCCAGGCGCCCCTGCTTTGGTGTTTTTAAAAGGCAAGAGCAAAACCCACTGGTGGTTATAACTCAGAAAATAGCAAGACCAAACGGCATTCCTTGGAGATGCAGCTGGGATAGATAACTGGGTGATTTCCTTACCATTCCCTTGGCCATTGGAAACTGCTCAGCCTGGAAACCTGAAGATTTTCCTCGAGTGACCTTGCCAGAAGCCCCCATTCCATGACCTAAACTGCGAGGCTCCAGATTCCAGAGTTCAGTTGAAGTAACACTGAATCCTATCCACCCCTCCACCCAAAGTCCAGCTCACACGTCGTGATGGATGTCTAATAAACTCACAGAGATTTTGGTAAACCAATTCAGCACTGACCATGGCCCTACTCCATTCAGAGCTCTGTGCCTGGACCCCCGGAGGGTCCCGTACTCCAGTTCTCAAGGAACTCCTTGCCTCTAAGGGGTACTTAGACCCTGAACTAGAAATTCGGGTACAAGAAAAGGGCAAAGCGAGTTTAAAATCAGAGAGGAAGTTAAAATTTATTCTACCTGGGGTATCTGAGGAGGGCTTCTTACAGGAAGTGGCTGAGAAGTGGGCCTCAGTGAGCATTCAAGCTTCACCACTTAGTGGGTTACCAAAACCTGTCTCTATGCACTTCCTACCAGTCCTGGCTGCATTCAAAAGAGTCAATCAACATGAGAGGCAAGGCCTTCATCACCAGGGAAGGGGACCTGGGGCAGGGTCAGTCTCCAGCTCCTCCCAAAAAGGAGGTCAGGTTAGCAGGACGCAGTGTGTCCTGGCATGGGACAAGCCACAGAAGCCCAACGAGGCAAGTGCCAATGTAGCCCACTGCCCAGTAAACCCCAGAAACTCATGGGGCGCCTGGGGGGCTCAGTCGGTTAGTCAGACTTCAGCTCAGGTCGTGATCTCATGGTTTGTGAGTTCAGGCCCTGCACAAGGCTCCACACTGACCATGACAGCTTGCTTGGGGTTCTCTCTCTCTCTCTCTCTCTCTCTCTCTCTCTTTTCCTCTCTCTCTGCCCCTCCCCCGCTCATCCACTTGCTCGCTCTCTCTCAAAATAAATCAATAAACTTAAAAAAAAAAACCCAGAAACTCTTTAACAGCTTGGAAACACATCATGATTTTTGTTTGTTTGTTTTAAATTTTTTTAAACATTTATTTATTTTTGAGAGACAGAACACGAGCCGGGGAGTGGCAGAGAAAGAAAGACACAGAATCTGAAGCAGGCTCCAGGCTCTGAGCTGTCAGCACAGAGTCTGATGCGAGGTTTGAAACCATGAACCATGAGATCATGACCTGTGCTGAAGTCAGACGCTCAGCCAACTGAGCCCTTCTGATTTTTTGTGATAAACTGTAAAACAGCGGACCTGATGTCCCACGCAGGCGCAGGCAGCAGCAATGGCTGGCACTCTGTATTGACAGTGGAGGGGATGGGAAGTCTGTGGGCTTGCAGCCAGTCAGTCGCTGTCAAGCCCTTCAGTCACTTAGCTAGCTGAGTGGCTTGGAGAAGTCACTTTACCCCTCTGAACCTGACTTCCTCGTTTGCAACATGGTGTTACAACACTAAATAATACTGGTGCGTGTCAAAGTCCTTTGTGAATCAAAAAGCATTCTACAAATGTGAGGGGCTATTCACTGCTTAACTCAGTCTTCGCTCATAGCACGTGCTCTGTGTGATTGCTGAAAAAATGGATGCACTCGGGCTTTTTTTTAATAAAAATTGTATTTCTAGACAGATTCCTCATATTTCAACAAGTGCTCCCAATGCTCAATTGCAGAGAAAGCCTTAACCTAAAAGGTGGGCCCCTGATCTCATTCTGTCTCTACCACAGTGTGACCTTGAACATGTCTCTTTCCCAGTTTCCCAAGTGGACAATGGTGGGATGGGAAGTAGACAAGATTGGGTTCCTGTCTAAATACTTTTTCTTCCCAGACTCCTGTCCAGTGACCTTTTGCTTGCTTCAATGAGGAATCTAATGCCATGCCATTTTAGAGTGTTCTATGAGGCCTTTTTGGGGGCAAACTGACAACTTCCACAGGGCTGTCTAGAAAGCTGAAACAAGCCCCCAGCGCTTACCACTGGCTCAGAGACTCAAACACTGGCTCACGCCTCCTCCAGCTCAGAGGCTGGCTAGCCTCTGGGCACATTCCCAGGGCCTTCAGGGACTCTGCTTCTCAGCCCAATGGCAGCCCAAAGCTGACTTACTTTTCTGTGGCCTAGACCTTGGCCTGTCCCTCAGAGCAGCCAGGGGTCCTCATCTGAAGAAATCACCTCCCTCTGACTGGGCCCAGCTCCGTGCAGAGGCCCAGGCATCCTACCACTGACTAATGAGAGGGAGGTGACGGTGTCATACCTTGCTGGGAAGTCACAGTGCTAGTCCCGACCTGCGCTGCCTGCCATCAAATTTTAATGCTGCTGCTGACATATTTATGGAACGCCTCACCAAGTGTTTGCGAGGAGACCAGACAAGATTTACCTACACAATTACCACCACGATGCGTGGCCTTTGCTGTGCACTGGGAACTCAGTAGCACAGAGGCCCTGAGCACCTCTGTGCCCAGAGGAATCCACTCAATTCCACACACCTTTCCTACCCCCAGCACGCGGGGCCTGGGGCCTGGGGAGGCAGAGATGAATCAGACACGGTCCTTGCCCACCAGGAGCCCACAGTCTGCAGGAGGGGGAAACATACACATAAATTACACAGGTCCTGGGTGGTTGGGGAGGCTAGGCTGGAGGGGCGGGGGGAGTTCCTTCGCTGTCAGAGTCAGGGGTAAGAATGAGGCTAAAGACCAGGGCTCTGAGGGGCCATGTCTCCTGGTCGCTCTTCTACCTGGGAGGGCTTTCCGGGCTCTGTCTATCCCTCCCCCACTGCTGGCGTCGTCTCAGCAGCCCCCTCCTTCAGTATCTGTGCCCCCCTTTGCATCCTTGGGTGCCTGTGCCGAGGAGCGGGATGCAGCCTCCCAGCCCCCACCCCCCGCCCCCAAGCATTGTGTCAACACTTCCCCCTTCCTCTTTCAGTTGTATTGCTTCCCCAGAGTAGAGCTGCCCTGGGTGCAGAAATGATGTGCAGGGACCCAGGTCAGTGGTTCCCGAACCTTGCTGCCTATTAGAATCATCTGGGGAGTTGTGAAGACCCCGGATGACCAGCACATGCCTCATCCTAGTGGAATCAGCATCTCTGCAGTGGGGCCAGATACCAGCGTGTATCCAAACTTCAGAGGTGACTGCAACGTGCAGTGAGTTAAGTCCCCGAGGGTAGCGACCTGAATGCAGCCCTGTCAGCATCCCTGGGGAGCTTGTTAAAATGCAGCACCCTGGGCCCTACTTTGGGCTTACGGAACCAGATTCGACTCTGGGCGATGATCCCCAACCAGTCTATGAGCAGTAAAGTTCAAGAAGCACTGCCCCACATGAGGGAGTTGCCCAGCAGCCCCAGGGGCGTACCAGCATCTAGTCCCCAGGTCCTAAGGAGGCCAACTTCTAAGAACACAACGAAGCACCAGCTGGTGTGGCTGAACTCCACTCAGGGCATTGGGCAGCCACCACCATCACTCAGGAAGCTGACACGGCACATGTTCTGTGGGGGAGCCGAATCAGGACTACCCCTCAGCCCAGTCTTCACAACTCCAAGGACCAGGAGGCAGTCTCTTCTCTACCACAAACTCAGTTCAGGCCTCAGTTTCCCCAGGAGTGTAGCAAGTGGGTCAGCCCTGAAGTTGGCTGTGCTGATGGAGACCTCTTCTTTCTTAAATTCAACTGACATCTGTGTCCTCTGTGACCAGCCCACAGACTTGGCTGAGAGGCGTCTTTTGGGGGGAACTACTTGGGGAGACAGGAGGCGAGGGGAGAGATCTTTGGGGGCTGAGGAAGGAGGAGTCGAGGAGTCTCCTAAAGGAGCAAATGCAGGGTGAGGTGGGGGAGCCCCGCAGGTGTGCTGGGGAAGGCCCAGTCTGTGTTGACCTTGACAAGAGGCACACAGCAGGTAGTCTTATCTACCTTATCTATCCTCAGCGCTGACAGAGTAGCTACTAAATACCCAGCACTTTTCCAGACACTGCAGATACAGCCATGAACAACACAGACAAAAGACCCTGCCCTCATAGGGCCTGCATTCTAGAGCTACAAACAGACAATAAACAAAACAAGTAAATAAAACTACAGCATATAGCATGTGCTATGGGAAAAGCATAAAGTGGCAAAATTTTAGATAGAGTGGTTTGAATAACAAGCTGAAGGAAACGAGAATTAGCTATGTGAATATCTGTGGGAAGAGCTCTCCAAGCAGAGGGAAAAGCAAGTACAAAGGCCCTGAGGCAGGAGCGCAGGCAGTGTGTTGGAAGAGCAGTGAGGAGGTCTGCATGGCTGGAGAGGAGAAGCGAAGGGGAGGAGGTAGAAGGCGAGGTGAAGGAGGGAAGTGGGGAGGGAGAGATGATATAAGGATTTTGGCTACTACTCTAAGTGAGCAAAACAGGGCATGTCCTGACTCAGGCTGTACTGGCTTGCTCTGGCTGCTATGTTGGGAATGGACTAAAGGGGCAACATGGCAGTGGGGAGGCCAGTAAGGAGGCTATTGCAAATGTACTGAAAGACCGACCTAGCCACAGAGTAGGCCCTTCTGGTCACTTGGGGTCTAATGCCATGAGGTTGAGAAGGGCCAGGCTGTGTGGTCATGCAAGCAGATGGTCAGCTGGCCAAAGCCAAGGACACTCATGGAATAAGGCCAGATGTGGGCTGTTGGGTGCAAGGAAATACCTGGCTCTATATGACCCAGGGCCAGCCCCTTCCGCTCACTGCGTCTCTAACCAAAGTGATAACCAGGCACAGGGTTGTGACAAGGATTCCAGGAGAGAATGCACGTGCCAATGGTGGGTAAACTGAGGAAGCCTGTGGTGGCAGGACGCATTCCTGCCCTGTCCCGCCACATTACAGGGATGCAGTAGGGCATTGCACCCCAGTTCTCCACTAGGGGGAGCCTGGGCAATTCTTCCTAGAGCAGAAATGCAGTTTGCAGGCATCCACCTGGGCTCATCCAGGGGATTTAGGAAGTCTCCGGGGTGGCCCTCTGTGGTGGGAATGAATGAGCCCCTGAACTGTCCTCCTAGTGCCTGAGACCCTGTGGTTGGAAGGACTTGTTCTCTTCAAGAGCCCAACAGCAGCTATGGAGAGATCGGTACATCGAGCCTAATGTTCCATCAGGCTTGTGCCATGAGGCCCAAATAAACAAACCAAAGACTGCGTGGAGAGAAAAGGCCAGGTGGAAATGAAAGTCACAGCTGGATGAAGGTGTTAGGTCTGAGGTACACAGGCTGGATGACTTTTAGTTCACCCCGGTGCAGGTCTGCTGTTTGTTTTCTCTCTTGGTCCACATGTTACTAAACGTGGCTTCTAATCCTTTACCAAGCATGTGCTCTGTGCCAGGCTCTGTGCTGAGCAGTGGGTGGGACTGGGATGCAGGAGGGACTCAAGCTCATGAGCCTGCTTCTGCCCCCCAGACAGCCAGGGGCCAGCTGGGTACGAACCAGCTAAGAACACAAGTCACCTGCAAGGTGGTGTCTGAGTGCTCTTCTCAGGAGGAGATCCAGCTCTCAGGGCCCTGCACTTCCTCCAGTTAAAAGGACTCTGGAGCAAGCAAGACAACTGTCCTGGCCCTGCCACTTGCATAAGTTCCTCCGTATGAGCAGAGGCCTCAACCTCCTCCTCTGTGAAAGAGGTAAGATCAACACCAACCTGGGGGGTTAGGGTGAAGGGCGCGCAGGTTGGGAAGTGACCAGCACACAGAGGTTCTCACTCCACATCAGCTCCTGCTACACAGCAGGGCCTTCTCCCTCTCTCTTACCCTCACGACAGCCCCTGAGAGGAAAATCATGAAGATGCCCCTACTATAAAGACACAAAGACTGAGGTCCAGAGAAGGGAAGGTAACTTGCCCCAAAGGGCAAGGACTGAGGCAGAAGGCAGGACTGAGGCCCAAGGGTGTGGGGTCCTGGTCTAGGACATCCTGCCCAGGGCACACACCATCTTAGCCTCCCCCAGTTCTCCAATATGGCTGAAGGAATTCTGTGGGGGAGGCGAAGTCCTACGTTAAGTCAGACCGGGAAGATGAAGAAGGGAGAGCAAGGCAGGGTTCAAATTTGCTCCTTGAGGATGTGCATGTGGGAGAAGGTGCCCCAGAGTCCCCACTCTCAGAACCCGCCAGCAGGGAGGGTTCCTGTGCCCCACCCAGGCCCTGACTCAGGGAGCCACAGCTCCACCCTCACTCTCTGCATGGCCCCAGTCCAGCCCAGGCTGGGGGACCTGAGCCCTGGCCCAGCCTCCCCGACCAGCCCACCTGCCTCCTCGGCTCCTTCGGCCAGCCGGCATGGTGGCAGGCCCTGCCTGCTCCCCAGGGAGCCCGCCGCCAGGCCTGATGGCGCTGACGGAGGGAGGGAGGCCGCTGAGCTGTCAGTCTGGAGGTGCCCCTCGGAGCCCCTCCTGGCTGGAGGGAGGAGGGGGAGCCAGGCTGTCAGGGCCTTCACAGAGACGAGGCCAGAGAGGCGCTGCCTGACAGCTCGCCCACCGAATTAGGACCATTTGCATGCTAATTTCCAGCACTCTAACGGGCTGCCAGGCTGGCTGGGGTGTGTAGAGTGTGCAGAGAGAGGCGCCGCGGCCTCCCTGCCCGCGATGGAACAATGCTTGACTGATCTAGCTGCGTTAACGAGCAAATTATGGTAATTTTGTTATTACAAATGCATAGAAATTTCCAAAGCGGGCAGCCATTCAGGGCAGCTCTCTGCTCCTCCCCACTCCTAAATACCGAGGCCCCTGTTTGTACACATGGGGCACCCACTTCAGGGCTGAAGATTTCCAGGGGCCAGGCTTCTCTCGGAGCTCTCCTGGGGAGGCCTAGGGTCGCTGGCCACAGGCCAGAGCGTCCCTTCCTGTCAGCAGGCGAGCCCCGGCTCCTGCACCCCCAAACTTCACATTCTTATCCACCTTCCGTCCCCACCCCAGGGTCCCTGCTTGGTCTCTGCGCCTAGTGATTGCACAAACCTGCCACAATCATGCTGGATTCTTTTCATTGTGAGTAGGTAACATGGGTGACGTGCCCCACAAATGCTCCAAGGACTTGGGAAATTCAATTATTTCCGCACCCACTCTGTGAACTGGGCTCAGCACCCAGGGAGAGCTGAGGATTGTCTGAGGAAGGAAGGGAGGGAGGGAAAGAGGGAGGAAAGGAAGATTGGAACTTATCCCACAGTTGAGGACCATTATGAGAACCCACTGGGTCAGCTTGCTGGCGGTGCAATTAATCAAAGACCTCACCAGAGGAGTTTATTTGCCAACTGGCAACCCCTCCTGGTATTTATAATTGTCCACTGTCAAAAAAAAAAAAAATCACAATTTGTCCCAGTTTTTCTGGTGATCCTCTTTTTGATTAAAAGTATGTTTTTGGAAGCATGTTCTGGAACACATCCAGACAGAAACTGTTTCCAAGAAAGTGAGCTCCCTGCTCCAGCGGCGAAGGCGGGCAGCTCCAGGTGCAGAGCTGGGCACAGAGCACGGGCTCGATGGTGGGACTGTGTGAGCAGTCCGCTCACAGAGGGGGAGGGTAACCGCAGCCTCGCTCTACACGAGACCCACCTATTGTACAACAGAGATTTCAGGTTTGGGCCGATGCTACTGAAATATCAAGAGTTGTCTCAAATCCACTTTGGAAGTCAGTGGGGAATAAAGTATCAATTAAGAGGAGCACAACATGGAGGAAGGTCTGCTCCGGGTGGTCAGGGAAGCCTGAGCCGGCCTGGATTCACAGGAGAGCGGCGGAGGCAGAGACTTAAATGTGAGCAGAGACTTTATAACCTCAGCCGGGGTCGTGGCCAGATTTTTCTGTTTGTCTGATTTTCTAATTGGGTCACCACTTCCAGAGGGAAACTGAACCTAGGAAAAGAAAACAATTTCTTTTTTGTCTAGCGGCCTGACTCCGGGGGTGGGGGGGGCCGAGCAGAGAGCAGGAGGCGCCGGCACCTGGCCTATATGTCCCAGGCAGATGCTCCAGTGGGCCCGGGGATGGGGTGGCCCAGATCCCAGGAGATGCTCTTGCAGCTAGCTGGCCGGGTCCCAGGGCTGGGGGAAAGAGGCGGGCTCAGGAAGAACGTGACAAGGCGGGAGTAGGTAAGAGTCCTGCTTTGAGTTGTCCTAGAAGTCAGGTCATCCCAGGCTCACCCCAGGAATACCAGGCCTGCCTGAGGTCAGGAGACAAATGCTTTCTTTTCGTTGCTTCAGGGAAAAACTGAAAGGTGGGAAGCACTTTAGAATCTCCCCAGTGGGAACCGAGGCAAAGGTCAGCCTGGCTCTTCCTCTGATTTGCTGTGTGGCCCTGAGCAAGTGCTTTCCTCGACCGCATCGGGACTGTGGCAGGCTGATTTCTAAGGCTGAGTCCAGCCCTGTCCATCCGTGACAGGGGAATGGTAGCTACAGAATGTACAGTTCTCTGTGTTAGCACAGACCCCTGCCCAGACCGCAGAAACGCTCCCCCAGTCCAGACCTGTGCTAACTGCCCTCAGTGCTTTTCCTTACATGCACATTCCCCCAAAGCCAAGGGCAGGGCCCCCCCACTGAGTTACTGCCTTTGCTGCTGCCCCCAGGGACCTGCTCCAGGCCCCACCACAAGGTCCTGGGTGATGGTGGATGATCCCTGGCTGGTCTCCAGGTTCTGTTCCCTTGCAGCCATTTCCCCAAGTGTCTCTGGCTTCTTCCCGGGCAGTTCTGTTTCCAGAAATCCCCTACCCAAGGCACTCTCAGAAAGTCTGTACATAGACAAAGGCCCGATGGAAAGTTCCAGGAGCTGTGGGGATCTGCTTCACTCCAAGACTCCTGGGTACAGTCACAGTACTTCCCCTTACCTAGGTCTGCTCATGTACACCCTTCTTGAAAAGCGATTTCTAACACGCTGTTTCTGAGAGTCAAACAACAAATTGCAAAGTCCTTCCCTTGTCATCCGGACTGGACCACTTGCTAGCCGTGTGATCATATGCAAACCACTTTTCCTAAGCCTCAGTTTTCATCTCTGTGAAATGGGGCTACGAACTGTGCCCTTCTAACACTATGGTACAGATCCTTTGAGATGATGCACGAAAGAGGCTTGTATTGTAAAGATCTGTCCAGATGGTGGTTTGTATTCTTCGCATTGTTGTGAACAGACCTCAAAATGGCCATGACTGTCATGCATCCTGCTCTGGCAGGACAATGCCCAAGGCATTTGTGACCTGGGAATGCTTTTTAGACAAAAGAACATAACACAGTTGTCATTTTAAAATTTCTCTTCCTCCCTCTTTTATCTCTCTTGCTCTCTTTTCTACTCCTTCTTTCTTTCTCTCTTTTTTTCAGCTCTGGATCTAAGTCTCCCTGATCTGGGCCCTTTATTTGTGCCGTTGCACATAGACTCCTTATAAAGAAAATTCATTTGTTCAGGGTCACCGCGTGGTTTTTCATTAAAAACAAATTACCCGCATTCAGGAAGGACATCTGGGCTTCGCGGGTCCCATTAATGACTATATTTCCAGCCTCCCTGGCCCGGTTGGGCTCCCCTTGCCTGTCACCCCGCGTTCCCGGCCCCGGGAGGACAATGAGAGTGACAGTCAAGTGAAAGGGAAAACATGAGGGATGAGGGCGAGAGGCAAGTCCCCTGAGAGGGGAAGGAGGGAAAAGTGAAAAAAATAAATAACTCAAACAGAGGGTAACAAGGGCCATTGTCTCAGCGTCTTCCAGCGAGGAGCCAGAGCAAATATTGGAAGAAAGAGTGGGGGCACGGAAGTCAGGCTGAAGCTCTGTTTAATTACACACAGTTGGGCCCTAAGCCCCTGACTCTGGGTCAGACAAGAGAGGGAGGGGCATGTGCCCAATTCAAACGAATTCCACCCATATCCACTGAGTGCCTACTGTGTTCAGGGACCGCATGGGTGGAGGATTCCAGGAGAAGCAACCAGGAGATGAGAGCCCTCGGGCACCGCAGCTCTGAGGCAGACCGCGGGGAGTGCCCTGGCGTGTGCTCGCGGGAGAGATGAGGCCCGGGGTGCTGGTGGAGGGGGTGGGTAGCAGACTTCCTATAAGACGGAGTGTGTGATGTGGGGTCTAGGAGGATGGGTCAAACATGCGCAGGGGAAGATGGGGAGTAGGAGGGAATGTACTGGAATCCAAAGTGTGGTTCCTGGTGTCCCGGCTGGGAAGAGCCTCTTCTGGACCATACAAAGGTCTCTGGGTCAGGAAGGCCATCCACAGCCCTGACGGACTGCCGGGGAAACCACGACCGTCTCCTGGGCCCGGAGCCCATTCCTTCTCTCTCTCCATGGGCACCAGGAGCTGGGAGAACTTGAGACATGAGTGTCAGTTTCCAGGCCCAGCTGCCCCGCTGTGGGCTGTGCACCCCTGGCAAGGCCTGCCACCTCTCTGAACTCAGCTAGCATGCCTCTGAAGCGGACCTAAACACGCCAACCTCACAAGGTGCTTTCAAACTGCAATTAGGGAAGGCAGATTAGGGCTCCTTTTATACCACCATGCAGGCTGGCGGGGAGGCTTGCTGGTGGAAATTAGCTTCCAGACATAAGCCAATTTGGCCTCATTAAGAAGTCTTTTGGAGGGCAGGAGCCACGCCCTCCTGGCTCTCCCTGCCCCCAAAGGCTTTGAGCACTGCCAGAAGGTCTCTGGAGGGCAGCCTCAGGTGGAGTCACTCACAGGCTCGGCGAGGGTGGTCAAGTCAGCGGAGGGCTGACAGCGGACGAGGTCTTGTAGATGTGGGCTGCAGATTCCAGCAAATCCAAGGGAGGAAACCACAGACAACTCCACCAGATTCAATCTGGTTTGGGGGAAGGCCCCTTGCCCATGTAGAAGCAGAGCAGACCTTTTGTCTTCACTGCCCTCCACCTGTGATCCGTTCATTTTTTCCCTCCTCACTCCACCTCCCACTGGCTGACATAGGCTTCCTCCCCAGGGACAAGCCAAGCCAGAGACTCAGCTCTTCCTAGATCCCTCCCCTGACCCAGGGTTAGCTACACCTCTAGCCTCTTACGTTCTTTGATGTAGACAGTATTTCACAATTTTAGCCAAACTCTGCAAAAACAGCTTCAGACATGCCCCTCCAACCCTCCTACAGAAATATTCTGGAGCCTGACATCCCCAGTCTAGGCTGCGTCCCCCCTCTGTGCTCTCAGAGTCCCTGAGTTTACCTGTTACCATATCTGTCCCCCTAGACCCTTGCCCATCTGCACTGTAGACTAATAGCATTTCATGGACAGAACCACAGCTTTCAGCTTTATATCCCTAGGCTCACACCTGGGACATGCAGATGGTCAATAAATATTGGAAGGGAGGGAGAGAGGGCCAGTGGAAGAAAGAAAAAAGGGAGGATGGGTGGGTGGATGGATGGATGGATGGATGGATGCTGCAACCTGATCAGCTCAAGGCCCTACCATTATTTGTTATGTTTAATACGGTTCAGTAGAGACCAGGATGTCTAACGCCTCTTCTTCCCAAACCAAGTGACTTCCTATAGACGCACGTCTCCACCCACCTTACAGCTCTTCACACATAGAGGTATCGCAATAATGATACTTTTCACTCTAAAAATATGAACAGCTTACTTTTATAATTCTGCTCTTGAAATTATTTGGCCACAAGTCATTTCTCTCATCTATGGGTGGCTATGATTTCTCAGCAATCAAGATGCAGACTAGAGACTTCCTACAAAGTGAGAAAATCTGACTTGAAAGTTATTTTCAAATGTCATGAAATTTTTATGAGCACTAAATTTAATAGTTAATGGAGTTAACACAATGTTACAAGTCGTAGACATTAAACTGAACATTTATTAATGCCAGTTTTCCAGCTTCCTTTTTGAATGTCAGAGACAAAAACAGTTTTGGTCAGGCCTCATATTGTTGTAAATTCCTGAAAAACTCTTAGGCCTTTAGCCCAAGACCTCTTGGGGACCCTGCATCCCCAATACTGTCCCACGGGAAGTCCCGGCTAGAATGTCAACCTCCTTCCGGAGCTTAAGTCTGACTGGGGCTAAGATTCATTCAAAGATAATGTCGTAAAAACTAAAAGGAAAGTTAGCTGGAAGAAGTGAGCTGGGCCCTGAGCTT
Source organism: Suricata suricatta (assembly GCF_006229205.1). Taxonomy (NCBI): domain Eukaryota; kingdom Metazoa; phylum Chordata; class Mammalia; order Carnivora; family Herpestidae; genus Suricata; species Suricata suricatta. Next base: position 34,622,003 of record NC_043712.1, on the reverse strand, counting down.
CAAACGGGTGGACACCTAGGGGGCTTGTCTGTGCCCTGGACACTGAGGGGCGCTGGCTCCTGCATGGGGACCCCTTCTAAGAGGCCCCCCCTTCCTTGCTCACCCAGCTGAGCCAGGCCCAAAGCACCTTTTCCTCATTTGCCCCTACCCAGGACTCAACCACTTAGCTAGAGAGAACTGTCCCCCAGCCCTCTTGGCAGACCGTCAGGCAGGAAGTGATACTGGGAGGCGATGGAACAGAGTGGCTTAAAATCCCGGGGGCTCGGAGGCAGGCTGCTCTGCCACTTCCTGTGGGTCAGGTGCTGAGGATGACCCCCCTGTGGCTGCTCTCTGAGGGCCGGCACCTTCATGAGCTGCAGCCCTTGTCCAAGCCTGAGGGTGTATCGCCTAGAATCTGGCTCGGCCATCAGGATATAGGAGGATGAAGTCCCCAGGGTCAGCGAGGCCACCCCTTCTCCTCAGGACACCCACACCTTGGGGCTGTGCGCCTGCACTGTCTCTGCACCAGCCTGGGAACCCCACCCTGAGGGCAGGAAATGCCACTGCCACTCAGATGCCCTCCACACACCTCCATTCTTCCAAAGCAAATCCTGATCGTATTCCCCAATTTCCTAAAAAGGCCTCATAATCCTATTTTGGTTTGTTTGTTTAAAAAACACTTGACGCACAGGAGGGAGAAACTAAAAGCCAGGAGTCCAGACACGCGGTGTCCTGTACTCACGACTGCTCTCAGTAGCCGCCATCAGAAGGAGCAGAGATGGAGAAAGCTAACAAGAGCATGAGACACAGTGGCTGGAAGAGGTGAGATGTCCTCAACTCTGGCTCCCAGCTCCCAATGCTGGACCTTTCCTAGGCAGCCAGTGAGTTCCTGGCTCTGGGCAGGGCCCTCTTCCACAGCTGGGATTCGACTTCTCCCCGGTTCCTGTCACGGGCTCTGTGAGAAAGGCCTGGGGTGTGTCCCCTCCCCTGCCCCCCATGATCCCCAAAAGGACACTCTGTTGAGATGGAGTGAGGGGCACCTGGGTGGCCCAGTCAGTTAAGCATCTGACTTCGGCTCAGGTCACGATCTCACAGTTCATGAGTTCGAGCCCTGTATCAGGCTCTGTGCTTACAACTTAGAGCTTGGAGCCTGCTTCAGATTCTGTCTCCCACTTTCTCTCTGTCCCTCCATTGCTCACATTTTATCTCTGTCTCTTTCAAAAATAAGCATTAAAATTTTTTTTAAAAAGATGGAATGAATCACGGTGGCCTTTGCTGCTTCTAAAATTTGCCCTAAAAAGTCTTGATTCTAAAGTCTGTAAGAACCCATCCCAGGTGTAGAGGCCCTGAAGGCTAGTCTTTTTGTTAGGGGAGCACCTTCCCTGTGGAGACAAGGCGATGGGTGTATACGATCAGGCCCCCTTCCTTCAGCTCTACCCCTTGGAAGTCACTATCAAATTACACGTGATGGCCCGGGGCCACTGCCCCATCCCACCACAGACCCAGGCCTGAAGGGAACTTGGAACACTTGCTGCCCGTGTAGAACAGAGGTGGTAGGGCTCAGCGAGGCTCCCACTCCAGCTGGGAGGTGATGCCAGCAGGCAGGACGTCGCAGACTTAGAAGCCCTCGAATGGAGGACCAGAAAGGCCCTGAGAGAGCATCTTATCCAATCTTCCCACCAATGCCTCCTGAAAGAGCAGGAAGCCCCAAGGCCATGTCCCAAGGTACGCTACAAGTATCTGGCAGCTGGAATCAGAACCCAGATCTCTGAAATTCCAGTAGGACCTTCTTGTTTCTGGCATGTTTTCCATCTGAGTCTTTGACTTTGCAATTCTCTTCTTTCCCCAATACAACAAAGACAGCATTAGGCTCACACTGGGTATGTTTCTCCCCAGTGCCAGCATCCCTCGAACACAGTTCCTGGGAGCTAGCTATATAGACCGTCCAGATCAGACCACTTACACCCCTCATGCTCCATTCTGTGAGGGCACAGCCACCTCACCCCAACTCATGTCCAGATCTGCCACCTGTCAAGGCTGCTGGCTGCATACCTCATGCACTCCAGGCTTCCAGGTGCTGACGTTTGGGTGCCAGGAGAGGCTCGTCCTTCCTGCTCTTCCCCGCCCGCACCCCACAGTCTTGGTCCCACCAGCTCCTGCTGGATGCCCATGTTCTCTGGTCCTTGTGTCACCTCACGCACTTGTCCCTCACACAACACCCTTCCAATTCTTCAGACTGCAAAGTCACCTTTCAAGATCCAGCCCAAGGGGCCTCCTCTGGGAAGGCGTCCCTGACTTCCCCTACCTGGCCCCATTACCCCAGCAAATTCAGCAACACCCTCCTTTGCGCGTCCTCAGCACCGTCCTGCATTTTAGCTCCTGACATACATAGCCTGCAGGGACGACTTTTTATATCTGTCTCCCGAACTAGCCTGTGAGCTCCCTGAGGGCAGGGATTGTGTCTGCAACACCTCACCTAGCCTGGGCTGGCACTTCCAGGCCACGTTTGGAGAATGAACAAATGACTGCCCACCTGCTGTTTCACACAGGATTGTGCCTGGTATTCCCCCCAGTCAGTTCTGTTCCTGGTGTGGCAGAGTGACTAGGGGCCACTAGAGGGCAGCAGAGAGCCAGGAACGAGCAACAGGTGGGCGATGGGGAGCCCAAGGTGAGCTCTGAAAGGTGTGGAGGGAGCTTCAAAAGTACCCAGGCCACTGGACCACCAGAGGCCCTAGTGAGGGAGAAGTAAGAGCTAAAGCCAAAGGCCATTCGTTCATTCTCTGAGCACATACTCTCTGAGCCTGATGCTTAGGCCTGGGAGGCACTTGAGGAGCACTGCTCCAGCCCCTCCACCAGGTCCTTGCTGGCTTCTGCTAGCCTCTCCTCTCCCAAAACTGCCCATTTGCCTATCTGTGGCTCTAGTTCTGTAGAAAGGTCTTTATACAAGGCTGAAAAGGGATCCCTCTGGCTCCCATTCACTGGTCCCAGCCGCGACTTACAGAATTGTACAGAGTGTATTCTACTAATGGCCCACATGCCAAATGAGGCCAGAAGGTGGAAATGGCATGTCAGATCACACAGTGAGTTCCTGGCAGACTCTGGCCACAATCTAGGCTTTTGCCTCCCTGCCTGGTGCTGGGCACCCACTCCCCCAAACCTTCTTGGCTTCCACAGAGCAGGCCTGCCCAGCAGTGGAGGCTCAAAGTCAGAGAAGGGTTTGCTACGAATAAGGAAAAGAAGCCCTCCTTCCCTCCTCCCCTGCCTCATACGGCTGGTGTTTCAATAACATTATAACCATCATTTCAAAAGATCCTCAAAGAAAGCAGGCAAGGCAGACTCGGGTCACGGGGCCCTTGCACAGTCGCACCGCGAATCAGGGGGGAAGCCACCCTCCTCCCAGGGTGCTCTTCACTTTTCTTGGGGAACTCCCTCTCTCTCTCTCTCCCTCCCTCTCTCTCTCCCTCTCTCTCTCTCTCTCTCTCTCTCTCTCTCTCTCTCTCTCTCTCTCGGCTAGGTCTTGGCCCGGATGCTCCTGACCTGCTTTGACACCCTTAGACAGTTTTGCCTGGATATCTATGTGGCCTCTAAAAGTTCACAACTTGAATCCTAATCTTGCTGGTCACCAGCCTCCTCCTCCTCCCCCCTGGCGGGGCCAGCTGAGCCATGCTCCATATGTGAGAACCCACTCCAGCCACCAGGCTCAACCCCTGCCCCACCCCCAGCGCCCTTGACCTCCTGCTCAGAAGGCCAAGGATACACTTGTCACAGCCCAGCCTAAAGGCTCCCTTGAACACGACACCTTTCTCAGCTGAACCAGCCCCAGGTGTCTCTCTGTTTTCTCCAAGCGGGCAGCATTCAGGGCCTGCCCCCACCCCTGCCTGGCAACACTCTTGTCTGTGACTGGATTCTCCTCTGTTCTTCGATCGATCCATGGGCTCCAGGGGCCATGAACTCCGCTGCAGAGCCCTCAGTCTGATGCCAGCCTAGGTCAGGGCCAGCTTTAGGCATGCCAGCGAAGGGGTCTCCTCTCACCGCCACACACAGCCACATACAACTCAGACCCCTGTATCTACAACCATCATCATCATCGTCAACACTCGCATGGCACTTAGTATGTACCGGGCAAAAATCTAAGAGTATTGACAAGCATTACATCATTTAATGCTCACTCTTACTCCATCACCATGTTTTACAGAGGAGGAAGAAACCAGGGCACAAAGAAGTTATGTAACTTGCCCCAAGTCACACAGCCAAGTGAGAAACAGGATGGTGATTCAAAACCAGGCAATCTGGGGGGTGCCTGGGTGGCTATGAGTGTCCAACTTTGGCTCAGGTCATGATCTCATGGTTTGTGAGTTCCAGCCCTGCGTTGGGTTCTGTGCTGACTGTTCAGAGCTTGGAGCCTGCTTCGGATTCTGTCTCCCTCTCTCTGCCTGCCTCCCCCCACCTTTTTCTCTCTCTCTCTCTCTCTCTCTCTCTCTCTCTCTCTCAAATAAATACTTAAAAAAAAAACAGGCAGTCTGGCCCCAAAGTCCATGCTCCTGACCACTCAGCCTCCCCGCCTCACCATGCGGCTGCCCCAGCTTCTTTGGCTACCTTCGCTTTCCCTCACAGCACAGCCCAGAGCTCCCCTTTATGTTTCAACTATGATTCCCTGAGTGCTACGACAGGTCAGGCACTCTGCCAGGAACCGGGATGCAGCAGTGACCAAAATGACATAGCTCCGGGTACCGCACAACCCCTGTAAGCTGCACACAGCTGAGGGGAAAGCAGATGAGGAAGGAGTAAACCACTAATTAAATTCCTTCACCTGTGCTTCGTATGATGAATGAAAACAACAGGATGCTTTGTGACAGGAGTGATGGGGGTCCTGGTTTAGATGGTGCGGTAGACAGGATGATGGCCCCCCACCAAAGACGTCTGCATCCTAATCCCCGGAACCTGGGAGCATGGAAGGTGAGAGAGCAAAGGGGGATTGCAAAATAGCTGGCAAGTTCAGGGGTGGGGGAGGGTGCCCTGGACTATCCAGGTGGGTCCAATAAAGTCCCATGAGTCCATAGAAGTGGAAGAGGGAGGCTGGAGAAAGCAGCACTAAGAGGGCATCACCAGCTTTCAGATGAAGCACTGTGGCCACAAGGCAAGGAACGCAGGTAGCGTCTGCACGCTGGAAAAGCCAAGGGAACAATTTTCTCCCAGGGCCTCCCGGAGGAACACAGTCCTGCGGACACCTTGACTTTTACCCACTGAGACCCATTTTGGACTTCTGACCTCTAGATCTGTAAGATGGTGAATGTATACTTTATATTTTTTGTGGTTCTCATTCCACTAGAAACAGGAAAGTGGCGTGTATTTGGTTCCGGGAAAGGCCCTTTAGAGGAGGTGAAGCACCCAGTCCGTGAAAGCGGCAGAGATGGCTGAGGGGAAGCCGCACCTGCTCCTCGTCCCCCGGCCAGAGTCAGCAGGCACTATGCCCGCCTCCTCGCTGTTGTTCCAGACCTCTTCACTGGCCTCAGGGTCCTGTTCCATCCACCCTCCCCTCCTTCCTCATGGAAATAAAACCATCAGTTAATTGAGCGATTTCATTGAAAAGCACCTAAGAAACATTGGACACCTACCCGCGGCAAACAGAGTGCCCAGCGAGAGAGGAACCTGCCGTGCGCCTTCCAACGCCTCCAGTCAGCTTCGTGTCTATTGCAACCCAAGGAAGGCAAACAGGACGGGGTCAGGATGGCTGGGCACCCCAGCCTAGAGCTTCCAAAGAGGGTGGCATGTGGGGGCCATCCCTTACTGGTTCCTCTAAAAGCCCGTTTCCTCGCTGCTCCGACTCTCCGAAGCCAAAGGGCAGTGAACACCCTTCTCACTTAGCCTAGAAATTTTAAAAGTTTCAAATGCCATGTCGATCAATACCTGTTAGGTTATATAAATATCTCCAGGCAGGAATCAACTAGTTATCCCATCAGGACACTGTGGAATCTTTGGTGCAAAACTTTTGGCATTTGCTAGGACTTGATGAACAATAAAACCGAACTGTTTCCGTTCTAAGCTGATAGGTGCCCTCGTTGCTTTATTCAACGTAGGTGATCAACAAAAGGCTGTATAGATTTTGCAGACCTGCAGAAACTGAATCTCCAAATACCAGAGAAGATCAAGAAGCCCTGTTTTGCAGGCATGGGGGTACCCTGAGGCCACAAATGCCAGACAACAGTCTGATGGCAGAATCAGGATCAAAACGGAGTCTGAGCCCATAAGCAGGAATTTGCGGAAAAATGTAATGCCGACTTTCTTCAGGGCCACAAGTTCAACTGCCCAAGTGTACTCAGGAGGCAGTCCCCCCTCGATGTGTCCTAAAAGCACACCTTACACATGAAAGTCTTCCCTTAAAAAGAAGAGGCGGCAGCCAAATTTTCCAAAACCTAGAATGGAGAAGACAGTTCAGAAGCTTTCCAATTTCCCTCTGGATTCGTGCTAGGCGAGGCAGGAGGGCAGTTCCGTACAGTGCAACAGCCTGTTGCCATGTTACAGCCTCAGACAAAAGCAGAATAAACAATCTCTTATTTTTAAAAAATATTTATTGGAGGGCAGGGGTGGAGAGAGTCCCAAGCAAGCTCCGAGCTGTCACAGCACAGCCCAATGCGGGGCTCAAGCTCATGAACCAGATCATGACCTGAACTGAAATCAAGAGTCGGATGCTTAACTGACTGAGCCACCCAGTCACTTCTCTCTCTCTCTTTCTCTCCCTCCCTCACTCTCTCCCTCCGCCCCCTCTTTTATCCAAATGTTAAAAGCCTTGCTCAGTTTGGAAAAACAAACTGCACCGACATGCCCCTGGGGGCCTATGACATGGTATCACCTTCAGCACTGCCACAATCGAATGAATGCCTCCCAGATTCAGAAGTCCAAGAGAGAATATGAATCAGAAATCTGGACAAGTACAAAGCTGAAATCCTCCAACAGGTTGTGGTATATCCATGCCCTCCTTCCTGGAACCTGTAAATGTTACTTATATGGATAAAAAGGAGGGGTGAGGGGTTCCCTTTGTAAATATGATTAAGGACCTTCAAATGGGTGGAGTACCCTGGGTTATCCAGCTGGGCCCTAAATACAGTCACATGTGTCCTTCCAAGGAAGAGGGAGGTGTGATGGTGGAGTGACAGGCCACAGGACACAGACAGAAGGGCCTGCACGAGTGAATCTTTCCCTCGGGCCTCCACAGGGAGCACAGCCCTGGGCTCCAAGCCTGTGACACCATCCATCTCTATTATTTTAAGCCAACATTTGGGGACTTGTCACAGGAACTAATACACGCTTTAATATTAAATTTCCCTGCCTCCCTCCCTTAGCCACCGCACACCAAAGGGCACATTATATGCCAGGGACTGTGAGGGTTACAGAAGACGAGGCAGAGGGCCGGGCTTTTATGAGCCGACCATCCAATAGCACAGCTGACAGGGCCACAAGGGCTGGGCTGAGGCATAACAAAGGCAAGTGTGCAGCACTATCCTGAGGGGAGGGCTTCATGGAAGGCTGCTTGGGGCAGGTGATGTTTCCGCTTGGCCCTGAAGGGCAAACCTGGATCCCAACAGTAGGTCAGGGAGTGACACTGACCAATAAGTGTGCGAGGCATGCTAGGAATAAGTGGGAGGTCAGGGAGAGGGACGGGCTGGGAGGCTTGACCAGAGAGGCAAGCTGAGGCCAGATTGTGCAATGCCTGAATGGCAGGCCCAGGACCCACTCTCCGGTAAGGTGGGCTCCCTCGTGTCAGCCCTGAGGGCAGTTCAGCAAAGCCCATGCCTGTGAGCCAGTATGGCCCCATGAAGCCATTCAAAAACCAGATTTGGTGGGGTGCCTGGGGGGATTTTGGCTCGGGTCATGATGTCATGGGCGTGAGATCCAGCCCTGCACTGGGCTCTTTGCTGGGCATGGAGCCTGCTTGGGGTTCTCCCTCACTCTCTCTGCTTCTACTCCACTCCTGCGTGTGTTCTCCCCCTGCCTCTCTCTCTCTCTCTTAAGGAAAAAAAAAGGTTTGGCAATCATGTTGGAAACAGAGTTCCAAAGATGTGACACAGTTTGGACACTGAAGAATAGGAACTAAGGACTGTGCCCACCGAGCATGGAGTCCCAGCCCTGACATGGGGTCTGAAAGTGAATGAGTGCCAAGGGTGTATGAGAAGAAAAAGCATAAGGAGAAGAAAGGGAGAGAGGAGGAGGCAGACATGGGGCTTCTTGCCAAAATGTTTGTGTTCCTACCTCCACATTGTGTGCCCTCCCTCTGTGCCAGGAAGCTGCGCCAGCAGGCCGAGCCCATGATCGTACCTGTCCAGCTGCCGCCAGCAAGTTTGGTTAGACTGTGCTTTTGCCCAGGCCCATGACTCCTGCTGCTGCGGATAACAGGAGAGGAACCAGCACCGGCTCCCACTGGGGTCTCTGCCAGGCCCTCAGCCATTTGTATCTTGAGCCTAGTAATTAGGTCTGGAGAAACCACGGGGGCCAGAGGGCAGGCTCTGTTTGGATAGTCTCAAGAAAGCTCAGCTGCTTCTCTGATCTTGGCCTCTTTGGGGTCTGCAGTGGGGAGCCAGCAGGGCCAGCTGGGAGGCTTCGGCCCTACCTGCCAACGTGCCCTCAGGAGAGGGCCTGGGGCAGCTGCCCCCCACTCCACCATCGGTGAGAAGCTTGTGCTGATGGAATCAGAGCACACAGAGGTGGCCCGGGACAGGGGAAGGTGTGCTGAACCGGCCCTGGGCAGTTCCCTAACTGCTCTGGGTCTCAACGTCCCTTTCGGAAAAAGGGGATTAGATTCCTACCCAGCCCACCTCACAAGTTGGAACAATAAAGGGTTTCCAGGAAAGCATTTTGCCTTTTATGAAGTGCTACATAAGTGTGAGGGGCCGTTAGCAGCAAGGACTTGGGCTCCCTCGAGTCCCACTGCCTCAGTCTGCCGTGTGTCCAGCACTTCCCTGTGCTCTGCCGTGGGCCCCTCCTCACAGCAGAAAGGCAAAGGCTTTTTGCAGGTGTGAACCTGGCAGGCCTCCCTGGCATTGGCAAGGCCCAGGGCAAGGGCCCACACAGAGGCCATTTCCCATATGTCTCATATTTAAAAGTCATAAATCAAGCTAACAAACCGTTAAATGAAATATGCTCTGTCCTCTTACCTTGTTAAATACATCTCTGTACCAACCTGGAAGGCCACAAGTGGATGCAGAATTCTGGGGCTCCTTGGTGTGTGTGCCAGGGCCTGGCTGTGTGGGGAAAGGCTGGCTGCGCTGATCTGCCCTGCCTCCCTCCCCACGCCCAGCCTTGCTCAGCGTCCTGCAGGGCCGCACGAGCAGAGAATGTGCATCCACACCCCCTACCAGTCCTCAGGCCCAGCGTGCACACGCCCGCGACACAGGCTGGGAGAGAGGCTGAAGAGGCCTGGGGCTCTTCGGGCAAGACCCCCAGGGTGGGCTAGAAGGAGGGGCTTGGTGCCACGTAAGTGACTCAGAACAAGAGACTTAAAAGAAGCGTCAGAACATCCAACCCTATCCTGAATTTTCCCCTGATTTTTTTAAACATCTTTAAAAAGTGGTACTTTGGGTCTCCCTGCTGTGCTCATGCCCTTTAGTACACAGACAGGCAGCATGGCGGGGGTGTGCTGTCCTTCCCCACAGCATCCTACAATGGAAGAAGACATGGTGGCCTCCTTTCCAATGTCTTTAAAGAAACTGACACATTTCTGGCCCAAAGGGATAAGGTTTCAGTGGCCAAAGGGTATTCAGCTTAGGATCAAGTGACAAACCCATCAGCCAACATCCTGTCTGCACTGAGCACACGGTCCTCGGCCCCAAGGAGTAAGGCTGCTGAGACAGCCTGGGGAGAGGGTCTCCTGGTGTTCATGTCACTTAACTTGGGTGGGAAAGGACGCCCTGCTGAGCACGGACTGGGCAACCTTTGGCCAGGTCCTGCACCCCTCTGTTCAGGCTATCTGGGTGGCCAACACAGTGATCTGTGGTCACTGTGTGAGTGACAGTCAAGGCTCCTCCTGCTTCTCCTGAGTTCACTGCTGGCCCCACAGAAGGCCCTGCTGCAGAGAAAGAGGCTGAGAGTGCAGACCTCTGCCTGATTTATTCAGGTCCACTTCTCAGAAGCACAGAGGTCACCCAGGCTGTTTGTGGGGATGCCCCCCCCCGAAACCCCGTCCGCTGCCTGCTGCGGAGACGCCAACAGTGCAAACTCACCAGGCACCATCCCTGTCAGCGTCGGTGCGGAGTAGCTGCCCTGTCCAGCGGGGGGCACGTGCGGAGGGTACCCGGGGAGGGTCGTGCTCGCCAAGTCACGGCCTGCGGAATCAAAGCAACAAATCATGGGGTGAGTGTCTCCATGGCCAGCCGCTCATGTCCACAGCTCCTGGGACATCTACACATTTGTCACGTCTGGGCGCTGAACGCCAGCGTGCCCCCCATCACTCTCACATGCACACACGCACCCCTCCAGCGGTCCTGCTCCACTCGGCAGGAACCCGGGCCGGCTCTCTGCTTCCCTGGGAAAACGGAGCTCTGGCCAGCTCACCCTGCGAGAGCTACACTAGCACTTGGACTTCTCCCCCTCCACACCTTTGCTTCCGCTGTGCCTCCGCACAAAGCACCTCTCCGCCAACTGCAGGCAGCCCACCGCCACCCGCCTTCAAAGGCCAGCTCGGACACCTACTTCCCCCTCCTGCCCCTCCTCAGATCCCCGACTGAATTCTTCCTCCTTTGACCTCCAGAGAGTCAGTCATTCACCAAAGGTGCAGGAAATGTCCTTCCTCACACCAGACACTGTTCCAGGCCCCGGGACGTGAGAGTAAGACCCCGGCTGTTGCCGGCAGCGCATGGTGGTCATGTGCTGTTCTCCTTGCAGGCTGCCAGCTCCTGGGCGGCAGGGGGGACACCTTGTTCGTGCACCACAGGGCTCGGCGCCTGGTGGGCCCTGAGTAATGCAGAATGAACAGTGTCCAAATGTGCCGGATGTCACACGATGTGGAAGAGACCCCAGGCAGCAGAACTTGGCAGGAGAGGTGCCACTGAGGTGCCCCTCCCTCTTAGGGAAAAAGAGGCACAGCCCTTTCAGGCATTGCCAGATATGTGGATGTGACAAGGTGTTCACAGGGAAGGCAGTGACCCTGATCTTGCACGAATTGACTGTTCTGTGATTGTACATGTTGGGCTCTGAGGACAAGACCCCACCTGAGTGGGTGGAACTGCCCTGAAAAGAAGGAGATGGGCCGGCCTTAGCCATCCCGGAAGCAGTTTGCTTACATTGAGATTATAAATGCCAGTCTCTGGGGACACCTGGGTGGCTTAGTCGGTTAGGTATCTGACTACAGCTCAGGCCATGACCTCACAGTCTGTGGGTTCGAGCCCTGCATCAGCAAAGAGCCTGGAGCCTGCTTCAGATCCTGTGTCTCCCTCTCTCTCTCTGCCCCTCCCCTACTCACGCTCTGTCTATCTTTCTATAATAAATAAACACTAAAAAAATTTTTAATGCCAGTCTCTGTTCTCAATCTCTGAAATCATTAACTCATTTAACCATCAGCAACCCTAAAAAGTAAGGTGCTGATACTTCCCCATTTTCCAGGATAATGAGACAGAGAAAGGGCAAGTAATTTGTTTAAGGCTGCACAGTAAGGGCCAGGATTTGAAGCCAAGCAGCCCAATGTCAGAGGTCACACGTTTGGCCACTCTTCTGACCATGAGTCCAGAGGCTCCACATATCTCTTGGCTGGGACACCCAGGTGGAGCCTTGCCTCCAGGTACCCTGTCACCATTGCTTATTGGCTCTATCATGCAAAAGAAAATTCAGCTACACAGATTTTGCAGATATATGTGTGGGGACAGGAGCCAGGACATGAGAGGAGGCCAAGTCTGCCTCTTGAAAGACAGAGGGTACAGGGGCGCCTGGGTGGCTCAGTTGGCTAAGTGTCCAACTTCAGCTTAGGTCATGATTTCACGGTTTGTGAGTTCGAGCCCCACATCAGGCTCTCTGCTGTCAACACACAGCCCACTTTGGATCTTTTATCCCCCCTTCCTCCCGTACCTCTCCCACTCGGGCTCTCTCTCTCCCTCTCAAAAATAAATAAACATTAAAATAAAAGGCATTATCCTGACAGGAGGCTGTCTGGTGCATGGGGACCAGGCCTCACAGGTCCACATCCCACCTGGTTGCCTGAGATGTGGGAAGGAGGGTCCTGGGCTGAGAAGGGACTTGCCCAAGGACACTCAGCTGGCTTTAGGCAAGGCTGGGCCTGGAATGCAGCTCTCCTGCCTCCCGGATTAGGTTTTTTCTTCAACAGAGGCTGTGCCTTTGGTCAGAAACCCAACAGTTTCTGCCACTCTTATACATGCTTTAAGACCTTGATCCCTAAAGCAGAAAATGCAGTGCCTCACCAAAGCACTTAACTCAAGAAGCCAGATAAAAAAGTAATAAAATGAACCAAAGGAAAGGAGGAGGAAGGAATTGATCAAGAAAAAGCAGAAAATAATGAATTAGGAAAGTGAAAAAGCAGACACGATAATAAAGGCAACCAAGAATTGTTATTTGAAAAGGTCAATGAGATAGACAAACCCAGAGCAAGATTCAAAAAAGGAGACATAAACATCAAGATACGGAATGAAGAGAAGACATGACCAGAGACATGGAAGAGATTATATTTAAAAAATATTTTTTAAATGCAAAGATGATCTACATTAATAAATGTGGAAATCTCAACTAAAGGGACAGTTTTCTAGGCAAATGTGAATTACCAAAATTAACTCAAGAAGCAGAAAACATAAACAGCCCAATCATCTTGTCAGAAAAAGTTGTGTTTTTTTAAATTATTTTTTAATATAAGATGCCTTACTCATTTATCTTTCAGGTAAGTTTCTTGTTTGTTTTTGTTTGGGGAAGTTCTTTGAAACCATCAAAAGACACATACCTTTGTTTTAAACTGTTCCAGGATATATAAAACTAAAGAAAATCTTCCCAATTCATTTTCCCATCTAGCATAATCCTGTTATAAAATCTTACTTAACAAAGGTGTACAAAAATGAAAATTAAAGGCTAGTGTCACAACTTAATATACATACAAAAAATGTATGGTCTCGTTGATCACACTAGATTAGAAAGAATAACATACCATGAAAAATAAGGTTGATTCCAGGTATGCAAGGACGATTCAGTATAAAAGCATTGGTTGGGAAATCATATTAATGTATCCAAAGTTGAAAAACATATGATAATATCAAAGCTGAAGGAAAGTTTTCTTACATGGAAAAGGCATTGGCTAAATTCAATACTAATTCCTTTCAACTCTTGGTAAGTATACTTCTTTGATCTGGTATTGATCTTAAATCTTGAGTCAACATCATACCTAATTGGTGAAATACCAGAAACATTCCTTATTACAATAAAAAACAAGCAGGGGCACCTAGGTGGCTCGGTCGGTTAAGCGTCTGGCTTTGGCTCAGGTCATGATCTCATGGTTTGTGGGTTTGAGCCCCGTGTCGGGCTCTGTGCTGACAGCTCAGAGCCTGGGGCCTGTTTCAGATTCTGTGTTTCCCTCTTTCTCTGATCCTCCCCTGCTCATGCTGTCTCTGTCTCTCAAAAATAAATTAAAAAACGGAAAAAAATTTTTTAAAGTAAAAGTAAAAAAATAAAAAACATGTCAAGGAAACCTTTTATAACCGAAAACTGTTCTGAGAGTTTTAGCCAGTATGAGAAGACAAGACAGAGACATGAGGATGAACAGTGGGAGCGGGGGAAACACCAGAAGTATTGGTAGCAGGTATGTCGTAAGCCTGGAAAACCAGTTCATTGGAACCAGTGGAAAGGTTTGGTGAGGCAGCTGGGCAATGGGTGTCTAGAATCAGTATCTTTCCAAATTCAGTAGCACTTCTTCAATTAAGTACATGTTTTTCAGTTTGACTTCCAAGGCCCTCCTCACTCTGTGCCCCCAACCCGTGACCTTTCCAGCCTCATCAACTCTGACTCCCTACCGGCCATTCCTCAACCTGCTCTGCACTGTCTGGTCCCCGTGGGCAAAGGCTCACACTGTTCCCTAATGGCCCTTCTCCCTTGCCTAACAACTCAACATTCCATCCAATCTCCAAATTCTACTCTCAAGAGCCTGCTCCCCTGAGAAGTTTTTTCTAGGCCTTGCAAGTGCTGGTGGCATCTGCCTCTTCTGCAGGGCCCTCTGCTCCTCACCTGTCCCAGGGCAAAGGGAGCATCATGCCAGCAGAACAGATAAGCTAGAGGGGATGTTAGTCGTGATAAAATAGCACTTACTTTGTGCCAGAGACTCTTTTCCACTAACTCATTTTATCATCTTGACAACTCAATGAGGTTCAAACAAGGATCAGGCCCACTTTGTAAGAGACGGACGGAGGAACGAAGTGGTTAAATAACTTGCCTAAGGTCACATGGTGTGGAGACCACAGAGCTGAGATTTGAACCCAAGTGGCTGGGCTCCGGCCTGAGCTTCTCCAGTGGCGATAGGGGGTGGGCATGCAGGTGGGAGACATGAACAAACAAGTAGGATGGAGGCCTAGGAGGTTCGATGATTCAGGTTAGCATCTGGAAGGGTGAGCAGGTTGAAGCAAGAAGAGAGAGTAGAGGTCAAAGACTGGCTGCCAGGAGTTAGGACAGAGAGTGGCTGTCAATGCCCAGTAGGGAATAGCTCGCACCTATTAGTCTGCGAGACTCTGCGCTGCATGGGGGCCGTGCAGGGCCTGGCACCTAGCTATCGGCGGGGAGCGGGGTGTGAAGGTCATCCATGGCCCTTGCGCCAGGTTGCCATTGAGCTACGGTGGACTTCTGGGCAAGCCACTCCTTTCTGAGCTACAGTCTCTCCCAAATTTAAAAGAGCTCTTAGCTCAGTGATCTCCAAGAGTCCCCCAAAGCTCATACTGGTCTCTGTGTGCACATCCACAAGGGTAATTCGCTAAGAGTAGGCTTTCCTACCTTAAGGTCTGACTGCACCCACAGCTCGAGAGCCTCCACAATCAATCCTGCAATGTGAGCAGCTGCCTGGAGCGCCAATGTATCCTCCTAGGACAATGGCAGGCAGTTCTCGTGGCTCCCAGCCTTGGTGAGGACTGTGTCAGCTCCAGCAAGGGTTCAGGCCTTGGCCATCAAGCCATGGATTCATTCCACCCCCAGTCCCTCCTCCCAGCCCATCAGGATAGCAGTATGCACAGTGAGGAGCTAGAAAGTGGCTGTATTTATCCTACAAATAACTCTGCCTCTGAGTTCCCTGTTGCTGAGCCTTTGCATTGTCCAAGGCGCCAATCTCATCCAACAGACGTCCCTAGAACCAAAGGCCTGTGGCTGCATTTACCTTCTTTGGACTGGCCACAAAAGCAGAGTCTGAATTATCACTTGTGATGTGCAACAAAGAGCAAGATGGGCCATGTCTGTGTCATCTCCAGCCTCCTGAACCTCTCCCTGCTCTGTGCCAGGCACTGGGATAGCTGTTCACAAACACTATTCTACTTAATCCTCACAGCATTCCCAATAAACTTTATGAGATCTTGTGGGGAAGTCATGGGGAGGCTGACTGCAGCTCAGTATAGAAGGGAAAGGAGCAGAGCACGGCAATTAAGAGTATCCCATTTTGGGGAGCCTGGGGGGCTCAGTCGGTTAAGTGTCCAACTTTGGCTTAGGTCATAATCTTGCTGTTCCTAAGTGCGAGCTCTGCGTCATGCTCTGTGCTGACAGCTCAGAGCCTGGGGCCTGTTTCAGATTCTGTGTCTCCCTCTCTCTCTGCCCCTCCCTGCCTTCTCTCTCAAAAATAAACATTAAAAAAAATTAAAAGAGTATTCAGTCTGCCCAGGCTTGGATCTTTGTGTTACCACTTACTAGCTGTGTGGCTTTGAGAGAGTTTCTTAACCACTCTGAGCCTCAGTTTCCTCATCTAAATGAGTGTTTAGATGCAAACGGTGGCAAACACTTAGAGAGCCAGACAAACACAAACTCATTTATTCCCACAATAACCCTATTCAAGAGCTACCTGTTACCCCTATTTTACGGAGGGGTGGGAGGGATACCAAGGCACAGAAAGTTTAAGTGTCTTGTCACAGTCACACAGCCAGGAAGGAAGGAAGCCAGGTTTTAAGCCCAGGCTGGCAAGTCTGCACTCTGCCACTGTTGTGCCATCCTGCACTGGGAACAGTGACGCACCCCTTCCATGGGGCACTGTGAGGAATCGGTGAGAAGGTGTGTGTGAAGCATGTGCACCCGTGGTGCGCCTCTGCAGAAGGCTGAATTGTTGTCTCCAACCCTTCACCCCACTCTGATAATCATCATCTTGAAAAGCAAATAGTGGGGCGCCTGGGTGGCTCAGTCAGTTAAGCATACGACTTTGGCTCAGGTCATGATCTCACAGTTTGCGGGTTTGAGCCCCACGTCAGGCTCTGTGCTGACAGCTCAGCTGGAGTCTGCTTCGGATTCTTTGTCTCCCTCTCTCTCTGCCCCTCTGCCACTCGTGCTCTGTCCTTCTCAAAAAAAAAAAAAAAAACCAAAAAACACTGGGGCGCCTGGGTGGCTCAGTCAGTTAAGCATCCGGCTTCGGTTTAGGTCATGATCTCACAGTTCGTGGGTTCGAGCCCCGCGTCAGGCTCTGTGCTGACCACTAGCTCAGAGCCTGGAGCCTGTCTTCAGATCCTGTATCTCCCTCTCTCTCTGACCCTCCCCTGTTCATGCTGTCTCTCTCTCTCTCTCAAAAATAAATAAAAACATTAAAAAAAAAAGCAAATGGTAATCCAACACCCAAAATGTAGAGGAAACATATTAAACTATTTTTGACCAGGTTAAATTTAGTTTTATGAAAAATGGAAAAGAAGCCCTATGAAGTTCTTCCTCCAAGAGGCACAGTGGGCTTCTTTCTTTGCCCTTTCAGTTTGGGCTCAGCCACCGGCCTCACCTTGGCCAACGGGATGTTAGCAGACACTCAGCAAGCAGATGCCTATTACATGCTTGTGTGGCTGCATGTGTGATGTGCACTTCTGCCACCGCCGTGAGAACAGGCTCGCCTACCTACCTGGTAGGGCTAGCCTACCACAAAGAGGAAGGGGACATGTGGACAGACCCGGACCTGGCCTACCACTGGTGCCAAGCCCAGCCTTGATCAGCCAACCCCCAGCCAACCCCCAGGTAAATGAGCAAGAAGAAATGATTGTTGTTTTAAAGCCTAAACGCTGGGGTGGGGTTTGCTAAGCAGCAGTATTGTGCCAATAGCCGATTGATGCCAGACTTCGTAAATGTTAACTGTTGTTGTGTTCATCGTTATTCTCTGCTTGAGAATAGTCTGCTTGGGACTTTCTAAAGACGCCTGTCTAAATCTGAGCAGAGGATGGACACCATCTGGTGGGAACCCACAGAGTAAATTTAACCTTCATATTTGCTTTGATGTCCAAGAGGACTCTCCTGGCACTGAGCTGAGGCGTGTCACCACAAGACCAGTCACCGCAAGACACTTATCAGGCTATTGCTCCTTTTACCTTTCATTCAAGCCTCTAGACTCAATGGGATACTAGAATTAATGCTTCTGAATTCAATATGAGTTCAAAACACATATTTATATCATTTTTTTGCCAAGGAAGAAATGACATATCATTTGCAATGGCACTGAATGTTACTGATAGCATATCATATATTTGCAAATAATTGATCTGGGTGTTAATATAATTCTTCCTATTAATGGCACATAAGTACCTTCTAGACAATTCATGTGTTGCTTCCTCTTCCCGGAAAGAATAATCAAGACTTGGCCTTTTTCACTATTAGCAAGGAGTCCATAGAGAACTTTCATCAAGACAAAGAATGCTCTTTGAATTAGCTTAAAATAACTCATCTTTTTCAACCCTGAGGGAAGGAACCTATCCCTTTTATATGAACAAGGAAACTGAGGCTCAAAGATGAGTTTTGACTGACCCATGGTCAGAGTAAGTGGTCGAACAGGGACTTCAGCTCATGACACATGACTTCTAGTTAAATGCTATTCCTGAAGGATTACTCAAAATGTACCCCCTCAAGGGAGAAAGCTCTCCCGGAGGTTAAAACAGTCTACAACGCGGTCACAATGAAAAAGTGTGATACCAGCACGTGAATAGACAGAAAACCAATGGAACAAAATAGAAAGTCTAGAAATAGATCTAACTACATATGGCAATCTAACACACGACAAAGGCAAGATCTCAAATCACTTGGGCAAATATGGGCTTTTTATTAAGTGGTGTTAGGATGACTGGAGAGACATTAAAAAAGAAAAAAAGAAAATAGATGGACTCTTCATAGTATATACCAGAATAAACTCCATATGAATCTGAGATCTAAATACAAAAAATAAAACTATGCAAATACTAAAAGAAAGTATCAGTGAATTTCTCTCCCACTTGTAGGGAGAGGCTTTCTAACTGTGATTCAAAACAAGATGCACACACCACCTGCATAAATTAACTCAAAATGGGTCAAAGACCTAAAATGTAAGACCTAAAATCATACCACCCACAGAAGAAAACAGAGGCATAAATTCTTATGACTGTGGATTAGACAGTTGTTTCTTAGATATGACAAAGACAACAAAATAAAAATTAGATACACTAAGTTTTATAAAAATTAATAACTTAGGTGCTTCAAAGGACATCATCAAGAAAGTAAAAAGACCCAGACAATGGGAAAAATATTTGCAAGTCCTGTATCTGACAAAGGACTTTTATCTAATAAACATAAAGCATTCTTATAGCTCAATAATATAAAGACAACCGAATTTAAAAATGGGCAAAGGATCTGAATAAAAAAAGATACACAAATGGCTAATAAATACATGAAGAGACACTGAACATTTTTAGCTATCAAGGAAATGCATATCAAAACCACAATGAGACACCACTTCATACTCACTAGGATGGCAATAATCAAAAAGGTTATGACAAGCATTGACCAAAGATGTGGAAAATTTGAACCATTATACACTGCTGGTGAGAATGTAAAATTGTGCAACCATATGGAAAAGCCTGGAAGTTCCTCAAAAAGTTAAATGTAGAGTTATCATGTGGCCCAGCGATTCCACTCCTATGTATATACCCAAGAAATACAAAAATTTGTGTCTATAAAAAATGTGCATATGAATGTTATTCATAATAGCCCAAAAGTGGAATCAATAGCTATTTTGCCTATCAAGAACTTGTAAGAATTAAAGGAAAAAGGCCAAACATCCCATGAAAAATTGGGCAAAATTCATGAACAGAAAACTCACCAGAATATATATAACCTATATGCACATTTACCCTTCCCACATGCAATCCGACTTCTAAGGATTTACCTTAAACATACGCACACCTTCAGCAATACACAAATGCATATGCACAAGTTAGTCACTGCAACATTATCTGTAACTACAAAATACCAGAAACTATATCTAAAGGCCCAAACAGAGAGAAACGGGTGAATAAACTGTGGTGCACACACACAATGGGGTACTGTGCAACCGTACAAAAAATGAAGTGGACCCGTGCCAAGCACAGGTGAAGCCCAGGAGTGAAACCCTGGCCTCCCCAGGTCAGAGCCCTTAGGGAAGTTCAAGTTCAGGTGCTAAATGGCCAATGGAAAGCCTTGGCGGGACAATGGCAGGGAAGAGAGAAGAGCAGATAACTGATCCTGGAGGTGCATGAGTTTGGAATGCTCAAAATACAAAGAAGTGAAGGGAAGGTGTGAACTCTCAGGATGCAGCTGCATCTAGGGAGAGGGTAGGGTTAAGGCCAGCCCTGGCTGACACTGTGGAGGAAGTGACCCTCAGAGGACAGACCCATCCCCAGGGAGGAGATGCTCAAGCCAGTACTGAGGGTGTCAGGCTTGAGGGGCCAGAAAGCCACCTGTAGCTGCTCTACCTTTCACACAGGCCTCCCGGTTGCCCCCAGAGCCGCATCTAGACACCTGATTGTCAACAGCGGGGGGTGGGGGAAGAAGGGGACTGGAATTTGAATTCACACAGGCCTAGGTTCAAATCTTAGCACCACCACTTACTAGCTGTGTCAACTTTGACAAGTAATACAATCATTCGAAACTCGGTCTCTCTTTTGTAATTAGAGAAAGAGGGGATCTATTGGGAGTGAAACAATGGTCCTTGCTGGACAGTGTTAAATGTGTCTGCAAATACTCTGCTACCCTCTTCATGGGACAGTGGGGTCTATGTCCCCTTGCCTTGATCCGGGCCACATTGGTGACTGGTCAACCAAGAGAGCAACAGCTTCCCTAGAGGTTCCTAGGAGTCAGGCCCTGGGCACTTTATGCGCCTTATCTCAGTCAGCACTCACAACGACCCCAGAAGGTGGGTGCTATTATTACCCCCCTTTTATAGATGAGGAAACAAAGCCTCTAAGCAGTCGATGTGCCCCCAAGGTCCCACAGCTGATAGTCCTGAGAGCTAACATTTTTGTAGCACTTACTAAAAACCAGGCCCTGTTCTAACACTAGGTGGTGTTCTAAACACTGTTCACTGTGCTTTTTTCATATCGACAACTCCAATCCTCAAAAATTCTGTAAGATAAATTCTATTATGCCCATTTTATGGATGTGGAAATTGAAACACAGAGAGATTAGGTACCTGTCCAAGGTCCCACAGCTAGTAAGAGATGTAGCCATATCCACACCTACGCATTCTGGCACCAGATTCCCTAACATTTTCCCAAAATAGGGGGCACTTGTGCCTTGACTGGAGGTCCCCAGAAAGCAAGAGCTGCTCAAGTCCCTCCCTTCCGTATCCTGGCCCAGCACATAGTAGGTGCTCAGAAAATGTCTGTCAAGATGAAATTAGTGAAATGACATTAGTTTCCCATCTGAAAGAAACTTGGGTTCCAGTCTCACCAACATCTCATCTCAAAAAGCCTTGCATCATGAACTCCACAAAATAACCAGGCCTGATTTATCCTTTTTTTTTTTGCTTGGATGCAACTTTTTCTTTTTTATACTGCCCATTTCTAGGTAGGCTCTATTGTACACTAATGGGGGAAATGTGAATCCAATTAACTTCAAATTTAGCTCGTAATGAACTTATCTCATTTTGCTACCAGCTCGGTTCTCATCGTGTGGCAGTAATTAACCACTGGGGGTTGTCACTCCCAGACACATGACACGGAGATCCTCCCAGTCCCTTGCTTCAAACCCTTCCAGAATTCATTACTCTGACAGTATGAAAACCCTTCACTTTGAATACCACAGGGCACCAACCAAACTCTCCCTCTATCTACCTGACTGCGTGAGTGAGAGAAAGCAAGCCACTGAAAAGCATGAATTACTGGGGACAAGACGGGAGGAGAGGGCGGGACGCTGGTGATGATTCGATGGCCAGAGAGTGTCCGCCAGCCTTGGCAGCCCTGGGCCAGGGGTCCTGCCCAGAGGAGAGAGATCTCCATACACAAGACCCAAGCCCTGAGGAATATGTGGAGCTGGTCGAGAAAGGCAAAGTCCCAAACTGACTGTGCTATCACTGGGGACTCCAGATGCCCAGGAACCCTGTGCACTCCAGACAGGTCAACGGTGACTTGCTGTGTCACCTCAGGTCAGCTCCACCTCCTCTTGGGGCTCTCACTAATTTTCAAAAGAAGCTGGAACTCTAGTATTCACTTCCTCCGGAAATCTCCCGCCTATGTGGATGTTGACATTAATCAAAATACACACTGAGAACCAAAGAAAACCTGTCCAAAGGTCATCTTTAGCCCTCAGACTGCCAATTTTCAATGTCTGCCCAACCTCCAGTCCTCCAGTCCTGTCTGAACCACCCTACCATCACCATCCCCACCAGGGTCGCCAGCTGCCAGGCCTGTGGGTGTCCAGGTAACTGCCAAAGAGATAACCACCCTGCAGGGTTGCACAGGCCAGAGCACAGAGTAAAAGCATTGCAAAGTGATTTCTGGGAAAGTGGGGCGTGAGCCCGTGCGCTGCCTAAACCTCCTGCCATCTTCCTGTTTCTCTGGTGACAGCCCCGACCTGCCCAGGTCCAGCTGTTCTTCCCTTTCCCCTGTTTCCTGGCAACCACCTCTCAGGCCTCCGGCCTCAGCCCTGCTCTGGACTGCCTGTCAACGCTCCCCTGCCAGCGCCCCACGTGCAGCCACAGAACCACTTAGCCCACCCGAGAGGGCACTTGGAATCACCTTGGCGCTCAGTCAGTGAGGGCTCTGAAGCCAGTGCTTCTGACTCTGTCTCGGGTCAAACCCTTAAGCCAACACGTGCAGACACTTCTACTTCGCCAACGGTTTCCCAGAATACCCTTCCTCAGAGTCACAGAACCATAAGAAACCTTTTTGTATATTAAGAAACATTATTTAAAACTTTAAACAAAGGTCATAAAGAAGCAAAGGAGAGCCTTTCAACGCCACGGGCACTTTTTAACAGGCACACCCCAGGATTGTATCTCTAGGAGAATATGCCCGTGTTTGACAATTCTTTACTATTTGAACAGAGCTCAGACACAGACAAGTTACATTTTTATGTGTAGACTTCTATTGAGTAGAAAAGATAAACCTAAAGGTTTGGGGTTTTTTTTTTGTCCTATAGGACATTAATAACCAATTTTGTGTCTAATCTAGCAATTTTATTCCAGTTTTTTTTAAAAAGTTAAAAGAGATAAACCCCTGATCCTCAAATGTTCTTGGAACCACTTTTATCTTTTTATAGGTTCTCTTGCTAATTTATGAGTTGAATAAAACCTTCACATAGTCGTTCTATATTTGTACATGAGCTATCTTAACTTTTTAAAGATTATACGTTGGCACTTGTTATAGAAAAAAGTCAACCACGCCTGAGTGACATGAGCTGAAGATCTTCAAACAACGTCAAAGCAGATGACAGTAAACAACTGCCACCTAAGGGGAGGGGGAGAGATCAGTCCAACACTGGGGGAGCGGGGTGCGGGAGGGGACGCATCCCGCTCCGCACACCCCTGAGTGTGCGCACACGCGGCGCATATACCACCAGGCCCGCTTGCTCCAGCTGGCGTTTGAAATATGTGACAGTTGAACAAGGCTGCTCTGAAGTCTCCCTTTGTTTGGCCCTGCGGTGAGTACGGGGTGTGCCGAGCCGGGCAGCACAGAAGGCGGTGTTTCACCTAGAGGGGCAAAGCCGGCCCAGGCTGTAACAGCCCAACCCGGCCGGCAGGAATGGACACGCTGCACATCACAGGGAGGGCCACATCCAGTCATTGGAGCAGCTCTGGCCTCTGCGAATAACAGGCTCATTAGCCATTGGTTTGGGTGCTGTTATTTACTTAACTTTTTAAAGTTTATTTATTTTTGAGAGAGAGAGAGACAGAGTGCGAGCAGGGGAGGGGCAGAGAGAGAGGGAGACACAGAATCTGAAGCAGGCTCCAAGCTCCAAGCTGTCAGCACAGAGAGTGATGCGGGGCTTGAACTCCTGGACCATGAGCTGAAGTCGGCCGCTCAACCGAGCCACTCAGGTGCCCCAGGTGGTGTTATTTTGTTAGAAGTGATAACCCTACATTTATTTTCCCCAAAATTGCTTAATCCCGACTTTTCACTAGTCCTGACTGGCCTTCCTCAAATTGCCCTGGCCGAAGATCTCACCTGGCTTTGTAGAGCAAGGGAAGACGACTCGGAGAATTCACTGGCCAGGGTGCTGCTTACTTTGCAATCTCAATCCTCCCCATCCCTTCATCTGAACTGACCCCATCTTCTTCCCGGAATCCCTGCGGATTTCCAGACTCCAACACTGTGTTCCAGTTTTGAGAGGGTGTTTGAATTTTATCCGCCTGGGCATTTCAGAGTGGACCCTGGGGCTCAATCAATATTTCCATGTACATTTATGACAGGATTCGCCCTGAACTAGCAACTGTTGATCCAACATAATAATCCCACGAAAGCAGGGTTCTAATGAGCAGGGCTGCACCTCCGCTCTGCTGTGCTCCTGGCTCCGGCCTCCCTGCCAGGACAGGCACTGCTCCAGCGACAGACAGAGGCCAACATTTACAGCAGGGGGGTGCTGGGGACAACTGCGGGCCAACTCATGCCTTCATTTATTCATTTGTTCACACATTTATTAGTATGTTTTCTGACATCTCCCAAGTTCTAAGCGTGTTCCTGAGTGCTCCAGAGGACCCTGGAGAGCAGAATACTAGGAATAATAATATTCACAAAATAACTGTATTTTATTATTGATTCAGCCCTGACCATGTGTCTGTCAGGCACCATTCTAAGTGCTTACATGTATTATCTCATTTAAATATCACAGATACCCTGGGAGACAGGGAACCTTTAAAATCCCCAATTTGCAAGTAAAATACCTGGCTGGAAAGAAGTAGAGCTGGGTGCAAACTGAGGCTAGAGTCTCGCACCTTTCCCACCCCTCCCCACACTATTCTGCTTCGATAGGTGAACCACAAAATACAAAGTTCACCTCTCTTTTGACCAGCGATTCTACTTCTAGAACTTTGCCACCGGAAACACACAGAAAAGTACACCAAGATTTACATGTGGGGGGAGGAAAGGAGATGGGGCAGGGTGGGGGGGACACAATACAAGAGTCTACCATAATGGGTGGGTTCAATAAATTATGACGCTTCCCTATGGTGGAATGTTAACAGAGTTTTGAAAAATGAGGTAGATCTGAATGTGTGGAAAGAGCCCCAAGACACATTATTGTGTGAATAAAACAAAGTACAGAAGAACCCTGTGTACCATAAGATTTCATTTTTGCTAGTAGAAAACAGACAAAAGTTATATGCTGATAGACATATAAAAATGTTACTGAAAGTATACACAAGACACCGGCCTTTGGGGTGAGGGGCGGATGGGAAGACTGAGGTTGGAGGAAGGAGATTTAGTTTTCATTTTATATTTTTCTGTATGGTTTGAATATTTAACCACACGCACATGTGACTTTTGATTTGAAATTAACTTTTTGATTTAAAATTAACTTTTTCTTATGAACCAGACGCCGTCTGTGCCCCCGGGGCCCACTCACAAGCTCAGAGGAGAGATAATAATGAACCCACAACGCACAAGGTACACAGATCCTCCCTGCCCTCTGCTCCCACCTCAGCAGGTCTCGGCCTAGAGCTGTCTCAGAAGGAACTTCTTCCCTTTGAGGATAGCATCATGATGGCCACAGTGCCTTGGGCAAGTCACATATTCACAGATCACGGTCCGACCAGGCTCCCCCTGAGCCAGCATCCAGCCCTCACATAGAAGTAAACACCATGGTGTCCCACCACACTGAAATGTGCCATCAAGCAATCTCAGCCCTGACAATCTGGCTGTGAGTAGCCAAAAGGTGGGCACTAAGCCTGTCCCTAGAGTCCCTCTGGGCACCAGCCCTTGTGGGTCCAATCATTTGCACACAGTTCCAAAGAGCTCGGTGGCTTGGTTTCCCAGCCCCAGCAGACTGAAAAGAGCAAAATAAAAAAGAGGGGGAGAGATTTCTAGAGCCAGGCAAACTGACATGAGGAGAAGTGACAGGTGACAGGTGAGCAGCAAGGGTAGAGACAGGAAAACAATATAATTAGACATGAGAAGTCCAAACCTGAACAGTCTGGGGTGCTTGGTGGAAGGGCAAGCGCCTGCCCACAGACCTCCAGAGGCTTTGCCACCCTCTTGGGTGAGCTTCAGTAGTGCCAGTCCACAGAGATGAACCTGGGTGCTGTCACTGGGGAGGTTGAGCCTATGTCACTCCACCATCATCATGTGCATCTCCTAGCCAAGAAACTAATACGACAAGTGTTTGGAAAGTTGGCCTGGGACCCATCTAATCATATGGAGCAGATGGAGGAAAGCTCAATTGTCCAATTCAGTCCAGGATGTGTCCCTGGGGAACCCTTGTACACTGTAGGACAACAGAAAAGACCGCCGGAGATTGGCTTGCTGCTGGAGACCTACCAAGCCTCCAGTCCTGGTTATCGTATGTACCTACCCACGCTTGATGGAAAATATTGAAAATGTACCTTTGCCTCATAACGTTTCAGAGTCATGGAGTCCCACGATGGGGCTAAAACGTGGAGGTGTCCCTGTCCTCCCCCGCCACACACATTCTTGATTCAGGGCTAACGGTAACCTCATCACACTCTCCCACTGCCACATGGCTAATGCAGAACACACTTCCCAATTCTAACGCGTGGGAAAGTCTGTGTTTCTGTGTTCTACATAAACTAAGAGGACTGCTGAATGGAAAATGGAATGAAGGAGGGAAGGAAATATACAGAAATCATCAAGTCCCCCTGAGGTGACCTTCCAGACCGGAGGACATTACATCTCTGTAAAGGGGGCAGTGTGGAATGGCAGTTAGGGACCAGGGGCACAGGCTGGCAGTATGGATGCAGACCCTGGCCCCACACTTGCTGGCTGTGTGATCTTGAGAGTTGCTTAGCCTCTCTGTGTCTCTGTTTTCTCATCTGTAAGAAAGATTGGCCTCATAGAGTGGATTAAATTAACGATGTAAAGCCCCTCAATAATGCCACTCATTGCAGGGCTCACCCGACAGTGCAACCAGATCAGTCTCTGAAAGCATGCTCTGCTCACATCAAGCGGCTGTCACATGGGCAATGGCTCCCCACTGCTGACGCAGCCACGAGCCATCAGCTAGGAGCACAGGGTCCTGAGCTTTGTCTCTTGCCAGCGGTGTGACCTTGGGTAGATGCCCAGGCTCCCTCTTCACATGTTGAAGGAAGGGGGAAGAGCGCCCCAACAGTTCCCCTCTAGCGGGGCGACTGTGCTCACCCAGTGAACCAGTACCTGCCTCGAGCCCCTCACTGCCCACTTCCCATGCCACGTACACACTGCACCCTCCTGCCACCACGTTCCTTTGTGCCACACTCCTGCCCACTCCTGCACCCACATAAAACACCAGAGGCTGAAACATGAAAGGTGACAAGTAAAGAAGGAAACAGTACTTCACACGAAGGTGGAAAGCCTCGGGAGCGCTCACCACCTGCCACTGTGTGTCGCACAATTGCCGAACATGCTCAACAGGCACAGGCGGTAGAAGCTAACTCAGTCGAGCTCTATTTCCCAGACACTCTTCCAAGTGTGTTGTGCACATTATCTCATTTAATCATCAAACAATCCTACGAGGCAGAAAGTATTATTACTGGTGGCACTGCTGCGACGCTGAGCCCAGTGATTAAGAGCACAGTTTCCAGGAGCATGCTGCCTGGATCCAAATCCTGCTCTCCTCCTCACTGGTTGCTGTGTAACTTTGGGCAAGGTGCATCTCTGTCTTCTCATCTGTAAAATGGGGCTAATGATTATACCATCTCCTGAGACTGCTTGAAAGGACTGAAAGATTCAGGGCATGAAAGTGCTCCCAAATCAAAGTCAGCTGTGTCTTTTATTACCTCCAGTACTCAGATGAGGCAACCGAGGCTCAGAAAGGTGAAGTAACTTGCCCAAGGTAGAAACTGGACCAGGCGGAGGCGGTGGGGACAGGATTAGAATCCCGGGCAGCCTGTGCTCTTAATTGCCAAACCCACATCAAGGATGGGTTTGAAATATAGTCAAGCATGGTGGGAGGGACCTACTGGATCTTTCTAGGGGGAAGATCAGGGCTGAAAGATCAAGTTGAAGGCCCACTGAGGCACAGCCAGTGCCTTTGGGCAGGTCCTCTCCTGTCTCTGAACATTTTTATCTGTGAACCTGAGTCCCAATCGCAGGCCAGCTACCTGGGAGATCAGACAATGCCAGGGGTGTGAGAAATGCCTATTACCAGGTTCTCTCTTCCCGTCTGGCTGACAGCCTGTTTATTTCAAGAAATGGTCAATAGGTGGACATCTAAGCCAGAAAAGCCGCAGATAAGCTTCTGATCTCTTCTATGGGACTGAGGCCCATCACAAATCCTGAACCATTGCCTCAGCTGGCCCACTTCTGGTCCAGAGGGTAACAGGATGGTGGACGTCACAGGGATCTGGGCCTGGAACTGAGAAAGCCCAACCAGACAAGCCTCCCGCCCCTCCAATTGTTTCTCCAAACTAAACAGCGAGGCCATGCATTAGAGGCAGGCTGGGCAGGTGCACTGCCTGTCAGGGAAAACCAAGCCCACCCCGCAGAGGCACCTCCCAGGGTGCATGGCAAATTAATGTGCTGCAGAGAACACGCATTAAATTGCGCTGCTGGTGCTGTGGCTATAGAGACGCCAGCCAGCCCTCCCTGGCCCTCCCCTCCCAGAGGCGGAACCAGGTGCCAGGGTTTCCAAGAGGCTCCACGTAGCTCGGCCTCTTGCTTGCAAGCCATCGCCAGTTCTGGGACCATCCCCACCCTGTCTCCTTCAGGGGCTACTGGGAGTCCCAAAGGGGACTGCTTCACATAACACAGGGACAGAAGGGGCACTACGAGCGGGATGCATTATGTGGGGACAAGTGCAGGAGTCAGGCCTGGGTTTAATTTGCTAGTTATTTGTCATCTCAGTGCCCACAGCTGGGGAAACTGAGGCTATCTGAGTCCTTCCCAAGACCCCATACATAGCAAAGAGCAGACCTGAGATTTAATTCTAGCAGCTGGACTGCAGGCTTCCTGGAGGAGAGGCACTGGAGATGGGTCTCAGTGGGTACGGTTCCTCCAGGGGGGTTGGGATTGGGACTCAGGTTGAGCGGTGGCAGGTTAGGAAGTACTGGTAGGTCCTGTCGCACCTGTTGATGAACTTCGAGGAGCCGTGTGCTTGGGTCTGGGTCTCAGCTTCCTCGGGCACAGGGAGAGGTTGGGGAGAGGTGGGTGGGCAGCTGAGTGTCATATCAGAGGGCCAGGGTCCCAAAGGTGGGAACTGAGAACCGGGCTAAGCAAGGGCACACCTGTTCTGTGAGCTGACTTCACACTGGCTCAAGACCACTCTGGAGGCGGCGAGCACCATAGCCCGAAGGACGCTAAGGGTCAGCCAGGCCCGGGGGCTCCAGCTGCGCTCCTCAGGGCCTCCTGGGGGATCTTCGGGGCCTCTAGGACTCCCACTCCCTCAATCAGTGAACACTGCTTCCAACTGGTTTATATAAAGAGCTTCCCATGAAGGTTTTAGCTGAACAAGAGTCTTTTTGACAAAAATTTTAAACGTAACAATTGTTGGGAAATCAAAAAAGGCCTCTTCTGCAGGTGAGTAAAGGCCCAGGCCTTGCCCAGAGAGCCATGCACAGCCAGGCCTGGGCCCTAGAACCACCATGGTCCCTGATCCAAATTTCCTTTCTTGTTTTCTCTATTCACTTCCCTCCTCATCCTGCTCTCAGAACACCCCTCAGGCTCAAAAAACCAATTCCCAATTTTTTCCTTCCAGTAAGTACTCTAGGGAACAAATGTTCCTAAGGACATAAGCAGAACACTCTCCTTGGTGAACATGCTGAAAGATGCGGGTATTGTCTTGAGCTCCACAGATGAGGCTGGAGTCAGCAGTGACCTGGAGCCCAGGACAGGGCTGAACCCTCCTGCGGGGGAGCAGGTGCAGAGACTGGAATGGGGCTCAGGAGGGGTGTGTGTGCGTGTGTGTGTGTGTGTGTGTGTGTGTGTGTGAGAGAGAGAGAGAGAGAGAGAGAGACAGGGAGAGAGAGAGAGAGATTTTGTCACATCTTTCTATTTATTGACCGTTGTGGTCAGGAACACGTAAGGAACACACACAGAAATCAGACTTTACTGGATATTCTACCGACTTCCTCCCTCTTTGCTATCAACAAATGACTGCACCTGGCTGAGCCTTGCTTTCCAAATCTGCAAAGTGGAGTCATAACCCTTGCCCTGCCTCCCTGGATTCCTGGGCTTTGGAGGAAGGAGAGAAGGAGGAACTGAGGAGGAAGAGGAAGAAGAGAAAGGCAGAGCCTGCTGGTAAAAAAAAAAAAAAAAGAAAGAAAGAAAGAAAGAAAAGAAAGAAACATTTACATGTGTAACCCAGCGTGCCATCAGCATGAGTTTTAAAGTCGAACAGGTCAGCGCTTGCCACGTTGGCCGGGTCACCCAGGGGACGGAGCCTGGACTCGTGGCCTCTCCCCCCGACCTCAGTCCCAGGCCCCAGGTCAAGCTCCTTCCCCTTCCAAGGCTCCAGCCTTGCCCACTAAAATGAACCTCACCGGGGCAGGCGGACTCTGAGAATTAAAACACGCAATCAAACAGCTTCTTGACGGGAAATGCTTTGGAAATTTTCGGCTCCATTTACTTCTCAATCTAATTTTGTCCTCGGATGCACATTATGCTCGAGATGGGATCTCATGTGGTTTGCCCGGCGCTCCGCACACCAGCAGGAGGCAGCCGGCGTCTCGATTGCTGCTCTCGTCTCTGGCCGCCCGTGAGCTGCATAATGAGGGCACCCAGCAGGCTCCAGAGTGGCCCTGGGCAAGAAGGCCCCGCCTGGACACTCTGGCACCCACGGCACCCAAGGCCCGGCCTCTCCCACCCAACACCCTCAGGAGGGCACAACAACCAAGTCGCAGCCCCTCTGTATCCACAGCCAACTCTGGCTGCAGTTCAGACTCCCACGGCCACCCCACCCACAACCATCTCCCTGCCTGGCCCCAGCCTCCCCCAACACGCCAGACCCTCTGCTCCCACCCTAAGGCTCCCCCACCGCCTCTGGATCCAGTCCAAACCTCTTGCTACCCTCCATTCCTACTGGAGTAGTGTCGCCTCCACCCCACCCCACCCCCATTCCTACTCTGGCCCTAAACAGCTTGCTTCTCTCTCCCCCATCTCCCCTCCACCCTTGGCAAATGATGCTGCCTCACCCTGGCAGCACCCAGCCAACCCCACCAATGTCACCTCCTGCAGAAAACCTTCCCGGATGCCCCTGCCTCGCCCTGTCTGCCCAAAGTTACAGAAAGTCTCCTTACTGCTCTCGGAGCCCCTGTGCCCAGCTGCACCTCACAGTGCTGCTCGGACTGCCTAGGGCGGCTGTCTCCAGACCACACTAGACTGAACCCTTCCCAGACAGGGGTGCGGCCTGGTCACATATCATTGATGCCAGCACAAAGCTCAGCATAGAGCTGAGGCCAAACAAACGTGTACCGGTCCATTCATTTGCTCATTTGCTCATAAAACACCTTCCAAACCACTCTTCTGGGCCTAGCTCGTCAGGTGCTAGGGATTTTGTGCCTTGTTTCTTAAGAACAGGAAGCTTTCTCTACAAGCCTCACAAGTGATACTTTTGATCCTCTCCCCTGAAGAGAAGCCACCATCTAAACCTCAGAAGCTAGCCAAGTTCTAACAAAGGGAAATGCCTCCCAGCTACCCCCAGGTTGGGGCTGGGCCTCAGGGCCCTTGCTTCTTCCCTTTCCCTACTCCTTCCTCCCAGGCCAGCCACTTGCCAAAGGTCACTTAAATCCAGAAAGAACAGCCCAACACCACAGCCTCCCGATCCAGCGGCCTCTCCTCACCAGGATTTCCTGTACCCACTACAATCATTTCTCCCTTTCGTTCCACAGTTTCTGGCCTGTTTACAGATGGCCTTGGGTTTGAACTTAATGACACCTCAAATCCTGTGAGAAGGGATTGATAAATGTCAATAAATGACTCAAAGAACAAGGCCCTCCTAACTGCCATTGTTCCCTGATTCTTCAAAGGTTTTCGGCCACCTGATACCACTGAACACCTCTCTTTTGGGAATTTTCTTCCTTAAGAATTTAGTTTCAGGGCACCTGGGTGGCTCAGTTGGTTAAGTATCCAACTCGAACTTGGCTCTGGTCACGCTCTCACAGTCTGTAACATCGAGCCCTAGGAGATAAAGTCCCGCACTGAGCATAGAGCCATTTTTTATTTTTTTTAAACATTTATTCGTTTTTGAGAGAGTGTGTATGAGTGGGGCAGAGAGAAAGGGGGGCAGAGGATCTGAAGCGGGCTCTGCACTGACAGCAGAGACCCCCATGCAGGGCTCAAACTCATGAACTGTGAGATCATGACCTGAGCCAAAGTCGGATGCTCAACTGACTGAGCCACCCCGGTGCCCTGAGCAACCCAGGCGCCCTGAGCATGGAGCCTGATGAGGAGTGTGTCTTTCCTTCTCCCTCTGCCCCTCTCCCACTCATGCTCGCTCGCTCGCTCTCTCTCTCTCTCTCTCTCTCTCTCTTTCTCTCTCTCTCTTAAAACAAAGAAGCATTTAGTCTCCTCAAGGCAGAAGCCAGAAGCTTGATCTCCCAGCCTCGCTTGCAGCCAGGGCACAGGCACCTTACTGGCTCTACCGAGTAGACACGTGGTGTGTGTTGTTAACTCAGAAGCCGGGGACACATAGAAGCAGGTGCCTATTCGGTGCATCTGCTGAGGCCGAGGTTCTAGTGGTGACATCCAGTGTCCAGTGACAGCAGTGTGAGCCGAGTGCTCTGTGTCCACAGGCCAAGGTGCGGCATCTCATCAAGAGCAGTCCTGAAGTGTAGGCTCCTGGCTGTGAGGCGTCCAAGCCTCTTCAGAAAATCCCTTTTCTGCTTAAGCAGCCAGAGAGAATTCTGTTGGCCTCAACTAAGAGCTGTGACTGCTACAGTCTCCAAGACAGAGGGCTTTGGTGGCCTGCTTTTGTCCTTCATAAATCACCTCTTCACAGGCTTCTCCATGGCTTCCTCTCTCCAGACATCGGTGCTTCCCCAGAGCCTCTTCCTAGATCTCTGCTCCTCTCTACCCTCTCTGTCTACACCGGGTGACCCATCCCCTCCATGTGCATGATTTCCAAATGCTCATCCCCAGCACTGACCCCTCCCCTACTGCCCTCTGGGGGCTCCCACCTGGGGGCCCCCGGATGCCACAAAGTCCAAGTATCCAAACCAGCTCCATTTCCCATTGTCTTTGTCTCAGTCGGTGGTACCATTATCCACACAGCCCCCCAGACTCCAACCAGGGGAGTGACCCTTGACTTCTTCGTCTCACTGTCACTGACATTTGACCCTTGCCAATCCTACTCCTCAAAATGTTTTCTCCATTCTCATCGCTGCTGCCCACATCCAGGTCCTCATCCTTTCTCTCTGGGACTTTTACAACCACCTTCACCGGGTGGGGCTTTCTTGCTCAGTCTAGTCCTCATTATGTCCGCCCTCTGTCAAGACCCCTGAGAGACTTCTCTGAAGACGCTACTCCCGACTGAAAGCCCTTCCAGGCTCCCTGGCACCCAGGCTCCCTGGTCCGATCCCTGCCCCACAGCCAGCAACGCATCTCACCACTCCCGGAGCAGCTTGCACTTCCGATGCTGTTTTTTTGCATGTATCTCATTCTCTCTGCCTGGTATGCTTTTCCTTCCTGCCCTCACAGCCTGGCTCATCCCTGCTCATTCCAATCAACTCAAGTTTCACCTCCTACAGGAAGCCTTCCTTGACCACCTCCCCACACGACCTCAGGAAGGCATAGCCAACCGTCCTCTGGCTCCTGTGACACCTGCCACATCCTTCTCTTATTGGAGTTCTACCTTTAAAAAACATTTATTGAGCACTTACCTGCATTATCTCACTCACTTCTTAAAACACCCCTACGAGGAAAGTGTTATTCTCATTTTTCAGGTGAGGAAATCCAGGCTCAAAAAATAGAAGGGACCTTCCCAAGATCAGCAGCTGGACAGGGGTCAGCCCAGGGCTGTCTGACTCTATGCTCCGAGTGCCTAGTGGCCACGTCCTGTTGCTTCACCAGGGAACTACCCTCTGTATCTGCATCTGGGCCAAGCCACTTTGCCTTACTGAGCCTCAGTTTCCTCTTCCATAACGTGGGGATCAAACCTCTCCCTGCCATCCTCCCAAGGATAGAAGTAAGATCTGAAGAATAACAGATGTAAAATCACTTGGTAAACTATAAAGGTGATACACCTTTCGCAGTAATGCAGGAAGGTATTACACAGTTTTAGAATTTGCTCATCTTCGAATCCACACCCTGCCATCTCCTCTTTCCTTTAGGGTGGAGAGACTCCCACTTTCCTCTCTGGCCCAGGTTGCCCCTGGGATATTTAAAGTCATCATCCAGCAGTTCCCATCCCCCTTCCCAAAACACAATTGTGACAGTCAAGCAAAGAAAGGCAAGGGGAAAAATCCATAAAGGCTCGGCAAAGCAGCGGCCGGTGGAATTCTCCAGCTCCTGACCACCGGTTAGTGACGTCAGGATTTATAACTGTATTAAATGGTGTGACAGGCAGCCTTGATATATCAGTTCCCCCTTCTTCCCAAATCACAGACAATAAAAGCTTTGGCAGTGAAAGTCATTCATCATCATAAAGACCTGAGACATCCCAGTCATCAATTTCACTCACATCCTTAATACACTGGAGAGAGTGCAGGAGTTGAGCACCTCGCAAGGGGTGGGGGGGGGAGGAAAAAACATGAAGGAAGATTGAACAGGAATAATTACAAAGGTCAAAGAAGGGATTCCGTGGTGGGGGACAGGGGGTGCCATGGGCTGGGCCAGTCCCTGTCTGAGGTGTGCTCAGCCCACAGAGAAGCTGGGCAGTTGCTGGGCAAGTTCTAGGCATTTTAGACCAGCATAGACCAGGCTTAGTGAGCCTGGGGTAGGAGCTAAAATGAACTGCAGGACCCAAGGGGGACAGGGAGCCAGACCCTGGACTCTGTTGCTCCAAGCTGGGTTCTATGGGAATCTTTTACTCCATCACCCTCATTAGTACAAAAGAGATTTAAAGACAATAATAAAACCACAGGTATTTTTTTGTCATCTACCCCCTTACTGGCACAGATGGCTATTTGTCCAGCTATGGTCTTCTCTGGGGAAATACCTCTTGAGCAACTGTACAGACTGACACTACTGGTTACAAAAGATACAGTAATCCTGCAGGCCAACTGCGACAGAGCCATGTCAGACACGACCCCCACATGTGGCTCTGATCTACCAGATGAGGCTCTGGCCTGACTCAGAGCTCTGCTGGTCACGTCTCCTGCTGGCCACCAACACCAGGCTGGTGAGAAGCAGTGTGACACAGTGGTCAAGTGTGTGGCTGCTGGAATGTGACTACTTGCATTTGAAGCCTGGCTCCACCCCTTAGGAGGTATGTGACATTAGGCAAACTTCTGGGCTCTGTGCCTCAGTTTTGCATGAATAAAATGAGTTTAATAACTCTCTCTAGGGTAGTCAGGCAGACCAGACAAGTTAACATACATCAAGTGCTTAGAATGATTTCTGGTGCCTAGTGAGTGGGAGGCAATATTATCACCCCTGCTGGTGACTCTGGCCTCTCCAGAGATAAGCTCTGGGGAGAAGACCCTTATCCTCACCCACAAGCTACACGCCCACTCCCCAGATAGATTATCTGACCACCCTAACCTTGAGGTGTGCATGTGACACCTTCCCAGACCTGGGTTAAAAGAAACTTACAAATGGAAGCAATGGGTCTGGAAAGGTAAACACATCTCTGGATGGGAAAGTTGGACAGACAGCAGGTGCCTGTTAAGGATGCGTGCCCAAACCAGCCTTACCAAACACTTAGAGGAGATCTAGGGTGGGAGTACAAGTTCTACAGCCTCTTAGTTAATGAAAATAAGAACTAATGAGAGAGATTTTCTCTGGGCCATGAACACTGGGTGGGGGGAGGAAGGTGGCAGACCAGTAGAAGTTTTTGCATTTGAAGAAAAATAATAATTCCAATAATATATTACACTCAAATGTGCCTTACACCTATCAGCTGTGTGAGTCATGATAATCTAGGGGGTTGATAATCTTGGTAATGACCTAGGAAAGTGGAGTTTGGGGCAATTAGTAACAACCAATCACAGTAGACAGCTCATTTGTTCATCCATCCATCCATCCAACCAACAAATACTTCCTGAGTACCTACTATCTTCACGTCCCATGCTTGGCTGTTCCGGGGAAGACAGATATCATTCAGAACCTCATAGTCTAAGGAGAAAGTTAGGCTGGTAACAAAGAGTGATACATCAAGACACATCATTATAACAGGTGCGCTGATCCCCAGAGACCGGGTGAGGTGGACATCACTCTGATTGTGGGGTAACTGAGAGCACTTCCTAGAGAACGCAGCACCTGTGAGCTGCTCCCTGCAGACATCCCCTGAAGGCATGCTGGCTCCTCCGTTCCTCAGTAGGTGTCCTGAGAGCCTTTTACAGGCAAAGCCCTGCATCTGCTCACATTTTCCCCCTTGCTGGGAGACAGGACCTGGGTATGCGGCAGAGTCAAGGTGGCACGGGCTCCATGAAGTCATAAGAAAGGGCACAGATCCCTACAGTTTAGAGCTCATGGGCACTTCAACACAGTGCCACAAGAAGGGATGAGCCCAGACTATAATTCCCATCGGCAGATGTGAAAACTGAGGCTCAGACAGGTGAAGGATGTTCCCAAAGTCACCAAGGAGCATGGGAGAGCTGGGATGAAGATCTGTGACCCTGACTCCAAGTCAGCCCCTCGCTCATCCTTTCACAGCAGGTCACTGCCCCCTCTGGGCAAATGACAAGCATTCTAAGCAGAGGAACCAGCAGAAGCAAAAGGTTTTGAGTCAGACCAGGCATGGCTGAGTTGGATGGCCTGGATAAAGGGTTGTAATGGACAGCTTCACAGATGAGGTAGACAGATGCCGGGCAGGCTCAGAAACAAGGAGAGGAAAGGGAAACAGTGGTGTTCTAGAAGGACGAAGGCTAAGTCTGGCACAGAGGGAGGGGCGCTACACAGAATAGGAGTCAAGGAATATGGATTTCAGAGCTGTCTCACATTGGAGACCCTGAGTTCTCAGTCCCCAGTCTTCCTATCTGCTCACCCGGGGAGTTGTACTAGAGGATCCCCAAGGGCCCACCCAGCACCAGAATTCCAGTCTCTTGACCCTGGGCACCTAGGAGGGCATGACTGTCACAATAATCAGATGGAGGAT
Organism: Suricata suricatta; assembly: GCF_006229205.1. NCBI lineage: Eukaryota > Metazoa > Chordata > Mammalia > Carnivora > Herpestidae > Suricata > Suricata suricatta. The sequence goes on along the minus strand of NC_043712.1, from coordinate 34,585,277 downwards.
ACAGAGTGAGGACCAGAAATGCTTACAGACCTGATGGGGACAGGTCAGGCAGAAACAGAGCAAAGGAGGTACCTGATTCCCTCCCAGATGGTGGGTCAGGCCAGGTATGAAGGGACGTAGAATCTTCAAGGAGACTTTTATACTGAGCATGGGGGAGGTATGGGGAGGCATGATGGACAGTATAATGACACCACCCCCCCACCACCAAAGATGCCTACATCCAAATCTCCGGAACCTGTGACTATGTTACCTTACAAAGCAAAAGGCACTTCGCAGATGTGATTAAATCAAGGATTTGGGGATGTGGAGGAGATCCTGGATTATCCAGGTGGGCTCACTGTAATCACCAAGGGTTTCCATACAGGGAGGTGGAAAGGTCAGAGTCACAGAGAGAAGAGGTGACAACAGGAGCAGAGGTCAAAGGGGAGAAAAGATGCTACCCTGCTGGTTTTGAAGACGGGGTAAGAGGCCAAGGAATGCAGGCAGTCTCTAGAAAAAGCTGGCAAAGGGTAAAAAAAATTCTCCCCTAGAACCTCGGGAAGGTAATGGGGTTCCTTGATTTTAGGACGTTTGCCCTCCAAAAAGGTAAGATAATAAATTTATGTTGGCTTAAGCCCCAAGCTTGTAGTGGTTACAGCAGTAAGTAAAAACTACTAGAGGAGACCAGTGGAATATCCAAAAGACGGAGCCACCAGGCCCGCTCCGTGCTGGACAGATCGCACCCCTAGTAAGCTCTTCCACCATGCTCTTGTGGAGGACTCCGAGGCTCTCTGGCTCTGGCTGCTTTCCTGAGCTCCAAAACTTTATTTTATTTTACTTTTAATAAAGAAAATTTAGGGGCACCTGGGTGGTTCAGTCAGTTGGGCATCCGACTTCGGTTCAGGTCATGATCTCACCGTTCATGGGTTCAAGCCCCATACTGCACTCTGTGCTGACAGCTCAGAGCCTGGAATCTGCTTTGGATTCTGTGTCTCCCTCTCTCTCTCTGCTCCGCCCTCTCTCTCTCTCTCTCTCTCTCTCTCTCTCTCTCTCTCTCTCAAAATTAAATAAACATTAAACATTTTTTTAAAATTTAAAATCAATGCTTACACAGCATTTATTGTGCTCCAAGCATGGGTTTTTGTGTGTGTGTGCTTTTGAAGTATTAACTCATTTTACCCATATAACGAGTTGCTACCCCCATTTTATAGATGACAAAACTGAGGCACGCGCACTCACGCAAACAGCTGAGCATCTGAGGTCACCCATTCATAAGTGGCAGAGCTAGGATCCAAAGACAGGCAGGCAGTCTGGCTCCAGAGTCTATACAAGGGACTGTGCAGTGTGATCGGCTTCCACAGACCCCAGTGGCTGCTAGTTTAACTGTGCGGCCAGTGAATGTGAGAGAGCTCTGCTTGGATCCCTCTGATGATGTGGCGCTCACTACTGATGGGAACCATACAGTACAGAAGTAAGGAGAAAACCAGCTTCACTCCTTACTGGTATGTGAATTCAGGCAATTTCTTTAACTGTTAGTTGGTACAAAAATAGCACCTGTGTTCCACAGAATAAGGGGTGAAATGAACCAAAGCACATAACAAATGCTCAATAAACATTAGCTATCATTGTTATTATCTCCTGAGGCAGCCCATTCCAGTTTCAGAGAGCTCTATTAGAAAGTTCTTCTTTGCACTCAACTAAAGCTTGCCTCCCCGTGGCTTTCCCTGATGTACTCCCGGCAACCATGCGTCTCTCCCCACAGCCCTGAGCACAGGGGAGGCGGCAGCCAGGCCCCAAGTGAGCTGTCGTAAGCCAACAGTGCCGGGTAACAAGGTACCCTGCCTGCCCTCCCCCTTGGACCCTATCCTTCTCTGTCTGCAGCCCTGGTACTGAATACTGAGAGGGATTCCCCCTCCCGGGCCCTGAGAATCTGGATTCTCTAGCTTGTATTGCTTGAGAAAAGTTCATCTTGAACATTAGAGAGGGTGGAAGAGAAGTCCTGTCCCTATTGACATGTTGGGTATCCATAAAACATGAAATACGATTTTCAAAAATTGAACAGTATGAGGAATAAAAACCCATTTGTAGGAAATAAACATTATACAACTTTATATATATATATGTATGTACATATATATATATATATGCATAGAAAAGCTTCTGGAAGAGCATATACCAAACCATCAACACTGATGGCATCAGAACAGGTTAGGAATGCGGTGAGGGCATACGGTCACCTGCAGCTACACACACTTTGGCGCCATTTGGCTTTATCGCACCGTGGGCACATGTTGTGTTGTGATTAAAAAGGAATTAGGAAAGGGGGGTTGAAAGAGAACAAGCCACGCTTGAGAACAGAAGCCTGGCTCTCCCGGAACAGCCTAGACATGGCCTTCTCCATGCAATGTTCCCCAAAGCCCACGGTCAGAGACAGACCATCATTCCCTCCTCTGTGCCCTCTCCCAAGGTATCTCTTTTTCTTGTGCATTTTGTTTTGCCTTGCACGTGTATTCATGTTTGCCTCCACCATCAGACTGTAAGCATGTTGAGAGCAGCGACTCTACAACCCTCAAGACTCAGGCTAGGCTATGGTCTGACAGGAAGGAGGAGTTGGTTTTGATAAAGAGAAGAGTGAGAAAGTGAGTGAGTGATGAGTGGCAGTACTCTGCCAATTGCCAGGCACTACCGTCTGGTATGCTTTCCCCTGCAGATAACGGCAAGGCAGTGGAGATCTCTGACCGGGAGAACAAGCTAATGAAATCGCTATTTTAGGAAGATGGATCACAGCAGGGTGGGCTGGGAAGCCAGAGGCCCAGAGACCTGCTCGAAGGCTATTTGGAAAGGTCGGCTTCCAAGCTGCTCACAAGTGTAAAAATCTATGAGCACATTACCAGGACAGCCATCCGGCTTTGTTTATTTTTATCCTATGAAATACAAGGTCAGAAACAACTAGAGTACTTTCTGCTGAAATTATTTTTTTTAATTGACACTGCACTTTCCACAAATATTAGTTCATTTATTCAACAAATAGTTCTTAGGAACACTATGCTAACCTGAAAGCAAATCATATTTTCCTTTGATGTGCATTTTAATTACGGAGATGCTTGAATTTCATTTTGGCTTTAAAATGATCAGACTTAAGGCTTCTCTGAACCTCTGAGTATCCTTCCAAGTGCTAACATTCCAAAATTCCAGGTTCCTACAGAATCTACAACTCTATTTGACAATCCCATACCAAATACTTTAAACCCCAATCGGATTCACCTGGAATCTTTCTGGAATGCAAACAGTCTTGCACCTATGGGGAAGGTTCCAGTCTCAGATGCTGGGTTTTCTCTCTGGGTCATGTTCCGATGAAGCACATCTCTAGTTTGGAGAGAGGGTGACATCACTGCACTGGGATGAAATTCCACGGTGCTGCACATTCTAGGGACCTCTGCACACAGTCCTCCAGGCTGTCCCACTGCATGGGTTGCACGCTGAGCTGATTTTGGGGGAAAGCCATTCCAGGCAGGCAGAATAGTCAGCAAAGGCCTGGAGTCAGAAACAGGCAAGGCCAAGTGGACAGCCTGTGGACAGCCTGTGGACAGCCCTTCCCGGCCTGACAGGGGTTTTCTGTTGGGGAGAAGGAGGAGCAAGAGGAGACAACGAAGGATGGGCTGGAGCAAAGTCAAGAACTTATAAGCTCACAGGGGCTGCAAACGTGGCAAATTAGTGAGCTGTCCAGGAATCTGGGGCAAACCGAAGATTCACCTATAGGGGGAGCCACTTCTCAGCTCTACTGAGTGTAGCGAATGAGGATGGGGGCCAAAAGTGGACAAGTTTTTCCATTTTTAAAGGAAGGTTAGACATTTTAATCTTTATGTTAAATCTCCTGATTTTAAGGCACTTTTAACAATCATTCAGTGTTTATTTATTTTTGAGAGAAAGAGACAGAGAGACAACGTGTGAGTCGGGGAGGAGCAGAGAGAGAGGGAAACACAGAATCCAAAGCAGGCTCCAGGACTGGTACCCACAGACCAGAGATCGTGACCTGAGCCTAAGTCAAACGTTTAACCGACTGAGCCACCCAGGCGCCCCAAGGCACTTTGAAATTTAACATTTTGATAGTCATATATTGATAACATTTTTGATAGTCATATATTGACAACATTTGAAACATTAAAAATGTAAATGGTATTCAGTAAAAAAATCCTCTTCCCACACCCAGCTCACGGCGTCTGCCTAAACAGGGTTATTAAGTTCCTGAGGATCCTTCCAGGGTTTCTTTATGCATGTGTGCACAAACACAAATGCGTTCCCATTGTCCCTCTGTTCTTTACACAAAAGGTAGCATTCTGTACACACTGGTCTTGCTTTTTTCATGAATAATGTATCTCAAAGCTCCTTCCCTATCAGGACATAGCTTCCTCATTCTTCCCTGCAGCAGCACAACACTCCATTGTAGGGATAAGCTACTCTTCACTGAAACAGTTCCCTACTGATGGACATTTGGGTTGTTCTCCTCTGATCTTTAACATGGTAGCCTAACTTCAGGCCTGGGTTGCTAATAGCAACAGAAATCACTTTCAGTGGAGAACAGCTTCAGGTGAGTACTGTTTCAAGACTCTTTGCCTTTGAGGTAGTGAAATCACCATCACCAGAGGTGACCAAGCCCTGATGTAGAATAGATCCTCGGTGGGGGGTGGGGGGAAGTAAGGAGATGGGCTCCTCAACCTCTGAAGTTCATTTCCACTGACCACGAGAGTCCTCAAAGCCTGACCCCACCTAGCAGCACAGAAATAACTAAAATGGCCTCCCCCTTTCCACATCTCATTCACTCATTCATTTTACAGCTAAAAGGCATTTACTGAGGCTGTGTCTTGTTAGGAATACTTTGCTGCCAAATCTTTCCAAAGCGTCTCATCCCTGGGAGAGGCTGAGGTGTTCTCAGATCAGACGCCACCCTTTAGAGAGGCTGTGCTCCACCCCTGCCCCGCTCACCATCTCTTCGACCGGCTGGTTTCTTAAAACACAAGCCATTATGAAATGAAACTGCACATCCTGTTTTCTCTGTTTGCTGCGAATTGTCCCGCTCTTCCCAGCAAGTAAGCCCAGTGAGGGCAGGACCGTCCGCCAAGACCACCATGGTTCTCCCAGCTGGGCATCAGGAGAGTCCAGTAAACAGTAACTATTGTGTTATGCTCTTTTCCAGTGCACACAACTTTGACACCCCAGCATCTTCAATGGGATTCCAAGGAAAGCTCCACGGCTGAGCCTTTGGTTATAAGCTGTTATGCTGTATTGTAGCTTTAATTATATTTTTTGAAGCAATTCTGGCAGACTGAATATATAAGGAATTTCTCATATTTTAGTTTTTGTTATTTATTATGATTTCACACTGAGGGAAGGGATATTTAGTGGGGTCTAGTTGAGCCTCAAAGGCTCATAAAAAACAGATCTAAGGAAGTGTTCCCTGTGGAAAGATGAACAAATGGCTATTCAGAGCGGTTTGGAGCTGGCCAGACTCCTTGGTACAGGAACTCCGAAACACACTAATAACTACCATTAGCTGAGCGTTTACAAGTGCCAAGCACTGTGCTGAGACCCCACGCGGACCACTCGTGTCATCCTCACAGGAAGTGAGGAGTGATCTGTTTGGGCCTCATTTTACAGATGGGGGACCTGGGCATGGAGCCTAGTAACCTGCCCTAAGTCAGCCAGCTAGAACATGGTGACACTGAGCTTCAAGCTAAGCAGTCTGGCTTTCCTGCTGACATTCTCAATTACATGCTAGAAGAGATGCCCTCTGGAACTTTAAACTGGGATTTTTCACTTCCCATCCCATCATGTAACAGCAACAGGCCACAAAGGTCAGGGCCCTGGGCAAGCCCTAGCTCGGGCTCTAAGTCACTGGATGTAGCCCTGAGCAGGGCACCTCCCCTCTCCGGACGTAGGTCTCCCCTGGGTGAACAGCTGGACCGCACGACGCTCTCACCCTGCCCATCTGCCGCCGCGGTGTTTGTCCTGAGGGAGGCTGGGAAGTGCCAACACTGGACCCTTGGCCCACCAGACTACCTTTTCCTTCAACTATGCTCACACACTCAGATGCCCCCATGGTGGCTCTCAAACTCCCTCCCCCACTGTCTCATTATATCCTTGCAACAGCCAAAGGAGGCATGCAGGGTGGGACTGAGGCTCAAGAGGACAATCTGTTTGCTGAAGGACAAGACGATTAAGTGGGGAAGTCCAGACTTACACCCATTCCTCTGACTCCTAATCCAGTGCTCTTTCCTCCAACCCTCAGCTCTTGCTCAGATGAAAAAGGCAGAAGAGGGCGGGCTTTCTTGAGCTTCCAGGTTTGGGTTATTGAGGCTCCAAACATTGAACCTGGGGGTACGGCAAATCAGAGCTAGTGGTCTTGGGGACTTGGCAGCATTCTGTCTGTCCTTGTAGGTGCCTGCCCATCTGCTTCACCACTAGTGGTCTCTTTTACTTAGAGGGGACAGTGCCCAGGGGGAGCCTCATACCCCAAGAGGCATCTACCATGTCAGTGTTTCTCAAACTTATTTGATGAGAAGAAGCCTCCCTCAATCTCCTCCCTCCATTCTAACTGCTGATACAAAAAGACAGTCCTCAGGGGATGAGGCCAGCAAGGACACAGGCCGGCCCCCTTCCTTTGTTCTTTCAGGCAAGGGTCAGGTGGGCAGAGCGGAGGGCAAGACTGCTGGGCCCTTCACAAGTAGGGAGGTGAGCAGGAGCAGGAGGCCTGGCACCCCAGCGCTGTCCCCCCTGGCAGGTAGGCACAGTGGCTGCCCCACTGGCAGGCCTGTGGCCCAAGGACACACCTGCAAATAATTAGTCCCAATCAGGACAGCCCCAAACTGCTGATGATGCAGAAGCAAGCTGGTCATATCATTGGTTTGCAAATGGTGAGCCGCTTCTGGACCGAGGCCCGGGCTGGTAGAGCAGGAGTTTAAGTTAATATTTAATGTGACATGTAAACGATGGAGAGAAATAGACTCGTTCTCTAATGAGATCTTCCCTGCCCAGCACGGAGTGCAAGGGCCAAGATGGAGCAGGACGGAGGCCACCTGCCTCCCCCCAGCCCCACACTCCAGGCTGGCACTGCCCAGCTAGAGCCCTGCGCTGGCTCACAGCACAGCTGAGCGCCAACTACACTCGGATTTTGTGGGGAGAGGAGAAGGTAAGGCATGGGGCTGGAAGACTCAAGGTCTCCCTGAAGAGTTCAGAGCTGTGTCAACACATCCATGAGCACAAGGGAATTAAATGACTGCCATATGGTGACATGGAGGCCCATCCTAACAGCTCCTGGAGGCGTTCCTTCAAGGTGTTCCAACATTCTTCCGTGGGGTCAGCAACTGCCCCCAGAGGGTGTTCTGAAAACTTGTGGTGGCTTTTCTGTAACTGAGGGGCATCCCTGCCTTGCAGCGGAAGAGTCCCCACAGTGACATTTCCTTTCATCTTGCACTTCTGTCATGTCCTGCCAAACAGGACAGGTGAAAAATCTGTTTCTAATTATTTTAGTCTAGCACTGAACTTCATTTACATATAAATGTGAACTGGCAGTTTCCCTGGTCTTCATATACACTGAATTTCCCAGGAATGCAACTGCTGTGTAAACCGAGCAAAGCTCATAGCTTATTTTACTTGGAACTTGGCCAATCGCTCCTCACCTGCTCAGAAAACCATGCTCGAAATATGAGTAAGTCGGAATCCCTGTCTGTGTTCAGGGCTGTGGCTTTCACAGCGATTCTGCGCATGGGGCAAGCCCCGAACTACTTTGTTATTTCTTGCAGTTTAGACACACAGGATATTTACTTATCAAAGTACACAGTATTTAATTATAAACAATTTCACTTTCACTCCTCCTATATCTCATGTTTAATGCCTTATTTTGATTTAACTTGAAATCAGATGTGAAGATAAGCCAAATTTTTTATGAACTTAATTTCAGGAGAGTAAAGGGGCATTTTTAATATTTGCTATCCCTGGGCATCTGGGTGGCACAGTCAATTGAGTGTCCGACTCTTGATAGTGGCTCAGGTCATGATCCCAGGGCTGTGGGATCGAGTCCTGCATCAGGTTCTGTGGAGACTGCTTGGGATTCTTTCTCTCTCCCTCTGCCCTCTCCTCGGCTTGTGTATGCACACTCTTTCTAAATAAATAAAATGAAAAGAAAGTATTTGCTATCCCAAGGGGACGCAGGTGGGACTGGGCAGAGAACCCCAACACCACAATGACCCATAAAGCAGGAGAAGAGCTGGTGATCTTCTAATGAATCCTCATTATAAGCCTCTGACCTGCTCATGTGTTTTTGCCTCTGTGTGTGTGTCCTTTATATTTTTTCACACCAATGGGATCATATTGAACAGTATTATAAAAAGCGCTTACTTACGTAAAAATTTCTCTTGGACCTTTATTCATTTCAGCACAGACAGCTCTGCTTAATTATCTTTAATCGGTTGCATAGTGTTTTGTGCTATAAAGGAGCCATAATTTCTTCAGTCAGCTCCTTTTGACAGACACTGCCTTGTTTCCATTTGTTTGCTGTTATAAATAATTCTATAATTATTAGACATATACAGGTATCACTGTGTCTCTGCATGAATAAGTCTGTGACCTGCTTATGAAAGTTCTGGGTTAGAGGGTGAGTGGGCACATTTATGTTTTTGATAGATATTGCCAAATTTCCCTCCAAAACAGGTCATACTGATTTGTAACAGTGTATGAAAATATTTGTTTCTCGTACCTTCTCCAATGCCTGCCCTCCAGAAACATTTCAATCTTTGCTAAGCTAATTGAGTTTTTAAAGTGTCTCATTATTGTTTTAATTTGCAGTTTTAAAATTATGAATCGGGTATGTATCTTTTCATATGCTGTTGGACATCTGTATTTTTTACAATGAATTACTGATCCATAGTCTTGACCTGTTTTTCCTACCGATTTGTTTCTTCATTTCTAAAAGCCCTTTGTGTATTAAGAAAATTAGCTTTTGTCATCTGTATTCCACTTTTTCCCCACAATTTTGTTCTTTGTCTTTTGAATATTTTTACATACAGACAAAAGATTTACGTTTTTAACAGTCATTTATCCTAGTTTTCTTTGTCTTTTTTATTTGCAACAGATTTTAAAAGGCATTGCCTGCTCTAAGATTATAAAAGCACCCCTCATTTTTTTCTAGTTTATTATAGTTCCATTTTTTACACTGAAAGTGTAGATCAACTTGGAATTTATTTTGATATAAAAAGTGAGGTATGTATCCAACAAGCCTAGTTGTCCCAATGCTGTTAACTGAATGATTTATCTTTTCTCTACTTTTCTGAAATATTACATTTATAAATACCCCTATCTATTTGGATCCATTTAAGGACTCTCTATACCATTTACTTCAGTTTCATTATGAATAGTTTTAGGGGCACCTGGCTGGCTCAGTCAGGAAAGCAAACAACTCATGATCTTGGGGTCATGAGTTCAAGCCCCATGTTGGGTGTAGAGATTACTTAGATAAATAAGAAAGTAAATAAATAAACTTTAAAAAGCAAAAAATAGCTTTAATTGCTGCTGCTTTATCATAATGTTTTTAAGTAGGCTATGACTTTTGCTCCTTTCTCTATTTCAAAAAAATTTAAGCTATCCTTTAGTGCTTATTTTTCCAGTATTTAGTATCATCTTAATATGCCCCCCCCAAAAAAATATCTGTTGCTATTTTGATTGGGATTGCTTTGAATTAGAGGACACTGACATCTTTATGATACTGAGTCTTCCTCCCCAAGAACATGTTATAACTCTCCATTTATTCGTTTATGTCCCTTGTGAAGTTTATTCCTCAGCATTTTCTTTTTCTAGTACTATTGTTAAAGGACTCTTTTCTTCTATTATTTTTCTAGCTGGCTATTGTTTATTCACCAAAAAAGCTAATGATTATATTTATAATTAGATAACTTCCAATATTTCAACATCAAGTATACAGTTACACAAAATCAAGCAACACCAAGACATGGATAAACTTTTTAAAAATAAATTAAAATTTAAAAAATTTTAATAAAATAGGGGCTCCTGGGTGGCTCAGTCGGTTAAGTGTCCGACTTCAGCTCAGGTCACAATCTCACAGTTTGTGAGTTTGAGCCCCACGTTGGGCTCTGTGCTGACAGCTCAGAGCCTGGAGTTTGCTTCTGATTCTGGGTCTCCTTCTCTCTCTGACCCTCCCCTGCTCATGCTCTGCCTCTCAATAATAAATAAATGTTAAAAAAATTTTTTTAATAAAATAAAATAGCTCCAAATTGCACATGATCACAAAGTGGTCCTGGATATAGTAAGAGCTCTTCATTTCATGTAATACTGACTTTTCCCAACAGCTTTCACCTGCCACCTCATATGTTTCATTCATAGCCCTGTGTGGTCCTCCCCAGAAATACCCCCTCAGCAATGAACACCCAGGAAAACACATCTCTGTGGAAGGGAATGCAAAAGAGCCCACTATCTCTACTTTCCACAGAACAGGCAGAAAATATTTCTTCCAAGGTAGCCATCCACTACCTAAGTGCTTTTAATATTCTATAGCAGGTAAATTAATGTGGTTTTTAGGAAAGACAAAAGTGAAAAGCAACACAAAGAGTAATAATGGGTCAGAGACTAGAATTATCTTCAAAATTAAAAAAAGATTTTTTTCAAGATCAAGCATGATTCTGACTTGGGTCTGGAGTACAAACGCGTCTTTGGACAAAGGTTTACCTGAAAACCCAATCCACACCCAGACCTTGCTGCCCGGGCCAGCTGAAGGCTTCTGGGACATCAGGGGGGAGGCCCTCATGGGACATCTGTGCTGTTAGTAAAGCCTCACTCTAATGGAGGCTCCCCACCCTCTATCCCTGTCCCAGTGCTGACACCTCCCCCCTGTGCGGGCCCAGCTGCCCCCAGGTGCTGGCCAGCATCTGCAAACAGGGCGCCCGCTGCTTCTGTCCAAGCCCCATGAGCCTCCGTGCCAACCTCTCAGCACAGGTCTCAGAGCTGGGTCCTCTCTGTCTCAGAGCCCATGTGACATCCTGCCCTCTCCCCTAAAGCTCTTTCTAACCCAAGCTCACTGCCAGCTTCCCTGACCCTACCCATTGCCCACCTCTGCTTCTAAGAACCCCGTCTCTGTTACTTCTTACCACGTCCTGCCTATCAGCCTGCAGCGACATCCTGCTACCCCTAGCTGGACCCCAAGGCTCTGACCCAAGTGCCACTCTCGAGCCTCCTATTATCTGTCTGTATAGTATCTGAGACTGCTTCCTGCCTGCCAGCTCCGACAAACTTCCAGGATCTGTCCTTCCATGTCATCCCACTGCTGCTGGGGCAGGAAGAGGTGTCTGCCTAACCTGGCCCTTGCCATCCGGCCTTTTCTGTACCAGCAAGCCCGACAACGTGACTGGCCACCATGAGAAGGCTCTGAGAGGAATAATAATGGCAACATATATTGGGTGCTCCCTGTGTGCTAAACAAGAATCTAAACACTTTGGGTGTATTATCAAATTAATCCTCACAATAACACTATGGGTTAGGTGCTATCTATCACCATTCCCACTATAGAGATTTCTTTAAGAACATAGCCCAGAATTCTTATATAATTACCAGAGATTATGCAGTTAGCCAATGGCAAGTTCAAACCCAGCAGTGTGCCTCCAGCATCCAAACTCAATCTTTACATTGACAGCTAAAGAGGCTGGCCCTCGGCCTTCTAGAAAGGCAGCTACATTGCATACGCCAAAGCATCTTCCAGTCTAAACCTCTTACCCTTCCTGACACAGCCTCTGCCTGGAAATTTGAAATACCAATGCCAATGTGCCAGGACTCTGCTCCTTCTCAAGTGCCACTTGCCAGGTTGCCCTTCCCATGAGAGGGATAAATCCCAGACCTTTGAAACCCCGGCTGTACCCACAGGAGATCCTGAAGCCAATATGGCCCTTCTTGTCAGGGGCCTTCCCGGCCATCTGTCCCAGCCCACAGCCCATTTGGCACTTGCTCTCCTCCGGCCTTATCAGAGCAATATACAGCCATGTCTCATCACAACTCTAGGCCCCAGTAGTCTCCTGCCTGACCAATTCCAGGGCCCCAGCACCTGACTAAAACAAAAATGACCAGTCAAGTCCAAAAGCACCAACCCACTCTTCCCCCCTCTCCACGCAGGCATTCTCAGTCTCTCTCTGTCAGTCTCTTTCTCTTTCTCTCTCTCTTTCTCTCTCCCTCCAGGTACCCTCACCTGTCACAATGGGGTAGGACTGTGGCCCAGGCACGCTGCTCCCGATGTCAGTGGGGGTGGGGCTGGTCAGGTTGGCCTTCATGTCATCCAGCCCTCCAGCCAGCGAGGCCATAGCTGAATACTCAGTGGTCTGCAGGAGGAAACAAAACAGAGATATCTCAGCATCAAGACTTCAAAGCACCCCAGCCAAACGCCACCACCACATTCTGGGGTTCAGCCACCAAGCTGGGCTAGCTCAGGCCAGCGCCGGGGCCCACAGCGGGGCTCACAAACTCCCCAATGTTGAGAAGGCATATTCAGCTCAATAGAACAAGACAGATGTCCAAAGTCGCCAAGTTCTCCCCACGTGAGGAGGGAAGTGGGGAGGAGTCGGTGCAGCTTCACAAGAATTCACACCTAGCTTCTTGTGGCCTGCAGGTTCCATCTGCCCAGCCCCAGTGGCCACCAACAATGCAGGGAGGGAGATACCAGCAACCAAAAGCAAGGCAGAAATAAGGGTCTTGTTGCCAAGAGGATAGAAATTAAAGTTTCTGATTTCAATTCCCTTAAACCACAGATGCAGAATCACAGAAACAAGGTTAAAAGGAATTTGAGACCTCATCCATGCCAAACCCTCAATTCACAGATGAGTAAACCAAGGCCCAAGGCGAAGAGGGCTTTGTCCATGGCCAACGGGGCAGAAGCCCAGTCCATGAAGTAGTTCACCAAAAACTTTCACTCAAAATCCAATTCATCCAACCAAATGAACCACAGTTTGGCAAGTGTGTTGAAATCTGGCAGCAGGGAAACTGTAGGCAGCAAAGGTAAGGTGCACACATCTGATTTACTAAGTCCACACCAGCCACGAGCACTTGGCCCAGGGTCACGCTCCTTCCTTTAAGCCATTTCATGAAATCAGAGCTTGCGATGCATCATTTCCTTGGCATCTGAGCCACTGTCAAATGGTCTCCAGAAGATGCCAACCTGGGTCTTCCCAGTCAGGGACAGACTAAATTATGAGTTCCAAGTTTCTTCCTTTCATCCAACTCCAGGCCTATTTTCAGGTAAAGAAAATATCTGCAAACTGTGAGCAGTTCCCTCCAGGAGTCTGGCCTCGCCCATGGAGGGCACATCCCTGTCTGTCCGGGTTATGTCCTTGGCAGACAGGGACAAGGAAGCAAGCCACCTTCTGAAAGGAGATACAGGCCCCCTGGGGAGGCCACAGGGAAGGGAACCAGGGGGGCTGCTGTGCAAGCGGCAGGCGGAGGGGCCTCAGACTCTGGCACGGTCCTGGTGATTCTCTCTGCATCTGAACTAGAAAGTATTCTTGGGCAGCTCGGTCTGGGGTGGTGGGCAGCAGGGAGTCCACGAGGGTGCAGGCCCAGGCACCCTACCATGAGTCTCACTGAGGACAGCTCTGTCTAGAGCTCCCAGGGCTCTCAATCCTCTCCAGCAGAGGCTGATTCTGAAACATGCAGAGAGAGCACAGGCTTCTATGGGAGAAGGACAAGACAGGGACACGCCTCCCTGACATCAGGAATCACTATAATGCTGTAGTAATTAAGACAGGGTAGGATTGGCACAGAGACAGATAAATAGATCAATGAAACAGAAGAGAGTCCAGAAACTGATCTGTGCATATATGGAGCCTTGATATATGAGAGAGGTGATGTACAAATCAGCAGGGAAGGATGGACTCTAATAAACAGTGCAGGGGTAACTGGTTATCCATTCAGAAACATGGGGGAAAAAAGAAATTGGATCTTTACTTTACACCAGACACAAAAATCAATTCCAGGTGGATTGGAGACCTAAATGGGAAAGGCAAAGGCATCTAATGTGGTCGGCTCTAGGTCCAGCCAAAAATCCTTGGGAACAAACCTGCCCTTCAAAAGGAAACAAGTGGTTCTGGGATGCTCACACAGGGTGGGTCCCAGTCATCCTGCCGCCCTGATCCCATGTCTCTTCCTTCAGGAAGTCCTTCCTGACTACCATTCTTTAGGAAGAAGGAGCCCTGCCTTGCTCCTCTGGCCCCATCAAGGGGTTTCAGGGCAATATGAACCATAATCTTCACAACCATGTCAAAAGTTCACATTTATTTATTACTTGCTCTGTGTCAGCAGCTTTACCTGAATGTCCCATTTAATCTCACAGTCACACCATGAAATAGGTTCTATATTATCCCCATTTTACAGAAGACGAACCTGAGACCTACTATAGAATGGAAATAGCTTGCCTAAAGTCACACAGCTTCTAGATGCCAGAGCCAGCATTCCAAACTGGATCCATCTGACTCCGAAGTCTTTACAGTTACTCTAATAATTTTCATACTGTGAGTCCTAGCATGAAATTAGAATGGACTAAAATGGAAAATATACAGGGTTCTCACACACAGAAAGAGTAAGTCCTGTTTTGTAAATCTTTGTTTCACATATAAGCGGAGATGAAAATATCTTTCTTACCAACTTGACAATAAATTATAAATAAAAAATAATAAATAAGTAAATAAAAGTATATTAACTCTAAAAAAAAATCTTTCTCGTTTTAGGTCAGGACCAGCAAAGTCTTCATTCTGGGCAGCAAGGAGCTGTTGGGAAAAGGTCACTGTCCTGACTTCATCCCCTGTAGAATGAGATGTGGTCATGGCATTAGCCATTAGGCATTTGCTGAAAAAAGAACTTGGAAGTAAAGCTCACTGGAACAGCTCCTTCGGTGTATTGGCATGAACAAAGACAGGAGGTCAAAAACACTTCTGGAAGGGTCTCTTCTGAGCTGGTGTCTCCTAGAGTTCCTGGACCCTGGGGTAGAGGATGGGGCCCCTTCCTCTCTGTGTTACCAAGTGCCTAGTGGAAGCCTGAGCATAATGAATGTTCAGTGTTTTAAATGAGCCTTTCTTACGCAAGATGGCATGTGAAGCCCAGACATTCTCTTTGACTTTCATCCACAAACCCCAAGGGAAAAGATACGTGGCCCCAGAAGCTTCATGGAAGGGGAGCAGGAACACAGAGCCACTACTTGACCGTAGAGCAGGAAGCGGCCGGGAAAGGGTTCTCCTGCAGGCTGTAGTTAGCCTGGGTCTGAGCAATCTCTAACCCTCAAGGCTGGGAAGAGCTGAAGGAAGGCTCAGAGGGGAGAGGACAGGAGTGACCTGAAATAGGGCACATGACAACAGTTGGAGGAAGTGAAAGTAGAAGAGGCAAAGACGGAGAGGCAGCTCAGCAGGGGATCCGCCTGTGAAGGGCTTGGACGGTAAACACGTGGACGAACAAATGAGTGACCCTTAGGCAGGCCAGGCAGCAATCTCAATGAAGAGTCAGCATCCCTGCGCCCCTCCAGACCTACTAGACCTTCCTAAACCCCAGGCTGGGCAGCTGGGTCTGCAAGGGAAAGCCTTTATTTGCCCCAAGAAAACAGAGCCCAACCTGAGTTTCAGAAAATTGCAAGGGAGTGGCCAACAAGGATATTCCTTCATTTCTTTGATGTCCCATTGGAAGTGTCTTTTTGCTATTTGATTTTGTTTTAGTCAAATTCATCGTCAGAGTTTGCCCAGTCACTGGGCACATGGGTGGCTCAGCCGGTTGAGTGTCTGATTCTTTGTTTTGGCTCAGGTCATGATCTCACAGTTCGTAAGTTAGAGCCCCACATTGCGCTCCACTCTGACATCACAGAGCCTGCTTGGGATTCTCTCTCAACCTCCCTCTCTGCTCCTCCCCTTCTTGCTCTCTCTCTCTCTCAAAAATAAATAAATAATCTTAAAAACATTGAAAAAAAAGTTTGCCCAGTCACTTCAACAGTTAAGCTTGGATCACCTTTCCAAGACACAAAATCTTTAACTTGTGATACACGTGCGGTGGGAGGTCTCAAAATCCAGTCTCCTGACCACCACTGGCTGCCAGAAGGTAAAGTGAATTTCCCTGAAGAGTGGGGGCTCTAGGGACAGGGGACTTAGAAGCCGGCCCTCAGCAGCCCTGTGACATCTGTCCCTCATACCACCACCACCTTGCAGGTCTCACCCCACGCCTAGACTCTCTCTTCTTTGGGGGATTGCACAATGCTCACTCTGCTCCTGTCCGAGCCAGGGGCTGCTGCCATTTAGTTCGGTGTGCCATTATCCCCAAGTCCTCACCACTGCCTGTCTCTTTGAGCTGTCCATGATTTTGAAAGGAAGCTGCACTCTCTCCAGTTGCCTGGGCTCCCTTGTTATAGTGGCTGCCCTACAGCCTGCCTCTGCCTGGAGCACTCATCACACTCAGACACTTACAGAATTCCTACACTGTCCACAAGACCCAGATCAAATGTCACCTCCTTAGTGAAGCCATTCCTGGGCTTCACATTCTACAATGAAATCATGACTCCCTTGTCTATGTTTCATACTTGGTGGCATTTTCCACAGCCCTCCATTATCACTTTCCACCATATTTAATGGCTGTTTGTCTATCTCTTTCTAGGTTGCCTTGCGAGCACGGAACATAGAACATCCCTAGAGCCCCTTCAGTGCCTGTTGAATGAATATATGGTCCAGTAGCATGACATCAACCACAACACCCAAAAATTAACTGAGAAGTGTTTCAACAAGAACTCCCAAGTGCTATGCCAACCTTCCCCTGCCTCTCTCCCCTCATCAAGTCAGGTGACCAGAAAACAATGCCCTTGTCCATCCTTAAATGCTCTAGGGAAGTGCTTCACTCTTCTGTGATAACAAATTGGGCATTTAACATTTGCTAGAGGAAATAACGGCACCATACAAAAAACTTTTTTTCAAGCTCTGAAGACACTCCCCATTAGAATATTCAAAGTCTTTGCCAATCCCTTCTGCAATTCAGTACCCCAGAAGCCAGTTTTTTCTCCTGATAAATGGTTAACCCGCCTGTGGTTGAACAACAGGAACACTGGAAACCACTATATATCCCTTTTTGTGTTGGCTGCCAGGAAGCTCAGTCTATTTCAGTGTTCAACCACCACAACCACATCATTGCTTGCACCTGGTGTTATGATCTTCCCTTTTTCACTACATAATTTCCGAACTTTCTTTTCAGCCTTAACTTACTAATTTAGATACATTTAATTGTTTATTTTTTGGGACACCTCAAGTCCTTTGTGAAAATGAAGACTGGGAGAGGTAGAAAGAATGAAAGAAAAAGAAAAAAAAAAGGAAGATGAGGAGAGAGAAAGAGAAGAGAGAGGGCATTGTTGGGGCCTCTTGTAACAGTGACCATTTACTTCTATTTCATAGCTATCTGGGAAGCCAAGGGCTGGAGATGACTGGACAAAGGCAGTCACACGCAGAAGTGTGCTGGTGTGCCCCCCCTGGGACACGCTCCTCTCCTCCTCACCACTGACAGCCACAAGGCAACGGCTGTGTCCCACGTTTCCAACTTCTCTGAGCTCTCGGGGTTCGTTCTTATAGTATTATTTTGGGCTTCTGCTCCCTTCCCACCAGGGCCCCCTGGTGCTGTCCTTGACTATGACCCCGAAAGATAAATGAATTGAAGTCAGCAATTCACAGACTGTCCACTCCAAGGCAACCAAGTAGGATAAAACCCTCTGCTTACTGCCACAGATTCTTGGAAGGGCTCAAGGTCCAGCCCACCAGGGATGCACACCCTCCTCGCAGACACCAGGCTCCAGATGATGGAAACTCTTGCACTCTCTGGTGTCTGAGCTAGACAGATACTCAGGGACATCTTCCCCAACCTGGACAAACGGAGGTACAGGGAGGAGAATGGACTTCCTCAGCTCATTTTTATCTGTATCACTGACAGCCTTTGACCCTGTGGTAGAAAGAACAGCGAACTAGGAGCAACAACACAGGGTTCTCACCCCAGCTCTGCCTCTTTCTCACCTGTGTGATCTGAGGCAAGCCAGGCCAGCACTCGGAGCCTCATTTTCCTCATTAATAAAAGGAGATTGCAGTCAAACTTCTTGCTGCCTTCCTGCCAGGGCGAGCCTGAGGATCTGAAGCATAAGGACAGGGACAGCACTTTGGAAGCTAAGCAACACAAGGGATAAGGAATCCTAACGGGGACTCCAGGAGGCACGTGCCCGGGAATGTGTGTGCTGGGTGTCATTCGGGTCCCTAGGAAATTACCTGGAAAAGGACTGCCTGGGGCTGCACCAAGTATTGTCTCATCAGCACGGGGCACCACTGCCATAGCATGGAGGAGAGAAGAAACACAGACACGTGAGAAGGAGGGCAGCATGAAGGGGGGCAGGGCATGGGGACGAGGCTGCAGGGCTGGCTACCTCCGGTGGCGACCTCGGCCAGAGAGGCCTCCCCATCACCTGCTGAGCTCCTCCAGGCTCGCGGCCAAGCTTCAGGTGGCCCTCGGGAGCTGGGCCAGTGCCAGGCCAACTGCTCCCATCCTGAGGGACCAGACACCTGCCCACCTACACACCTACCCAGAGGAGGGCACAAGCTAGAGTGGGGAGGTGTGTCCCCAGGGCCTGGCCTGATGACCTGAGATTGAGGAGGCAGAGGGGTCTGGATGCCTAAGGCAGCTGGCATGGAGCCGGGGCCTGGGGGGCAGGTGTCTCCTTTCCCAGGCCCCTGCCTCCCCAGCTGTCTGAGGGCCTGCACGTGATCGCCACGCCCCCTGCCACCACCGATGCTCTCTGCCTCTAGAACTGGCCACATGACAAAGTGTGAGTGCCCTCTTCAACAGATGAGCTCCACGACAAGAAAAGAGAGACAGAGGGGATCCTATAGGTTAGAGGAGACTTGACACGTATCAATTTGTCACCATGTGGGCCCTGATTCCAACAAATAAACTGTAAAAACTATAACTGTAAAAGAATTATTATGACATATTATGAAACTATTGTAAATGCAAACACATTTGAAGTATTTGAGGACTTTACAGATTTGCTAACTTTTTAGGTGTGATCATGGTGTCATGGTTATTATGTTTGTCAAGGCCTCATTTTTTATTTTTTATTTACTTATTTTATGTTTTATTTTTAAGAGGGAGACAGAGACAGAGACAGTGCATGAGCAGGGTAGGGGCAGAGAGAGAGAGGGAGACATGGAATCTGAAGCAGGCTCCAGGCTCTGAGCTGTCAGCACAGTCTGACTTGGGGCTTGAACTCACAAACTGTGAGATCATGACCTGAGCTGAAGTCAGATGCTCAACCAACTGAGCCACCCAGGCACTCCAG
Source organism: Suricata suricatta (assembly GCF_006229205.1). NCBI lineage: Eukaryota > Metazoa > Chordata > Mammalia > Carnivora > Herpestidae > Suricata > Suricata suricatta. The sequence goes on along the minus strand of NC_043712.1, from coordinate 34,565,923 downwards.
ACCTCATCTTTTAAAGAGTCATTCTAAAACATTTATAGATAAAGTGAAATGATGTCTGGAATTTGCTTCAACATAGAGCTGAGAGGGTTCACTGCAGCTCCCCTGTAGTTTATGTCTGCAGTGGACACATGTGGCCCCTCTATGCAGTGGGACACTATTCAACAATAAAAAGGAACAAGGCTCTGATGCATGTGACAATCCAGGTGAGCCTCGAAAGCACACTATGTGAAAGACGCCAGATGTAAGTAGGATGTGCAGAACTGACAGGTCTACGGCCACAGAAAGCAGAGCAGGGGTTGGCTGGAGGTGGCGTGGGAGCGGGGGTTAATTACAAATACACACAAGGGATCTTCTTAGAGTGACAGAGCTGCTCTAAAACTGGGCTGTTGGTATTGGTGACACAGCTCATAAATTACTAAAAGTCGCTGATGTATACTTCAACTGAGTGAATTTTATGATATAAAAATTAAAATTCAATAAAGCTGTTACAAAACAAAGCAGAGTGTGGGGAGAAGTGGGGGTACCTATGAAACAAGACTAGCCATGAGTCGATAATCATTAAATCTAAGGGCAGGATGCTTACAGGTTAATTAGACTATTTTGTCTACTTTTGAAATCTCCGTAATTAAAGTAAAAAAACCGAAATAGCACGTATTTGAGTCATGACCCCACTTGCCAGCGCCCATCAGCTGTTCAACAAACACCTGCAGAATAATGAGAGCACCCCAGAGGCAGCCAGGAATCTGGTCTCTTGAAGTCTGTTCCCTCTCCATCTTCATGGGCTCCAAGGTTCCAAATACAGGAAGCGTAAGGCTGCCTGGCCCTTTCCAGCCTGCAAAGTCCTTGCAGGCCCATCCCATCCTTGGGAATCCTGGGGTGCGGCAGACACAGAGACGAGGCTCAGAGAGGGGAGCCCAGGCACGCCAGCTCCACGCTCATTGCTGACCTGTTACCCCAGAAGCGGAGTGAGGATTTGAGAAGACTTCACTACCAGCCTGAGGAGAAAGCTCACGCACTTACAGGGGCACGTCCTCCTCTCTGAAGTGCCCTGGCTATGGCTGAACTCTACTCCTCCAGCCAGGGAGAGAGCTCTGAGTCTGCACGCAAGGAAGAGGAAGGTTCCACACTTTTAAACCTGGGCACATAAACACTGCACCTGTACAACATATGGTAAGAAATAGTTCTGTTTTGATTACAGTGGATCAGACCAATTGGCAGGGAGCCTGGAGACCGGACACTGCCTTGGACTCCCATTTGACCTGGGGCAGACCCCAAGCTACTCCAGGCCTCAGTGACTCCAGCTGACAAATGAGGGAAATGGACCAGAACCATCAGGGCCCCTCTGCCCGAAAGGCCTCACCCGGGGTCCGTGCTCCACACAGGTGTGGCCCTCACTACGTGCATTGGGTTTCTTCTTGACCTGGCTGAGGTCAGACTTAGCCCACATTCTATGGGTCAGCGAAGGTGTTGTCCATTCTACCTAGATCCCTGAATCCAGACGTCCAGCAGCCATCAGGGGAAGAATATGGCTGAGGAAGTCCCTCAGCCCTGGATCCAGGAAGATGGGTCAAGTTCATGCAATGGGGAACTAAACCAGTCACTTTCTCAGTCCCTTTTCTCATGTGTCACATGGGGATATATGACCTTCCTCACAAGGCTGTGAGAAGGCACAAGGCAGGTGATAAGAATCTCAAGTCCTTGAGGGCAGTCTGTTTCATTCTCATTTTTTTTTTGAGTAGTCCTCAGGGCCAGACGTGTAAACAAGCACTTGAAAAACGCCAAAGAGGTCAAGGAGGGGTCCTGTGTTGGGGGTACCGTTCTGTATCTTAAGTCTCTCAATACCACTATCCCTGTGTGATACTGTACTACAGCTTTGCAAGATGTTATCATGGGAAGAGACTGGAAAAGTGTATATAGAGTTTTTCTGTGTTACTTCTTACAATTGCATGTGGCTCTACAATAATCTCAAAATCAAAGTTTAATTAAAAAAGCAGTAAAAGATAAAAAAAAGCAAGGTTTTAGCATTCCATCCCCACTAACTCTGTTAAAGATGAATTCAACTTTTGGAGCACCTGGGTGGCTCAGTCAGTTAAGCATCTGACTCTTGATTTAGGCTCAAGTTATTATCTCAAGGTTCGTGGATTTGAACCATGTGTCAAGTTCTGGGCTGACAGCACAGAGTTTGCTTGGGATTCACTCTCCCCTTTTCTCCTGTCCCTCCCCTACTGGCACAGGCTCTTGCTCTCTCAAAATAAATACACATATGAATTAAACTTTTAAAAAATGTTCGCTATAAGCAAACATAAACAATGCTTGCAAAAGTACTCCATAATCTACAGTGGCACTGTGTAGTACTGACTGAGGGAAAGAACTGCCAAGGATTCTGAAGGACCTGCCCTTCCAGGAAGCTTTCCCCGATTTCCCCTCTTGTGTGTTCCTAGAATACCGAAGTGGTCATACCTCTATCACCACCACATATCACTTTGCCTCATACACCTAACTATTTAGGGCCCCATGCCTCAACTAGAGTGTGAGCTTCATGAGGATGGAACTGTGTCTCCCTCATCTTTGTGACAGCAGCTCCTGGCCCACTGCCCAGCTCTGAACAGATGTGACATAAATGCCTGTGGAACCAAATGAACTGGGACAGGTACCCTGGCCTGGCTCTGCCCATAGTACCAGAGGTGCTTCCCAGGATCACTGAGAGGATAAGTGATCTTATTTATTTATGCTTTTATTTATCAGAAGGCACTAGGGCATGGGTGAGACATACCCTCTATTCATTTGGCTCCCCAGATCTGTGCCCGTGCTTGCACCACAATGCGTTGCAGTGAGATCAAGGCATTTCCAAGAAAAGACCTGCGAACTGTAACGGGCCCCTCTCTCCTTATTCTGTTTGCAGCCCGCCAGCACAGCCCTCATGACGCACTCCAGGGCAGCGCGAATAGCAGGGGAAGCCCCAGGGAGGCGGCTGAAATGAGATACCGTAGTTTCTGTCCAAGAGAAATTTTCCAGCAATGACTCATCAGGAGGTCCCCTCTTTCCTCCCTGACCACTTAGAGAATTTTAGGGGGTCCCAGATCTCAGGGCCCAAAGGAGCTCAGGAATTATGATGAAGGCTTGAAACCCACCAGTGATGGAAAACTCACTACTTCCTGAGGCAACCACTCCCAAGGCCACGCAGCTCAGCCATGAGGAAATGCTAAATCTGTCCCTTTAGGCCTTCCTACATGGGTCTTGGGGCTCCAGTCCCATTAAATGTCCTCTCGGCCACAGGTGGTAGTGCCCTCCCGTCCTGGGTTGGATGCAGGGCGCCCAGGTTTTCCACTCCTCCTTCTGGACATGTTCTCTCTGACTGGGGCATAAGAAGCTTCCTTTTGCTCTTCTTTTGACATAATCACCTGGATGACTCATGCTGTTACCCATCAACGCAGGGCTCACTGCAAGTTCATTAGAAATGGAAAGTGATTGTGTATATGATTTTTTGTTTAAGTATTCCTTTTCTCCCAGCGCTAACCATTGTGTTATTTGCAACCAGAATGCTCTATGCTTATAAACTCTCTCTGGCTTCACGCTGCCTCCAGGGAATATTGACCGGAAACATACCAGCCCCAATCCAAATTCCAATAGACTTTTCCAGCTTCAACGCCAATCCATCCTACTTCCAAAACATCGCCCTCTACTCCAACCACACTGCACACACTAATCCCTAAAGCCCAGGTTACTGCACTCAATACCTTTACTCACACTGTCTTCCCATCCCCACCCCAGTCTAAATCCTTGTCCTCTAAGGTCCAGATCAAATGGCATCTGCTCCTGATGCTTTCCTTAGGTCTTTGGTTGAAATAGATCATTTCCTTCTCTCAATTCCCAAGGCATTTCCCCTGCACTTCCTTTAGGACATTTATTCCATGCCACTTTATCCTACTAATTTGGGACCCTGTCTGCTCCCCCATTGAGATGCCTATGTAGGCAGCTTTCTGGCCCGATTTGGAGCTGAATCCCACCAGTAGGCCTGGGCAGGACCTATCCTAAGTGAAACTGAGCAAGAGAGGGATAGAAGAGGCAAAAGAATCCAGGGCTCACCCTGAACTGTAAGAGTTCTGGCAGAAGAGAGGGAAGAGAAGGCCCTGGGCTCAGAGCATTCCGACTCTTGTCTTCCCAAATGCAAGAAGAGAAATGACAAGGCTTGAAGCACTCAGCTCCACTTCTGGAATATAAGAGCCAGGAGCCAGGGGTCAAGACCTCCTACGTGATAGGAAGATGTAGTGTAGGGGAAAGGAAGGAAGGAAAGAGAATCAATCAGGGGAGGAGGAAGAGGACACCCTGACCTGGGAGCCCCAGGACCTGCTCAGGCTCTGTCCATCCATGTGATGAGCAGCTCCAGATCCTGATGTGAAGAAGACGAGAGAGAGTCCCCAAATCAAAGCTCCATCTCTAGGCAGCCAAATCCCATGGGCTTCTCCCAGGCAGTCCATGGCGGGGGGGGGGGGGGGGCTCCTTGTCCCACCCTGCTGCAGGACCCGGATGGGAGCATGGCAGGGAGACCAATTACCTCCCCACAAAAGGAATGCAGATCTATTCAGATCTACTGCCTATCGAGAGCCCTGAATGGGGGCATGAAAAGGGGGTCCTCCCCCCATCCTAAAGTACCTGGTATAGGAGTGGAGGGGGCACCTCGAGATGCTCATAGTTCACTTTCTTTCAGACTGCCTTCCCAGCTGCAGGAGGAGAGAGGTTATCTTGGGGCCATAAAGAAGGGAGACTTCCCTCTGTACTACAACATCAATAGGGTAGTGACAGGGAGGCCTGGCTGTCCCTGCCCACCATCCCCTCTGCCCTGCTGTTTCTGAGTGGTGCATGCACGTGCACAAACACACCCACACACACTCCCCAGACCACAGGACCACTCTCTGCCCCGTCTGCTCCCTATCAGACAGAACTTTCTGAAGGGTGATATTCTGCAAAGGCAAACACAGGCAGCCTCGGGAGGGAGTGCCCTCTGTCACCAAAGTTTGCAAGAGTCAAACAGAAACCATGCAAGAAAAGCACCAGGAGAAAGAAAAAAAAAAAAAAGGCTGAGAAGACCATGTCCCCTTGGTTTGCAAGTCTGCAGCCTGTACCAGCTCTCACCAAACCCTCCCACACTTTTCATAACAGTCAGAATAACGGGATTCCCTGGATGCTTCCTACACACCAGGTACGATTCTAGGTGTTAAAACACATTCAGTTATTTCACCCTTACAGCAACCTTGTGTATATTATTATCCCCTCTTCTGCAGATGATGAAAGTGAGGCACGTGGAGCCCAAGGAATGCATCCCAATCACCCCCCTCCAGCTGTGAGACCCCAAGTCCAAGATCTTCAAGCGCTATGCACCACCTCTCTGCCAACTGTCATCAACCCCATCCTGGGACAGATGAGAAAACGGAGGGTAGGGGAGTCGAGTGAGCTGTGGAGGGGGGTGTCAGACTAGGTTCTGTCCCTGACTCTGAGTGGCTCATGAGGAGGGGCTGGGGCCCAGGGAGAGAGATGCCAGCTCTTAGGCCAGGGATGGTTTCACGTGCTCCAGTCTCTTCGGACACCTGCCTGCTCCTGACACTCCCCTCCCTGAGTGCCCTTTCCCTTCCTCTCCTCCCATCCTTGTCTACCCACCCCTGAAACCCTGGCTGAAGAATGAACTCCTGCAGGAAACATTTCCAGAGGGGTTCCGCCACAGATGCGATTAACTTTGTTCTTTCTTTTCCCCACTTGGGACTCAGAGGACGGCCCACACGATAAACTTGGAGGACAGCCATGTTCAGATTTATATGTCAGAATTAGCGATTAATCTTAACATCAGTGAGAAACAATAGAGAAACACACAGAAACTCGTGACGGTGTCAATGCTGTTAAGGAAAAATCAAGCATCGGACTGCTTGGCCCAGTCACTATGTTCATTATGGAAGGTAATCTGGCTTTTGGAGAGATCAGAAACTGAGAGCAGGAGACACCCTAGGCTTAGGTTTTAGCTATTATGTCTGAGGCCAAATTTTAGCTGATGTAGAGGACAGAGAAAAAACTAGGACAGTGACAACAGTATTTCTGTTTATTTGCCTTTTTTTTTCATCAAGGTTAACTTAGAGCCTTTGCTTTTAATTACTGAAAATATGTTTGCATTTTGCGGTTGTGTGTTAATGTCACAAATCTTGCATTTTGTACCTGGAAACAAAGCATAATAATCATTCTTCTGTGTTAATACCTATAATTTACTTAAATAAGCAAGCCCTTGGCCTTGAGACTGGATGTGTAAACACACACTTCTGAGAGCTTGGTTTGAATTTGATTTTTAACAATTCCTTTTTCTCTCCATTACACACATCTACATTAAATCTAGCCTCCTGGTCTTATTTCCTTCGCCTCTTTCCCACAAATCAAACCTCAAATAATATAAAACTGCTGGCTAGGAACAGGCTTCGCACAAACAAAAGCTTGCAAGTCACATCTCCCCGTCCAACCGTCTCTACCTCCTCTGCCTGTTCCAACAAAACAGGCTCTCTCTGCCCAACTGCCCTGGAAAGCCCTGAAATGCCTCATTTCCATTTCTGGGAGAGGAAGAGGTTTGATCCCCAAATAAAGAAAAACTTCAGCAATAACAGTGAGCTGGGAAAACCCAGGCAGACTTCTCCTTGCCTCCCGTGTCAAGCTCACAAAGAGAAAAAAATCGTACCATCCGACATGGTTGGGAGAGTTTAATCCAAAGCAGTGCTAATTAATATCCCCGGCTTTCCAGAAGCCAGTGCCACATACAGCTGCGAGGGCAACAAGGCTGTTCTCCCTTCAATTTTATGGGAAGAACATTTTCATTACAAAGCCTCCTCCCAGACCCTCCTCCCTCAGCCAGATTAGCCTCGAGAAGGGAGCGGATGATCCATATATCAGAACTCCTTCTCTCCCCATTAATTTTATTATTTATATCCCATTTTAGAAGTTTATTGATGCAACTCCTGGCGCACCTGGCCAGAGCCCTTCTGACAGACAGTGGTACCTTCAGGCGTCTCCTACTCAGGCGCCGTTGATGCACTGGTCGCTAGATGTGCCAACTTTTTGAAATCTGCCCAGGAGAAAGAGCGGACTCCGGTGGCATTTGCTGCCTCCCCAAGGCAACATGCACACCAGTTTTTAAAACGAATGGTGAAGAATCTAAACTTACTCATTTGTGAAATACATGTGGACTTAAGCTATGAGCTATGGGTGACCGTACAGCTTAAAACCCTGAAGGATGCCCTGCGTGTCCCCACCCATGCCAAGCATCCCCAGCTGGTCCAGTGGAGCTGACCCATTTCTAGCCCACACTACCAGACCATGGGCAGGCCTGGCGAGGCCACGTGTCTCACCATTTTATTCTGAAAACCCACGTGCTTGGGGCTGTCTCTTTCCAGCCTCCTAAAGGGACCCCAAAACCAATCTAAATGTCTTGAATTTACCTGTTTGTCTTTTATACATATAAATAGCTGCATTTCCATTCTCTCTTTGTTTCTCATTTTCATTTGGTTCTAATATCTGCATGTAAATGTCGGAAAATAGCATCTGTAATTGGAGATTATGAAGTATGGCCAGCTCCTGACAGGCTGCTAAGGAAGATGGATTATCCTCATTTTTCTGTAAATTTTGTCAATTTTGGAATTCATAAGCTATCAACACTGATCAAAATGGGACTTCACAGCTGTGTCAAAAAAAAAAAAAAAAGAAAGAGAGCAAGAGGGAGAGAGAGCTCTCGAAGGCAGGCGGCTGTGCGCAGGGGCTGGGTGGCAGGCAGCCGGTGGCGTTGGCGCAGCAGATTGGATGCCCGGTGGTGTCGCCAGCGGCCACCCTCCTCCCCTGCACCCTCCCCTCCACGCTGGCGGCTCCCTCAGCAAAGGGAACCCTGGAACTTGGGGGGCGTGGGCCTGCCCAGTCCCCTGGCTAAATCAAATAGCTAAATCACACAACTGGAAGGCCGCAAATCCTCCAAGGCACCCACTCCAACCCGAGGTTTGATTTATTGCTGGGCGCTGCCTTTCTTATTTATCCGGAGGACTCCGCAGACTCCCTCTGCGCGGGCCTCCAAGATGTTGTACTCCTTCCTGACCATCACGGCACACTTGAGGCAATTGTGTTGGTGTCTCTGTCTCAATTTTCCCATTACTGGGAGTAAGTACTGTTGGGACTCTGTAATAGCCCGACTGCAGCCCATATCAATAACAGATGAGGTTTAATCGTCCAACACAGAAATTATTTAGGCGCAGTAAGGACATTCAATGTCATTTGCATAATGGCATTTCTATCGCACGCACCTAACCCGTCTTGCATAAACAAGGCCTTGGGACCATAAATAATAATAAATCATGACGTCTGCATGCCTCTTGCGGTAATAGGAGCCACTCTTTGTGGAAATTATTTCAGCAGGAAATGGGCACTGTAATTTTAAAGACATGTGGCGCTGTGAGGCACGGTAAATCACGCAGGCACGTGATCCCCAGGAGCAGCCGGGGGACCTGTCCTGAGCCTGCAGCGACATCCCTGGGGCGACTGGAGGAGGAAGTCCGGGCTTGAGGGGGGAACATTTGGGGCCTCTGGAACAAATACCAGGATATGCTGCTGTCCCAGTAAATGGCCAGAAGGCAAGATGCTCCAAGCCGGGCCCTGGAAGAATTGACTTTGGGCCTGCAGAAGCAGGGAGGCCTCAGGGCAGAAAAGGTCTTTGTTCCAGGAGAATGGAAGCTCCCTGAGGGCAGCCATTCTCCATACCGGTCCTTTCTGCTTTACCTAGACTCCGCCTGGCACTCAGGGGCACTCAGGAAATATCCTAAAGAAGTGTAAAGAGGGGCACCTAGAGGGGGGCATTCAGTAGGTTGAGTGTCTGACTCCAGCTCAGGTCATCATCTCACAGTTCACGAGTTCAAGCCCCACAGCTGGCTCTATGCTGTCAGCACAGAGCCTGCTTCGGATCCTCTGTCTCCTCTCTCTCTGCCTCTCTCAAAATAAATAAATAAATAAATAAATAAATAAATAAATAAACAAACTTAAAAGATAAAAAAGAAGCGTAAAGAGAGGAGAAGATAGTATCTAGGCCCAGGTAGTGACCAGATAAGGAGAGCCCTAAAATACAGGGTACAAGGGATACAGGAGTGCTGATGCATACGGGCACATGTACTCCAATGTTCATAGCGGCACTGCCAACAATAGCCATATCATGGAAACAGCCTAAATGTCCATCACCTGACGAATGGATCAAGAAGATGTGGTGTGTGTATATATATACACACACACACACACACACACAAAGGAATACTACATGGCCGTGAGAAAGAATGAAATATGGCTATTTGTAGCAAAATGGATGGACTTGGAGGGAGTCATGCTATGCGAAATAAGTCAGGCAGAGAAGGACAGATACCCTATATTGTCACTCATAGGTCTAGCAGGAGAAACCTAATAGGGGACCATGGGAAGGGGAAAGGGGGGGGCAAGAGTTGGGGAGAGGGAGGGAGGCAAATCATGAGAGACTTTTGAATGCTGAGCATAAACTGAGGGCTGAAAAGGGAGGGGGGACGGGGAAGGCGGGTGATGGTGGTGGAGGAGGGCACTTGTGGGGAAGAGCACTGGGTGTTATATGAAAACCAACTTGGTAATAAACTATTTAAATTTTTTTAAAAAATCAGATCTTAAAAAAAAAAAAACAGGGTAAAGTGAGATAGAGGGAGGCATTTTCCCCAAGGGAAATGAAGGCAGAAACTGCCGCAGAAGCACCGGTCCCACCGATCTGGTGAATGAGAATGAAAACACCCAGTAAACTCTAAGCTGTGTTGTCAGGCAGCTGGGGGCTAGGAAAAGGGCATAGGTGGTGAGCTCTGATGAGCAGAGCAGCAAAGCCTGCAGGCTCGGCAGAGGGGGAGGGGGGACACACCTGACCTAGAACCCCAGCTCCACCATCCCAGACCGCCTGCCTCACCTGCCCCTACCCTGCAGCCCAGCACCCACACCTGCGGAGCCAGCCCAAGAGCAGCACGTAGCTCACCAAGCTGTTCTGAGAGTTACCTGTAGCTGAGGTCATGCGTACTGAACACCTAGCACTCCATCAAGCTTTGCTACCATCATGTCTGGTCCGACTGCTATTCTTCAGGAAGTGCCAATAGAAATGAGTTGAAGAACAACTCTGCCTCTTGCCAGTTGTGTGATTTGGGACAAGCTACCTTCCCGGCTCAGGGCCTCAGCTTCCTCTAGTCTGTCCAAGGAGAGGGGATACGACGGTCTCCACCCACCTCCTGGAGCGGCCAGGAGACTCAAATGGGTCACGCCAGGAAGCTGGCTGTGGATGTAAAGTGCTGTCTGCATGGGAGGGACAAACATTAGGAAAGAAAGGAGAGTTCCCAAGGTCAGCCCCTTGTCATCGCCAGCCACCCCCACCGGTGGCAGTGGCTGCCTTTCAGGAGGGGAACTGGGTGGGGGAGAAACGAGTGGGGAAAGGACTTTCTTTTCACTGCTAGCGCCCTGAAAAGTTCAAGCTTTCCAGAAAAGTTTGGGCGGGATACACACCAAAGCAACCACGGCGTGGCCCCTGCAAGGGGAGAGAAGGGTCTGAGATGGAGTTGTTAGCTCAAGCCTTCTCTGTCCTGTGTTAATTTCATCAGATGAGAAGGACTGCTTGTATCCTGGGTGGTTTTTTGCGTTTTTAATGTTTACTTACTTTTGAGAGAGAGAAAGAGAGCAAGCAAGTGAGCAGGACCTGGGAAGAGGCTGAGAGAGAGGGAGACACAGAATCGAAAGCAGGCTCCAGGTTCTAAGCAGTCATCACAGAGCCCGACGCAGGCCTTGAACTCACAAACCATAAGACCATGACCTGAGCTGAAGTCAGATGCTTAGACTAAGCCACCCAGGTGCCCTGTGTCCTGGGGTTTTGAAAGCTGGTGACGTTTCATGCCACTATGCCTTGGCACATGCTATTTCCTCTGCTTGAATACCAGAGCTACATAAATGCTGCAGAAAAAGAGCCAATTCAGTAATTTAACAATAATGCATTTCTCTCCCAGAGGAACTTATACAAACAGCAATCATTTCTCCACTGAGTCTGCCTTTCCGGCGCAGAGGCCTGGGCGGTGGGCTGCGCTGTGCGGGGAATGAGGTAAACCAGGGCAGCCACGGCCTCTGGGCAGGGCAGTGGCTACCGCGTCTGCAACACCTCCTCACCAAAGTGTGACAACTGCTCAAGAGCCAGATAAAGTCTGGCGTTTGCAATTGGTATTGTACCAATGTTGGTGCCTTTGTTTTGGCAAATGAACCATGGTTACATAAGATGTTATGACAGGGGAAATGCGGTGAGAAGTTTAAAGGAACTCTCTGTAGTGCCTTTACAAATTTTTGAAATTTAAAATTATTCCAGAGTAAAAAGTATGTAAAAAAAAAAAAGCCAGACCTTACTCATAATAAGAGAAATTAAATTAAAGCCATAAGGTATCCTTTTTCAGTTCTAAAATTAGCAATGAGGGGCACCTGGGTGGCTTAGCCTGTTATATGTCCCACTTCAGCTAAAGTCATGATCTCACACTTCATGGGTTCGAGCCCCACATCAGGCTCTGCACTGACAGCGTGGAGCCTGCTTCAGATCCCCTGTCTCCCTCTCTTTCTGCCTCTTCCACACTCACCTGTGCTTTCTTCACTCTGTCTCTCTTTGTCTTAAAAATAAATAAACATTAAAAAAAAACAGATTGGCAATGACTCAAGAGGCTGATACTACACTATGTGGGCAGGTGTCACTTCAGGGCATGAACCTCTTTGGGGAATAGAGGCTCTATTTTTCAAAACTCGCAGCACACGCATGCGGATCTGGCCCTTCCACTTCTGGGAATGTATCCTGCAGGCACAGTCCCACCTGTGCAAAAAATAGATGTGGAAAGGATACTCAAGGCAGGCTTTTCTGAAAATGAAAAAGATTGAAAGTGAACAACAGGCGACTTGTTAAGTAAATTATGATATTCCACACAGTGGAACACCATGTAGCTGTTAAAAAGAATGGAGCAGCACTCTACTGATACGGGACAATCTCCAGGAAATAAAATGGAGTATAGAAGTCTACCATTTATGTTCAAAGGAAGGAGTTATGGGGGCGCCTGGGTGGCTCAGTTGGTTAAGTGTCTGACTTCAGCTCAGGTCATGATCTCACGGTTCATGGGGGTTCCAGCCCCGTATCAGGCTCTGTGCTGACAGCTGAGAGCATGGAGCCTGCTTTGAGTTCTGTGTCTCTCCTTCTCTCTGCCCCTGCCCTGCTCGCTTGCTTGCTCTCTCTCTCTCTCAAGAATAAACATTAAAAAACACGTTTTAAAGGAAGGAGTTATATATTGTAATACACACATTTATATACATATATCTTACCCCCAGTATTCTATGTAAATCTCTAAAGAACCCAGAAGAAACTGGTAACAGTACTTGTCTCCCAGGAGGGGAGCTGGGTGTGGGAAGAGAACTTTCTTTTCACTGTCTACATTTGGTATTGTCTGAAATGTTTACCATTTGCATGTACTACTTATTAACAATGTTTGAACAGAAAACCAATGTCAGGTAAGTGGCAATGAGCACGTGCCATCTGGACTTTAACAAGGCCACGGCTGTGCCTGTGGGTGCCGTAGGACCTCGTCTGTCTTGAGGGGCACCCTGCACACCTCTGTATCGTTCAGCGTGCCTGGCACGATTCTCCCTGTGCTCAGCAGCTGGTAACTCCACACATGAATTCATGTGTCCACCATGCATCCAGAACCCTAGTTCACTCTTCCGCTCGTGGAAAGGCCTGAGGCACTCCTAAGTCAGACCCACAGCTCCAGACAGTGTCTGAGCTAGAAGGTATTTGGTGTGTCCCCACTCACCAATTTTCAGGAAGTTAAAGCCTGGTGAGAGGAAGAGCTTTGCCAAGCAGGTGGGCCCAAATCAGAGCACAGGTTTCAGGAAACATGACATTTATAGTTGGGAAGAGGAAAGAGACGGGCTCCATCTCTCTACCTCTCAATTGCTTCACTGGCAGAATGGAAGTAAGAGCTTCTGTCTGGCCTTCACATCCCAGGGGTGTTAACAGGGTTCAAACAGGGTCCCAGATATGAAAGCAATCCAAGAACTTCTGAGCACCTTACACAGAAACCCCCATGGGGAGCTGGCGGGGCCTCAAGGAAGCCCCAGGATGGACACATTGGATCCACTTACAAATGCTCTATTTGTTGCACCTGCTTAGCCCCTCGTACACCTTTTATGCTCCCACGCAATCAGGGAGGTGCTCTCATTATTATTATTCCTTTCTGTCAATGCAAAAATTGAGGCATGCAGAGATGGAGTGAATTTCCCATGGTCACACAATAAAACTGTAAATGAGATCACACAGCTGCAATCACTGATGCCGGGGCAGTGTTAGGCAGAGAAGGCGCTAGCAGTGGCGGAGGCTGGCTTCTTCCCCGGAGTGCATGGGCACGGTAGCACAGGTGCCCTGAGAAGCCCCGGGCAACAGGCAGGACCTGCTGGCAGGACAACTACCTTTGGCACCACTAACTCTACCCCAGGAAGGTGGGGGTTCTGACAAGTGCCCTGGCCTCTCCTGAGGGAGTGGGACACCCACTGACCTTTCTCTCCCAGCCTCTCCTCTGCAGCCAGCCCTCAGTGCACCCCACACAGGGCCTCCTCTGTCCTTAGGTTTACCCTCCTCCAGCGCGCGTGCCACCTCAGCCAAACCTGTCTATTCTCCTCCATCTCAGTACCACCCACCCCAACTGGTTCACACTCTTACCCCCTGCCTCCCAGGTACATGAGCAAGATCATCTTGCCTTGTGGATCCCTGGTCTGTCTGGAGGATGACTGACTATACCACCCCAGGGACACTGCCTCGAGGTAAGCGCAGGCTGAGGGTAAGCTCTTGCAGAGAGGGGCAGTCTGAGGTCCCCAGAGCTCTCCCAGTATCTGGCTGGCTGGCTCTCAGCATCCAATCCATGTCCCATCCTTTTCTATCCCTCAATTCAAGTGGTTACTCCTGGACTTCAGAGCATGAGCCTGGAGTTTTACCACGAAACATTTCTTCCAAAAATCAGAACTTCATGGTGAGATAAAGCTGATGTTCCTCACTTACTTCAGCTCTCCTGAAGGCACTGCTGAGGATTTGTGGATTAGTTCGACATCCACACGCACACACGAAAGCCATATCTTTGCAAGCTATTTAATACCCAAAGAGAAGGTCTATGGACCTCTGTATGAGGATTCAGGGTAAAATAATATTGCGAGAGAATTTTCATAATGAAGTCAGAGAGGATACATGAAAGACTTTGAGAAGAGTAAATGAGTCCCCAAACAACTGCCCCTATTAGCAACTATTATTTTAACTTTATTCATTCACTCATTATTTCCTACCTCATCACTTTCCAGAAAAGATTTAAGGCAGCTCACAATGATGCACAAAATATAAGGAGGCGAGGAGAGCACAGAATGGGACCAGTAATAGCCGGAGCCAACAGTGAACCATGCGACCTGCTTGGCCTGGGCTCTGCGCCGCACAGAGATCCTCGCTTAAGCCTCACGCTGTCCTATAAAGCAAGAACTCACTCCCATTTTGTCAGTAAACAAACTAAAGCTTAGCTAGGCCAAGTAACCTGCTCACGACCACACAGTTGGTAGATGACAGAGTTGGGACTGAACCCAGACAGTCTGGCTCTGCAGCCCACACTCCACGCCAAGATTGAGGCTAGAGGCTTAGAGGCTTACAGACTTGCTACTGGAAGGGCCACATCTGGGCTTCCTCACTGGCAGCCAACTGGAGAGCGCTGGTGTGATACTTCACAGAGTCCATGAGACACAAACTGTCCACTGGTCACAGGTTCTCTTAGTGACGTTCACACCACGCATGGGTTCTCCCTGGGCCCTCCCTAAAGACCAAGCTGAGAAACTGTGAATGCCCTCCAGACCCAGGGACGATTACCAGAAGTTGTCTCTTAGGGTATGCCTCATGCAGATCCAGGCATCACACCAAAGCACAATGCAGTAAAAGTAACTCTAAGGGGACCATGGGTGTGGTTTAGTTATTTAAATGCCTCAATCTGGGAATTATTTTAATAAATGGAAGACTCAAAGATTATATGTTCTCCAAGCAATCCTCCCTAAATATTGCTTCTCTGAGCCAAACTAATAACAATGGAAAGCACTTTGATTCCTAACAAGTGGTAGGACGGAAGCTATTCTGCCCACAGCTAAATACAGACCCAGCTGGGAGCGACACTGAACTTGCTTATGAGAACTGAAGGGCTGGGTGGAGGCCTGGGTCCGGAGCCTTGCAGAGGTGAGCAGAGCCAAGATGCCATGGCAGGGACAGGAATCTCCTTAGAAAACTGTTTTGGATGCACTCCAACACACAGCTATCCAGACGATGGAGACCCCAGAGTCCTCCAGTTAGCACTGACACAGGTGAGGCCCCAGGAGCCACTGGGGGAGGGGGAGTCACACTTCCATCTCAGTCAGTAAAACACAAAGGAAACAAAATTCCCTTTGGTCAACTAGCTATGATCAATGCTGCCTTCTGTACCTTCCGAGAAGAAATCTATGCCAAGATAACCAAATCAAGCAGCTTGTTAAAAGGGACTGCTATTTGTAAATCCATTCAAACATGGGAAACAGGCCCTAAAAATAGTAACTTTTATTTTAGATGATTTGGCCCACAGTCATTCATTCTGGCAAATGGGATCAACTGATCTGATTGTGGGGCCACTCCTTGAATGGGACAGAAGACCCTGTCTTCAGATCCAAGCACAGCCACTCACCAGCTACCTGGCCCTGGGACAGTTACTCAGTCATTTGTTCCTCAGTTTCTTCATCTGTAAAATTAAGATAATAACCCCCCCACACACACACCTCACAGGGCTTTCAAAGGGATGAAATGAGTTAACACATGGTTAATGAGTTAATACCAGGGCTTAGCACAACATGAGTGCTCAGTTATTATAAAGCAGTATGGTTGCAGACTGGAGAATATCCAGCTTTGAGTTCTCTACATCGACACACACATACAACACACACACACCATCACAAGGCCCACGAGGTGCCCCTGCCCACTTTCCCTGAGCGTCAGGAACCCTGTGATACCCGCTGTGCTGCTCTGAGCATTTCCTGTATGTGTCTCTGGGTGCACAGATGGCCAGCTTGAGTTTTTAAATCAAGTAGGTGTTATGGGAACCAGTCCAAGATCTGGAGGAATCCAAACAGTTCACCTCAATTTGTAGAGCAAGGAAAAGAAAGTTCCTTGGAACCACATTCGCCAGGTTAAAACCTTGAGAGATTAGAACCCCAAATCTGCCCTGGCATGAATCTATCTAGTGGCCAGTCTTAGGTCTTCCCAAAAGACTTTCCTCCCACTCTGTCCTCACACCAACTCCACGTAGGGCATGCTAGCATATCCATCTTCCTCTTGTGGATGGGGAAACTGAGGCTCAGTGAGGCTGGGCAACTTGATCAGACCACACAGCCAGTAGGCGCAGACATCGGGTTTCAGAACAGGCAAACTCCAGAGACCTCAGTCTGAACCACCTTGCCATGTGGCCAAAGCAGGTGACCAGCACAGTGCCACCTGAGTTCCCAGATAAGCTGAGCATGTAGGGGGGATGGCAGGTACCCCTGGGAGCATGGCCACAGGCACTGCCAGGCCCAGCCCTTCCTCCCAGGAGGGACATTCACAAGCTGGGAAGTTTCAGATTCAAATACTCTCTTCTCTCTTCGAGACAGATCTAGGAGACTGAAGAATTCTGTCCTATGTTGCACCATGTGGGAAATATTAATTTGCTTGTTTATAGGGAAAAATTCTTATAATACAACCCAGAATTAATAATTTATTACAAAGATGTCTTAACTCCTCAGGCAGAAGTTCTAAAAGTGATACAAATTGTTATTTTGATTACTTTAATGGGATTTTCCCCTCAAAGCCTGAGCTCATTTGCCGGTGTAATTTGTAGCCAGGCAAACAGTGAAAGCTGAGTCTGGGGAGGAGGAAGTTTCCAGCAACTCCTCTGTGCAAATGCTCATCACTGCAGACCTGCCGCACCTGGACCAGAGCACCTCTGGTGCACTCTCATCCCTCCCGCCTGCCAAGTCCCAACTCCACGCCTCTCTCCGCAGTAAAAGCCCTCCCGACTCCTCTCAAACCCCCATCCTGTCCAGGCGGCCTGGATCCCTTTGCCATCACAACCCCATCTCTGCCCTGAGACTCCTCTGCTGGGGCAAAATGCTCCTGGATGATCATGAGAAAAGTAACACTAACAGAAATCACATTTATGGACTGTCTGTTATGGGCTGGATCCTCTGCTGAGTTCTTTTCATATCCATTTCATTTAATCTGCACAACCCAAGTGACACAAGAACTGTTATTATCCCATTTTATGTATAACCAAACTGAGGTTAAAGCAGTGGTAAAGCCAAATTGGCTTAAAATAATAACTTGGCACACAAAGGAAGAAAAGCTAGTGATGTTTGAGCAGTGATGGTGACCTGTGTGCTCAAACCCAGGGATAAAAAGAGAATCCCACAGTCTCTGGAGGTAAGCCTGCAATCGCTTATTACCATAATCTCCCAAGAGGCTCAAAAGTAACATAAAAGGGTGCAAAGTCACAAACAGCTCCTTGGGAAGCCTGTGCTCTCCACCATGGCACTGTACTTCCTCCAGCAATCCTCCACGTATTGGTCCCTGAGGTCCTCTCCCCACCACTTTCTGGACAAGGCAGAGGGGTCTACGTGCTCACTGTGCCCGGGCACCAACTCCATCCAGGCCACAGCTCCACCACAACACCCTGCCACTACTTCTCCCCGGAACCCAGCCAGTCCCTCCAAAATGTAAATGAACTGCCTCTCTCCCTCCTGACAGATGCCCCCTTCCAGGGGAACTCCACTGACATCTTCATCTCCTTTCAACCTCACTGAGCACACTTCTTTGACTCCATTGATCTAAACCTCCATTCTCCTACCCCGGCTCCATGGATGGCCACAGGTAGAACCTTACCCTGTCATTTAGATCTGGTCCACCCCCAGACCTCAAATCTCTAAATGCCTTCGGAACACACTCCTCCTGATGAGCCAACTCCTGCCAGGAACCTCCCAAAGTTACAACAGGTGCATAAAGTGATCTGCCTTCTTGGTGGACTGAAATGATAATAACATGGCCAATTCACTTACCTCAAGCCTAGAATCATCTGTATTCTCTTTAAAGCACTGACACTGAACTAGAGGATGTGATTGTCTTCAATAAATTCACCCCGTTTAATTTCATACCCAAGTTATCAGGAAAGAATCAACAAACCATCTTTTCTCCAAAACAGGAGAGATGAAAAGCAACCACATCTGTCACAGAATGCCGAAGCTCAGAGCTGGTAGGGTCGTCTTTTCCAAGTCCCCATCTGATTCCTGAAAACTATCCTCAGCTTTCCCCGTGAAGTGGTTGCACCGCCCATGCCAGGAACTCCCAGTGACAGGAAATGCACAGCCCAACCCACATTCGGGCGGTGCTGTCTGTCTGGAAGGTTTCCTTTGACTGAGTTGAAAGCTGTCTTGGGGTGTCTGGGGGGCTCAGCTGGTTCAGCATCTGACTTTGGCTCAGGTCATGATCCCATGGTTCGTGAGTTTCAGCCCCAGGTCAGGCTCTTTGCAGAAAGCTGAGAGGTTGGGGCCTGTATCTCCCTCTCTCTCTGTTCCTCTCCCACTCATGCTCTGTCTCTCTCTGTCTCTCAAAAATAAAAATAAACATTAAAAAAATTTAGAAAACTGTTATTTCCACCTAGGTTCTGGGTCTACCTACCAGACCCACAACTAAGTCTGCTTCTTCTCCATGGGAGCCCTTCTGAGATCAGACTCCACTCTTGCATATCTGTTGTATTTTTTCTTCTCCAGGCCAACCAGTTCCAATTCCTAAAGTGCTCCAAAAGACAGGTTTGGAGGGTGAGGAAACAGGGGAGTAAGAGTTGGGGGACTGGATAAATGGTGCTTCAAGGAATAGGCCCTGGACTCTGCCCACCTGGCTTTAAGATCTGGCTGCAGATGTTTCTACCTATGCATGGGTCTTTGGACAAGTTGCCCTCTCTCTTCTTGATTTTCTCATCTGTAAAATGGGAATGATTGTACACACCTGCTTCATAGAGCACGGAGAGGGTGGGTAAGGAGCTACCCAAAGGGTTCTGCACAGTCCCTGGCACATGCTGAGGGCTTAATAAATGTTGGCTCTTAGGTCTAGTTCCTTCTCCAACCTGGTCACCCGCTCTCGTCATGTACCAATTACATGTGATCCTTCTTAAGGGGGATCGCTCGCCTGGAGCCCTGTACCACAGGTGTCCTGCTTTCACACTGGCAGGCACATGATTGAATTCACCGACAACTAAAACTTCTAGATCTTTCTCACCAGAGCTTCTCTTTATCTTCATGTCCTCTTGCCTCCGTTTTCTGAAATATTACTTATATAACTATGAAATTATTATTATTTATAAGACCACTGATCCCTTCCTCTACTGAGGCCTATCCACTCACTGCTACAGCTATTAACTATTCATCGACTACTATTTTTAGAACATACAAGTCTAGAAATTCTTCTTGCATTAGTTAACGCTGGCTCTCTAAGGAGACGCAGATTAGGCCAGGTGTAGGAAGAGAGTCTTTCAGTTTCTTTAGTGTGATTCTGTGTTGTTCGCATTTTTTTCAACACATATGTACTACTTCCACTTTGCCTTATTGGAATTTACTGTTCTTTTTATAACTTTTAAAAGAATGTTTATTTATTTTTGAGAGACAGAGACAGAGCATGAGCAGGGGACGGACAGAGAGACAGGGAGACACAGAATCTGAAGCAGGCTCCAGGCTCTGAGCTGTCAGCACAGAGCCCTGTGTGGGGCTTGCACTCATAAACTATGAGATCATGACCTGAGCCGAAGTTGGACATTTAAGTGACTAAGCCACCCAGGAGCCTCTCTTTTTTGTAACTTCTTGACTTGAATGATTAGCTCATTAGTTTTATCTTCTTTTTAAAATGAATTGCATTGGGTTGCCTGGGTGGCTCAGTCAGTTGAGCCTCTGACTTTGGCTCAGGTCATGATCTCACGGTTCGTGGGTTCCAGCCCCGCATTGGGCTCTGTGCTAACAGCTCAGAGCCTGGAACCTATCTTCAGATTCTGTGTCTCCCTCTGTCTCTGACCCTCCCCTGCTCATGCCATCTCTCTCTCTCTCTCAAAAATAAAATAAAACATTAAAAAGTAATAAAATAAAATTAAATGAATTGCATTTAAAGCTATGCATTGCCCACTAAGTACCATATTAGATTCATTGCACACGTTTTGATATGCCATGCTGCTGTTGGGGGGGGTTGGGGTTTTGGGGTTGTTAAGTTTTAATATTTCATCATTTCTATTAGGATTTCTTTTTGACCCATGGAGTTTCTTAGGAAGTTGATTTTGTTTTTTTTTAATTTTCAAACATACACATTGGAGACCATAATTTGCTTTGGACTATGAATTTTCACTTATAGCACTCTGATCAAAGAATATGGTCTATGTTGTGAATTTTTGGCATTGCTGAGATTTGCTTCTACAACTAGCACACTGTCAGTCTCTGTAAGTGTTCCTTACACATATGTTTGAAAAGCATGTGAAGTCTCTAATTGTTGGCCTTTTATAAGTCTATTTGATTAAGCATGTTAATTATGTTGTACAGAGCTTACAAATATCCCTGGCAATTTTTGGTCAGCTTGACTTATCCATTAATAAGAGAGATATTTTGGGATCACCTGGGTGGCACAGTTGGCTAAGCATCTGACTCTTGATTTCAGCTCAGGTCATGATCTCATGGTTCGTGGGATTGAACCAGCATCAGGCTCTGCACTGACAGCATGGGGCCTGCTTGGGATTCTCTCTTCCTCAGTCTCCGCCCCTCCTCTGCTCAGATGCGTGCTCATGCTTTCTCTCTCCACTCTCTCTCAAAATGAATAAATAAACATTGAAAAAAAGTTCACTTTTTAAAAATAATAAATAAAAAATAAGAGGGATATGTTAAAGTTCCCAAAATATTTATCTGATTTTTAAAATTGGTTCATTGATATTTTTTTGCTTTAAAAATGTTGAGACTCTATAGCTAAGTACATTCGGCTTCCGGATTGTTGTATCTTCCTATGAATGGTTCTTGACCCTCTTTGTCTTTGCAGATACTTTGGGCCTTAAAGTTCATTTCATCTGAGAGTGATAATATTCTATCACATTTGATTTGGTTTGTATTTGCCTGGTCTATATTTGCCTATCTCCTTACTTGCAACATTTGAGTACCATTTTATTTTAGGTTAATTTCTATAAGCAGCATATTTCTGGGTTTGGTTACTTTTCATATCTTCTGTATTATGTGACAAATTCAATCTACTTATATTTATTAAGACTACTCAAATAACTGTATTTATTTCTACTATCTATCATCTAATTTTGTGTTTTTAATTCACCATACTTTTTTCTTGCTTTCTTCTCTTCTGTCTTCTATTGGATTCACTGAGTATTCTATATTTCTTTTTCTTTCTTTTTTTTTTTTTTTTGCCTCATCTGGTTCAGACGCCTTTTGTGATTATCTTCATTTGCTCATCGGCATCCTTGACATAACCAGATCTAAAGCTTATCAACATATCTATCCTCCTCCTGAGTAATACAAGGATCTTAGAATTTTTAACTCTGATCAGCCCCCTCCCATGTTACGTATTATTATTGTATTTTTTTCCTATTGGTTTTCAAACCTACCACAACCAGTCATGATTTTTACCATCAACAGTTATTTAATTATCCCTTATTTAGGGGCACCTGGATGGCTTAGTCAGTTAAGTGCTGGACTTCGGCTTGGGTCATGATCTCACAGTTTATTAAGTTCAAGCCCCACATTGGGCTTTGTACTGATAGCATGGAGCCTGCTTTGGATGCTCTGTCTCCCTCTCTCTCTGCCCCTCCTCTGCTCTCTCTCTCTCTCTCTTTCTCTCTCAAAAATAAACAAGCATTTAAAAAAAATTTTAAGGGGCGCCTGGGTGGCTCAGTCGGTTAAGCCTCTGACTTTGGCTCACGTCAGATCCCACGTTCGTGGGTTCGAGACCCGCATCAGGCTCTGTGCTGACAGCTAGCTCAGAGCCTGGAGCCTGCTTCCGGTTCTGTGTCTCCTTCTCTCTCTGCCCCTCCCCCTCTTATGCTCTGTCTCTCTCTGTATCAAAAAATAAATAAAACATTAAAAAAAATTTTTTTTTAATTTTAAGATTATCCCTTGTTTATTGATGTGTTTGGCTGCCATTGCTCCTTAGATCCTATCCCTTCCTTCAGTGTTTCATGTTCTTCTTGTAGGTAACATAGAGTTTGATCTTGTGTATTTGTTTAATCCACTATGACAACCTTTGTCTTTTAATGGGCTTATTTATTTATTTATTTTGAAAGAGAGAGAGAGCACGCGTGAGCCAGGGAGCGGGAGAGAAAGAATCCCAAGCAGGCTCCACACTGTCAGCACAGAGCCTGCTGCAGGGCTCTGAGCCAAACTCGAGAGTTGAACTCTCAACTGGCAGAGCCCCCCAGGTGCTGGTTAACAGGTTTATTTAGACAATTCACATCGAAAGCAAGCATTATTCTTGTTGGATTAATATCTACTATGTTTGTAACTATTTCCCATTTATTGAACTTGTTCTTTATTTCACTCCCCTCCCTTTTTCTTCTTTCTCTGGGTTTAATTAAATAAGTTATATGATTCCATTTTATCTGCTTCACACTACTGAAATGTACACTTAAATATGTTCAAGAGGATAATTTTTACATTATGTGTCTTTAAACACAATTAAGGAAAAAATTTAAAGTTAAACAAAAGCGTTAGTGGTTGCCCTAGAGTTTTCAATGCACATTTATGACTAACCTAAGTTCACCTTAATAAACACTTCATCTCTTCAGTTGTAGGACAGATGCCTTCTAACAGAGTGGAGCGTTCCCAACTCCCCCTTCCTGCGCCGGTGACACTGTTGTCATTCATTTCACTTATCCATATGTCACAATCACCTCCATACATTATTACTATCATTACTTCAAACAGTTACCTTTTCGATCAACTAAAACTTAAAAACATCAAAAAATTTATTTTATTTTCATTTATTCCTTTAACCATACTCTTCTAGAAGTAAGGTGGCTTTTCCTTCGGGCTTTATTCAAGATTTTCTTCTTGTCTTTAGTCTTCTGATGTTTGAATATAATATGTGTAGGTGTTGATATCAAAATATCTCAATATTCTCTGAGATTTTTGCATCTGTGGTTTTGTATCTGTCATTAATTTTGGAAAGTTCTCAGCTGTTACTACTTCAAATATTTCTTCTTCATTTTCTCTTTCTCCTTCTGGTGTTCCAATTATGCACGTTACTCCTCTTAAAATTATTCCACAACCCTTAAATGTTCTGTTTTTGTGGTTTTGTCTTTGTTTTTGCATTCTTTTTTTCTCTCTCTCTCTTTGCATTTCAGCTTGGGAAGTTTCTACTGACAGCTCTTCAAGCTCACTAATTCTCCACTTGGCTGTCCAGTCTACTGAGCAGTCCCTCAGAGGCATTCTTTATTTCTGCTACTGTGCTTTTTCTTTCTAGCATTTACTTTCGATTCTTTCTTAGAATTTCCATATTTCTGCTTACACTACCCATCTGTCCTTTTGTGCTGTCTGCTTTTTCCATTAGAACCATTTAATATATGTAATAGTTATTTTAATTTTTTAAATTTATTTGTTTTGAGAAAGAGAGAGAGAGCAGAGAAGGGGCAGAGAAAGAGGAGAAAGAGAGAATCTCAAGCAGGCTCTGCGCTGTCAGCACAGAGCAGGCCTCAAACTCATGAACCGTGAGATCGACCTGTGCTGAAATCAAGACTTGGAAGCTTCATCAACTCAGCCACCATATCATAGTTGTTTTAAATTCCCTATATAAGAATTCTAAAATCTATGTCACATCTGAGTGTGTTTCTTATGCTTACTTTGTCTCTTCAGACTGTGTTTTTTTCTTGCCTAACTTTTTGCCAAAAGCTGGACATGATGCATTGGGTAGCAGAATCTGAAGTAAATGGGCCATTAGGAGAGGTTTTATGTTAATCTGGAAGATCTCAGCTGTAACTCTGTATGCTCCTAGCTCTGCAGATTTCAGTAGCAGTTTGCCCTTCAACCTCAGATCTCTGACGGGTGAAGAGAAGTTGGTGATTTCAGTTTGCTCAGCTTTACTTGTTGTTGTAAATATGGGAGCAAAGACTTCCAAGCTCTTTATATGCAGAGCTAAAACTGGAGGTGTCTCATATCCTTCTTTCTGGAGTACCGCGTTTAGCAGATCAGTAAGAGTCTGAGTGGTAAACCCTCTTTGTATTTGTCTGAAAATGTCTTTATTTACCTTCACTGTTAAATGATCATTTATCTGAGTACAGATCAATTGTTATTATCTCTTAACCCTTAAAGATATTTTCTACTATCTTCTGACTCCTACTGATGCTGGAAAAAAGCATTGTCAATCTAAAAGTTATACTTTCTCTCTAGTTGCTTTTATAACTTTCTCTTTGTCTCTGATGCTCTTTGGTTTCACTACACCTTTGCCAAGATGGACATTTATTTTTATTTAACTTGCTTAGGAAGTTATGCTTCTCCAATCTAATGCCACATCTTACAACAGTTCTATACATTCTTTAGCCAATATTTCTTCAAATATTACCTCACCTCTATTTTTCCTATTTCTCCAGAGCAACTATTAGATGTAGTTTGGACCTTCTCATGAAACTCTGCTTTATCTATAACCCTCTCTTTCAGACTTCCCAACTCCTTAGACTTCTATCCTGCATTCCTGGCAATTTCCTCAGCTCTGTCTCCCAAATCACTAATTTTCTACTCAGCTGTGTCTTATCTGGTATTTAATCCACAAATTGAAATTTTGATAACTAATAAAATTTTTATTTCTAGAAAATGTATTTGGCTCCTGTCTAATCTGTGTTTTCCTTTTTCAAGGCATTTTCTCCTTTTGTAGTATTTCTAGTCTCTTTTCATCTCTGTAGTCATTTTATAGTCTCTTTCAAATTGTCTGTTACTTTAAGTCTTGGAACACTAACTCTTCTGGTTATGTCTTCACTTCCCCCTCATTTTCTGGTGTGGTTTGCAATTTTTTTAATTGTGAGCTCATCTTCAGTAGTTCTCATTCACTCTGTAGGCACGTTGTACAGACTGGACTGTGCAAGGATCCAGGTGAGTTTATCCAGTGCTTCCGTTAGGCATCTCAAGGATTTCACTGATATGAACCTAGTTTTTATATTACTCTAGCTTCTTGAGTTTCTTGGGAATAATACAAAGTGAGATGCCACACTTCTATGTGGCACCGGCTTGGGATTTTAACTTCTCATGGGAAACCTTTGCTGTGTTCGGAGTCCTGTGTGGAAGTAAGGGTTTCCACTGCTTTCATCAGTCTGGAGGTGAAATGTGCCCACTGCTCATTTCATGGAAAGTTTCAAGTTTTTGACAGATGGTTCACCTCCAACTCCCATATCACACAGTTCTCAGCCCAAATCTTCTGTTTCAACACCAGCTCAACACGCCCAGGCCCTGTTCACTATGAACTATGTCCAGGACCAGTAAGTACACTGAGCCACTGGGACATTAGCTCATGCACTTAAAGTCCTGGCTCTGAGCTTCTTCCTAATTTCCAGTTCCCAAGGATTTCGCTCTCTTTAATTCAACATCAGATATATGCTAAAAATATTTTCTTCTTCTATTTGATCCAGTATTTCTCTTGTTTAAGAAGGGGTGCCTATAATAGCTGAGACCTTGTTATCAGAACCAGAAATCTGTGTTCTTTTTTTTTATAATTTACAAAGCAATAAAGTGTGTGTGTGTCTGTGTGTTTAAGAGCTTTGTAAACAGCCAATTCCTTAAGCCGAACTTCCAGTGTACTCTCAAAACAAACAATCTAGGAGTAGAATATTCTGTTCATTTTCTATTTTGTCTCTTTTTTAAATTACAAATATTGCTTAGCCTCATGTAGGGGGAAATATCTCTGCCCCCAAAGTCAATTTTCACACAGTACCTTGGTTGCATCTATTGTTGTGACTTCATGCCACGCGGCACAGCACAGGTGGTCAGTGTCACTGACATGGCATATTTGTAAAAACTTCTTGGATGAATGAATGAATAAATGAATGAAAGAACCTCCCAGCAATGTGCAGGCAGCTCTGACAATTTGCTTGCAAAACCTTTAAACTCCATGATACACAGAATTTGCCTGTCATCTAAAAGAGTGGAACAGACGGGAAGAAAAACTGTAAACAAGTCAAAATAAAAATTAGAGATGGATTTCCAATTTGTTTTATATCTCACAGAGTGTTAGAGCTAAAATGGATCTCAAGGATGATACAGTCTAATCCCCCACCCCAAATGCAGAAGCCATGACTCAGAGGGAAGTAAGGAGCCCACGAAAGCCCAGGGGCCCGTCTCCTGCTTTTTCACTATGGCAACTTCCTCAGTATTCCCTCAAACATTCCTTAATCGTGCATAAGAGACACAATGGTTTTTCTTGGGAAGCCACCCTTCTGCCTGACCAACAGGAAGACAAAGAATACTGAGAACATTACATTGTTTAGAAAACATCTTAACAGCTGTTCAGGAAGTAATGGGCATCCCTAGGCAAGACTCTAAGGAACAGAGCAAGTGAAAAAGGTTGAGGCCTTAGAACCCATGTAGTTTTCCCCCTGGGTCACTTTGAGATGACAACAGCAGTAGGCTAAGGGAGAATACATCTGGTCTAGAGATACCAAGCACCTCTAGAGATCTAGGGAGCAAGAATTCCAGCCCAGCCCTTGCTAGGAACTCATTCCAAGGGCAAGATGACATCCAAGCTAAATCTTGCTTGCATCTCAGTGTTCAGAAAGGGGTTTCTAGGGACAGACACATGGGTGGCTCAGTCGGTTGAGTGTCCAACTCTTGGGTTTCGGCTCAGGTCATGATCTCATGGTTCATGAGTTTGAACCGTGCACCAGGCTCTGTGCTGACAGTGTGAAGCCTGCTTGGAATTCTCTCTCCCTCTCCCCTCCTCTTTCTACCCCTTCACTGCTCATTCTCTCTCTCTCTCTCTCTCTCTCTCTCTCTCTCTCGCTCACTCGCTCTCATTCTCGCTCTCTCTCTCTCTCAAAATAAATAAACTTTAAAAAAAGAAAGGGGTTTCTACCCCCAGGGAAGAACTGGGAAGAAGTGGGAAGAGAACTGCCCTTCTCGCTGCTACCACCCTCTCCACTCTCATGGCTCCTTCCATGGGCGGAGTCCCTCCTCTGCCCCGTCAAAGCTCAGGACATTCACTGGGCCACCTCCACCATGCCTCGACGTCAGAAGTCTTCCTCTGGCATCAGGCTTCCACGTACAACTAGGTCAGACAGTGCCTGCTTCCCATGGGAAGGCGTTGCCATGCCTCTTACTTCTGTCCTGTCCTTCTGCAACTGCGTGGGTAAGCCCTCTGCTTCTTTAATCTCTAAAATATATGATTCCTCCTTCCTTCAACATCCTCAAGGTCCTGCACAGCAAGTCTTCATCAGAGAAGTCAAATGCAAAACTACTACACTCTCCTTCTCGTCAAGGGTTGAGGTGATGATGAGGTACACTCTTAGAGACCAAACCTGGTTAGGACACCTTCCCTGAGGTACCCCTGGGTGGTGGGAAGTCACAGAGCCCCAAGACTGTGGCGCATCTTCCAAGCATCGAATTGGAAAATCTAGG
Organism: Suricata suricatta; assembly: GCF_006229205.1. Classification (NCBI taxonomy): domain Eukaryota; kingdom Metazoa; phylum Chordata; class Mammalia; order Carnivora; family Herpestidae; genus Suricata; species Suricata suricatta. Next base: position 34,538,164 of record NC_043712.1, on the reverse strand, counting down.
AATGGTGCCCCGGAATGTCTGGGATGCTTCTTAGTTCAACTTGGGTTATTAGAAAGGCTGCACTCTCAAGCCCTATGGTCACAGCAGCCCTGCCCGTGCAGACATGCACTGATTGGCCTGTGCTCATCACATTCATCTGTAAGACAGAGCTCTTTGAAACCTTCTGCACCTCTGTGGGTGTGGTTGAGGATCATGCCCAGGGCCTCCACAGGGCCCCCCATCGGAAGCACATGTTTCTGCTCTGTCAGAAACAACATGGCTTCCTTTGGGGAACTGTCCTATTTTCCCCTGGTGAACAATGAGAAGCACACCATTGACTGCTTCCCACTTTGCTTGGACCATCAGAAAGCTCACAATCAAATCTGAGCTCAACTCAAGTAAGCTGGGGGTCTGGCTGCAGAGTTGGGGGTTGGGGGGTAGGTAGGAGGAGGTAAGGGAGCAGAGAAGAAAGGGGAGAAGCAGTGCATCACAGGGCCACAGTTCCTGATCAGCACCCCAAGCCTGGAGAGAAGGCCAACACCAGCCAGGGCTGACAACTATCTCCAGGAATACAATGACTTTGTACCTTGGCAATAAGTCTCCCGGTCCCTCAACCCTCCAAGTCTCCTCATAGCAGCAGAATAATCTTCCAAACTATATTGGATTGGATCCTGATAGTCCCTGGTTTACAATCTTGCAGAGGCTTCTCCTTGCTCTCAAGACAAAACCCAAAGCCATGGCCCTAGTCCACGTCTGGCCCCACCACCTCATTACCTGCACCACAGGCCACTTTCCGCCTCCCACGCTTACCAGCCCCACAGGACATCTTTTGGTTACTAGACCAAAGTCTTTGCAGACTCAAGCCTTTGTATAGGCTGTTCCCTCTGCCTAGAACACTGTTCCCTGCCACACTTCCCCTTTTTGAGCTCAAACGTGCATCCTCAGAAAGACATTCCCTAATCACGCCTCTTCCCCATCTAGATGAGGTTCCACTCCTTACTCTTTGATCTTTCTCGTCAGAGCACCTGTCACACTCTGTGATGTCTGGTAATGACACACCATTTTTCCTGGTATAACAATTTTGTCAAAATCTGTCTCCTTTGCTATAGAGTAAATTCTAGGGACCATGTCTGTCTTTGTTGCTGCTGTGTCCCTGCACGGTACCTGGCACAGAGTGGGTGCTCAATAACTATCTGTGAATTAAGCCAATAAACCAATCAGTAAGTGTCTGCACATGGAGAGGAAAGGGCACTGACTGTAAAGGACAGTCTTCACCCACAAAAAGCAGGGAGCCAAGAATGGGGCAGTCTCATGAGCTAAACCATTTGGGGCATGTTACTTAGTCTCTCTCTGCCTCAGTTTCCTTAACTGCCACATAAGGACCCCAGTGCAGGCATCCTCTGCTCCACAGAGTCAGACTGCCCTGCGAGGGGTCGTTGTGGGCTGTAAGTAGTGCTCCCTTTATCTTACCTTAGGCATCACTCTCCCTGCCCCCTGCAAGCTGTGGCACCTGCTGCCAAGACATGGGTCTGTTTAACCCTTTGCACCCTCCTTCCCAGAGGGGCCTGGCTCTGAGCTGCTGGGTAGAGGATGCCCAGTACCAAGGGTGGGCAGTGAGGCTGGCGGCAGACCCTACTTCCTCACCAGAAGCCCCACCCTGCTCTGGGCGCAACAGGAACTGGATTCATCACTAGCCTCGTGAGAGCTTGCAGCCTCCAGCCCCTTGCCACTCAGGGCCACGGCCCCAGGGCCTCAGCCTGGCCCCCTTAGTAAGGATCCCTGGGGGAAATGTCCCTTGAGCACCCCTTCCACCTTGCAGCATTAAAGGTCTCCTTTTTTCACCCACCCCCCTGTTTCTTCTCCTCTTCCCACCAACAACACCCCACCCCCCATTTTTCGGGCCTTAGAGTTATTCTTCCAGGTAGGAAGAGCCTTGACATTTAGCAAATCTAGTCCTCAATGGATTCTTAAACTTCTAATACAGCAAATATGAATAAGGATAGATTCTACTTACATGCCTCTGGTGACAGGAGGCTCACTACTTCACAAGGAGGCCCACTCTACTGGTTAGTTCTCTTAGCCTGCCTCCTTCCCTGCTTGCATCCCCAAGTCTTCCTTTCTTTAGACCAAACAGCCCCAATTTCTCCAACCATCCCTCCTAGGAAAGAGTTTTCAATCGTCTCTTCCAAATGCTATCGACAAAGGAGAAGCCTGGTCCTGAGCACAGCCATATGAGGGGAAGGCTGGGGTGAGCAGAGCAGAACCAGGTCTGAGTGGCACAACACAGTCACTGCCCTCAGACTCTGTTCATCTGCCAGAAACCACACTGGTTCCTGTGGCAGCCCCCCACCTTCCAACCCATGCTTGGCTCCCAGGATGACAGACTGAGCCTCCGGGTGTGTTCCCAGGAAACTGGTCACCTGTAAGAATCAGAAGGTAGCCTGACTGTGCCGGAAGCAACCCTGGTGGCCAGCAGCGTGGACTCTGGGGCCAGGGATTTGGGCTCCGATCTTGGCCCTGCACTTGCTGCACACCCTCAGCTGAGTTACTGCTCACCTCACTAAGCCATCCTGTCTGCACAAAGGCAATAATGGCGTTGTGGTGACTTTGTGAGGACATGGAACAAGGAAGGTGCTCCTCAGAACATGGCCAGGCACATGGTAAGCAATGAATACATCATCGTTACAACCAGCATACAGTAACGATCAGGACCGGACACTTTTATGAACTCAGACAAGGAGTAACTCAGTGCTGGCTAAATGAGGTCAGTGAAGGCCTCCAGGGCAAGCAGGACTCCTGGTGGGCCCGGACAGGGTAGATTTAGCAACAGACTGAAGGAATAGTCTATGCAGGGAAACAGTGAGCAGGAGCTTGGAGTAAGACAACAACAGTAAAGGGCGCCTGGGTGGTCCAGGCGGTTAAGCATCTGACTCTTGATTCCAGCTCAGGTCGTGGTCTCATGCCACAGGATCAAGCCCCTCACTGGGCTCTGCACTGATGGTGCTAAGCCTGCTTGGTATTCTCTCTCCCTCTCTCTCTGCCTCTCCCCTGCTTGCACACGCATGCACCCTCTCTCTCTCTCTCAGTAAATAAATCAACATTTAAAAAGAGAGCAACAACACTAAGAGAGTAATCATGCTTGCAGTAGCTAACCCCCCTGCGTGCTCAGAGCCATCTCAGCTGCTCCCGCGTTTATGCACACACACATGCGTGCATACGCACATGCACGCACCACACACAAGCCCATGGTCTATGCCCCCTCAGACAGAGGAGGAGCCCAGCCCATAACGGGCAGTGAGAGGTCAGGCCTGGCCACAGCCAGAGTATCCTGTGGGCAAACGGAGGAGGGACATGGGGGAGGGTGAAGGGTCATGATGGAGATGAAGAGCCAGAGTTGGGGTCTTGAGTGGGGGAAACCATGAGGGGCTCCCAAGTGAGGATGGGCTTCAGAACAAGAGACCTGACCACAGCAGCAGCAGGGACAGGGGGAGAGGCAGGAGTCCCAGGGAGGGTTGCTTCCAGATGAGCAGAGTACTCCAGGCCACAGACACAAGGTTCTTCGGGGCACACTGTCCCCACAGCAAAGTCAGGCCTCCTCCCTTCCACATGCCAGCCCTCTGGGGTTTGGCTCACCTGCTACTTCTCCAGTCCCCTTGTCTGGACTGCCTCTCATTCATCCTCCATTCAACCACCTAGGCCAGCCCACAGTTCCCTGCTATCTTGCATTGCTTCATGCCTTTGCCCACATTGTCCTTCTGCTAGAATGCCCCCACCAGCCATTTCTACCAACTCCACAGATCTGGATTCTGCCCATCCCTCAAGACAGCACCAACGGCACCTCCTCCAGGAAGCCCAGCACACAGGTCTCCTCAGTCCCTCCTCTCCCCGCCTCACCTCCTTCTGTTGGGCACAGACCTACTATAGAGGAAAATGAGCTCGTTGAAGAAAGGAAGCATGTCCAGCACCTTATCTTACCGCCCTCTCCCTCCACAGTCCCTGCCCTTTTTCTGACTCAGGTAGGTGTTCAGACCATCCCTGATGAGGAAGCTCATTTCTGCTCAAAAACACAGGAGTAGGACACCCACAGGAATCCGTGATGCTCAGCCCAGGCCCACCAGCCTGGAAGCCACCACCGTTCAGGGGGCAAAGCAGCATAAGCAAGCAGGAGGCATTTCTGGTGGCTTTCTCTAACAGACAAGGGACAGGCCCTCTCCCAGTTTAACCCCCCATGACCTTTGAACTTCCCAGGAGGTCAGCAGCACGTCCCCTTCCCCAGCTGTCTTTCTGTCTCTGGCCCAATGGGAGGGAGGGCCCTGGGCCCGTTCCATTTTGCTCCCGTATTGATCTGTTGGCAGCAATGGGCTGGATAATTAGCCAGGAATTAGGGTTTCTATTACAGCCAGGAGGCTGCTCCAGCTGATTTATCACCTGAATAATTTACTGTGATTGAAAGGAAATTAAAATGAACTCCATTTGACAACTGTGAGCTTTTATGGGCTTTAGTGAAGGCTCAAAAGCCAGATTAATAGCCTGGTGTTGGTTAATAGTCTGCCGAGAGTAAATACGGCAGGCTGTGCGCCGGGCGGCCTTCCTGCGGAGGCCGGAGGAGGGACGAGCTCCCGCCAGGAGCAGGCTGGTGACAGCGTCACAGCGAGTTTTACTGAAACAGATTCCACTGTTCGAAATGCACGCGCCACTGGCACTTGGTTCTTCCCTTTTCTTTCTTTTTTTTTTCCCCCTCTTCCCCTTAAGGGTGATTTTTACTCACCCCACATGTAGGGAAAACAGAATTGCTTTTTCAATAACCATTTTGAAAAGGAAGTGTTCCATTGCCCCAGAAGTGTGTATACGTTACACCCAGGGCCAAGGGTTTACTAAATTTCCATATAAAAGCGGGAAGCCTGGTCTACCCACCCAGGGCAGATCTGGGGTGGGAACACCAGCAAGGTGGGGGTGGGCGTGACTGGCAGGACCCTCCAGCCTGGCCTCAACGAGGAATGTTCTTCCCACGAGTGGGTGGGCTGGGTAATCCAGGAGGATTTGACCACCAGAGCCCATGGCGAGAAAGACTCTGAGGATTCTGGAATGACAGGCAGACGCCGGTTACCAAAGGCCAGCTCTGAGAACCAGTCAGTTAGAAAATGCTGCTAGAATCTTTTGGGGACAGAGAGGCCCATGCAACCATCTAGCACAAAATGAGGACAGAAGACCCTGAAGGCAAGTTCCAGCTCTGTGGCCTCAACAAGTCTTGGAAGTTCCCTGGGCTGAAAATGGGCTGAATGGGAAAAAATGTTCCAATCTGTAAAATGGAGCTAACCAATCTTGCCCGCGCTGCTCAGTAGGCATTTAAATTGTGAGTCCAAGGAGAGAACGGATGTGAAAGACCTCAAAAACTGTACAGCGCGTGCCCTGCTTAGGTGGGGAAGACCACCATTGTTGGGTTGCTGCTGTGCTATCATTGTTGTTGGCAAAACCATAATCACAGCCACCACAGATGAGGAAACTGAGGCCCGGAGAAAAAGCCAACTGCCCAACAGGGCAGAGCCAGGCCTCAAGTCAAAGTACCTCAACCCCAAAGCCAGATAAAGCTCTTTCCTCCCCACAGGTTGCTGCTTAGTGAAACTGACAGCGAGACCCTCCCCGAGGCCCCTGGGCCAGGGAGACACAGGTCTGCTCACATACGGAAGTGACCCCACCCTCAGCTGCCAGAGCTCCCGGGGTCCCTTCTCGGTGCCACCACCATGCCATGCTGCTCCGGGGCTCACAAAGCCAGGCAGACAGTGGGCCTGAGGGGTTCATGCCCTTGTGTGTCAACCTTGTATGGCAACTTGTACCCTTGACATGCACCCTTCCCCAGACTGTGGCCCCTCACTTTGCCTGTCATTTGTCCAGTGACTGGGAACCAGGAGCGAGGGTACGTCATTCATAGTCCAGTGCCTGTGTGTGTGCCTGGCAGCCCCCGGGCCTCACCTTCCATCTCTCCTCATTACGGCACATTACGGGGAGGTGAAGCAGATTAAGCGGAAAGCACTGACTCAGTCATTATCCTACCGCACGCTCGCCCGCAAGCCCTGCCTCAGAGCCACACAGACACAGGCCCGCGGTCATGTCCGCGCCATCCTGAAGGACACGGCACAGCCAGACTGCTAGAAACAGGGCCCTTGCAGAGTTTGTAACTCAGGTCTCCTCCCTGCCAGGCCCCATCTTTACGTGGGCCAATCAGGACCTGTCCCTCAATGTCGCCTCCTCTATAACACCTCGCCCCATGCTCCCAAATGAGGCAACCTCCCTGTTCAGCACAGCCCACAGAACTTTCTCCCTTGTCTTTCAGGTTCCGGATCCATGTCACATTGCCCCTGAGACAGGGCGGGCAGACAGAGCTGACACCTGACTCATCCTCCTGTCCCCTGGGTGCCTGGCACTGTGCCAACCTCATAGGCCACATGTAAGAAATATGTTGGCTAGATGAACATATGAATGTCTAAGCAAGTGAGGAAACACACAGATGGCTTCTGGACGCCTCCCAGTTATGATGCCCTGTAGTCTCCGCCCAGAATTCCTGGGCATTTGAAGCTAAATGAAATATGATGCAGATTCTGAATTTCGTAAGAATCGAGGGAAACGGAGTCTCGCACACTGAATGCCTGCAGTAAGTAAACAGGAACTTAATCCAAGTGCTGGAGGCTTCAGGAAGTAGAGGCCGGGTTGAGTGTGGAAGCCTGGGCCCTCAGTCTTCACCATTCACTCGCTGGGTGACCCTAGACAAACCCTGTGCCCTCGCGGGGCCTCTGAAAAAATGAGGGAGTTGAAAGCTTGCCTCTGTACTCTCTGCTAGTCTCTAAAATCCTGTGATCTTGTCAATGGTTAGAAGATAAATTTTCTCCCCAGTTCTGGAGGGAAAGATAGGCTTCATCCAAGGAAGTTTCCTTTTCTTTCTCCTCCTGTGTCAGATGGAATGTGGCTTTGGCCATCTCTCAGGAAGGGTCTCTGAGCAGGGGGAGAGGCTGCTTGTGATGGAAACAGACTCTTTTCCTGAAAGCTCAAGGTCTACGGTGTGTGTGGGATCAGCTCTGTCCAGCCCACAGGACCACCTCATTCCCAGAGGAAACTTCACATGTAGGAGAAAGACCAAAATCCTGACCACAGTCTGGGAGACCTGGCCCTTCTCCCCAGCACCCTCATGCCCCCACGCCCTGAAGCACAGACACACTGGCTCTCTTGACCCTCTTTCCATTCCTCACTCTTGCCGTGCCCCCTCTTACCTCGAGACCCCTCCCTTGCTGTCCCCCTGCCAGGCACATTCCTCCTACCCCATGTCCCTCAGGCTCGGCATAAAAGCACTTCCCCCTGGTGGCCTCCAAGCTGGCTCAGCTGTGCTTTATTCTTTCAGAGACGCTCAGCACCTAGCACGTCTGTAATCTATGACCTTCGGGGTTATTCTTATTTATGGGATTCTTCCACATACCTAGAGGTTCCCTGAAGGCAAGACCAAGCCTGTCTTGTCCACTGACAGTACCTAGTGCCTGGCTCCGTGCTTTGCAGTGTATACCCCTCAATGTTTGTTGAGTGAATACTCAACACTGTGTGGCCTTCAGGCAAGTGTCTCTGCCTCTCTGGGCCTCAGTTTCTCCATCTGAAAACAAAGCGGCCTGGATGGACTGGGAGAGCTCTCACAAGAACTGCTCAGCCAGCCAGACTGGCATAGGCTGGTGGCCCTGGAGGCCTTGCTCACTGCTCACTACTCAGCGTCCCCTCTGGCACCTTTCCTCTCCACGGGAGCTTGTGCACACAGCCCACACGGTTTTGAGTGGCTCTGTGGGAAAACGTCAGAAGCCCCATCGAATAAGCACAGAAAGACAGCTCAGCGAGGCCAGTCCTCAGCACTGGCATCAGCTTGAGACATCTCTCTGACTTGCCCTCCAGGACGGAGCTCTCGGGAGGCAGGAACCACATCTGAGCCGCCTGTGCCTGCCGGGTGACCAGCCCAGATGGGGCATCAGGAAACAGTCTCCTGAGTTGCATCTGGTACTTAGGGACCTTATCCAGCCCCCAGAAGCCTCCCATTGGACAGAGCCTTTCTGGTCCCACAGCCAAGACAGTGACTGCTTCTCTGTCCAGCGTCAGCAAGGGGTCATCCTTCTACTTCTCTCCCTGTCTTGCAAATGACCCAGCAGGGACTTTGTCCAGTGAGACACTTCCCCATCTCCAGACTCCAGGATTCGGTCTCTAAAAACATGCCAACGCAGGCTGACGTGGGCTGATGGTGGGGTACACACTGGCACCACAATAACGTGGTTTGTGACCATATTTCCCTCTTCATCCTGACTGGCAGGATGGTGACCCAAGACCACCTCGAGTGGCCCAAAAGGTCATTACACCAGCTCTGCGCTGAAAGCCTGGGGAAAGGACACCATTCAGCGAAGGCAGAGCAGCCAGACAAGTCATGCGGCCACTCCCGCCCCACTACCCCCCACCCCCCCCCACACACACGCCAGCCAGGGAGACAGAGGCACCAGAGGCTGGAACCCCAGACAAGTCCTCCTGACCTCAGGGGATGCTGCAACCATCCAAGTCGGGCCGATAAAGAGAGCCTGCTCCTGAGTAGCACCTGGCATTCCCGCCCACACCCTGCCAAACGCCTTCAGGAGGCCCCCCAGGTCTGCGTCTGGCTGGGGGTATGGTGGGCAGGGGCCGTGGCGCGTACCTGCTCGGGCTTGATGGGCTCTGTGGTGGTGAAGATGTCCGAGTAGTGCTGCCTCTCGAACACGCGGTCCAGCACCTCCAGCTGCTGCTGCGTGAACAGTTCTCCCCGCATCTGTTTCCGGAGGAAGTCTCGGCCCGGCAGTGAGTGGCCATTCGGCACCGGAGACTCCTGAATACCTTTGGTGAGCATGAGAGAGGAAGGGGGAGTGCAGGTTACACAAGTTGCTACAGAAAGACATTCAGACAGGGAGAGAAGACAGCCTGAGGGACCCACAAGCCCAGCTTCTTCCCTGACGGGAGAGGAAACAGATAGGGACTCAGACAGGGGGGCCCTCAGTCAAGGTTACCCTGCTGGTTAGTGCAGAGCCAGCCTCCCGTAGCCACCTGCCAGGCACCAGGTGAAGCCCTTTCTACATGCATCACCTCATCGAAAACTAACAATGACCCCAAGGTAGATAACATTATTTTCCCCATTTTGCAGATGAGAACATTGAGACCCGAGCAGTTAAGTCATTTACCCGAAGATTAGACCTCAGGTTGACTGGAAGTCTTAATTACCAGGTGCCACTTCCTCTTCTACAATGAAGATTCCCCCACCCCCTGGGGGTACAGTTTTGTCCCAGAACTGATGCCCTTACCCAGGACATCTGCCACCACATCACATGACCAGTCATTAAAGCACTGTGCTAGGACGGCTGTGGGGAAGGAAACTGCTTTCATACAATTCTGGTGGGAGCCCACTAGTCACAAAACCCATCCAAGTCACAAATGCACATTTCCTTTGATAAAAACAGTTGCACCTCTGGAAATTTTTTTTGCCACTAGACTCACACATACGGGAAGTGATGTATGTACAAGGTTCTAGCAGCAAAAGACTGGAAACAACGCAAGAATTTATTTGTAGGGGCTGGATAAATAAGTTAGCGGTGAGCCGCTACAAAAGGGAACAAAGGCTCCCACTGTGAACTGATACGGAAAGATCTTCGAGATACACTGTCGTATGAAAAATAAACCAGGTACAGCACAGCATGTAATATGTATAACCTTTAGTGTAAAATAGAAACGAAGAAAATAAGACTTTATATGTACTTTCTAGAGAGCACCCTGAGAAACATCTAGAGCACTTACCTGTTCTTTTCCGGGAGGTAAGTGGATAGAGGTGAAGGGAGGTACGCTTTTTTGCCTTTTGTTTTGTGTCACTGTAGAACTTTAAAGGTACCACTCACTCAAGAACACGAATTACAAGAAAGTACAAAATTAAACTCTGTATGTGTTCTATATTGTCAGCTCTTCACACTGTCACGGTCTCTGGTGATGATGCTTACATTTCAAAAACAATATCATGAATTATCAATAAAAAAGAAAATGGGAAGAATTGGTTTTTGTGAGCTTGGAGCTTGAACCGCTCAAAATGAAAGACACAGCAAGGAGGGCAAGAGTTTCTAGCGAGGGAATGGGCTCGAGGGCCATCATCCCCCAGGGCCTTGGTGGACCCGGCCGCTGACGCAGGGCTGACCACAGACACTGCGGATCCCAGGCCTTTGCCACTGGGGAAACCAGCCCACGTCAGATCTCTCACGGGCCCAGCTCTCCCCTACAGCCCGCCCTGCCAGCACATGCTGTCCTAGATTGCACCCATCATGTCAGCGCCCACACGGGTGAGGAAGGAGGCCAAACCAAGGAGCCTGAGGCATTGGGAAGCGGTGTCTCTGAAACGCTGCCGAAAGTTGGTGTCTCCCTAACGGTCCTATCTGGGAGCAAATGCAATGCAGGGTCTGACATTTGAGCAAAGTCACCAGATTTGGGTGTTCACGCAAATGCTGGCCTTCCAGAGTCCTCCGTGGAGGCTGACCGCTCAGAGCACCCCAGCATCCTCTGTGGGAAGGGCCTTCAGAGGCAGCTCATAAAGCCCCTTGAGAAAACAGATCCCAGCTCCATGTAGGCCCAAGAGCCTGAACAACCACATACACCAACACGGAGGCCGTGATGGAAGCTGGGCTCTCCGGCTGATGTCCTCCAGCCTAGAGCTAGGGCGCCCCCCTGGTAACCTGGGACACTAGTCTTCACAAGACTGGTCTCTCCCTGTTCTTGCCTGTAGGACATCATCCTCAGAGTCCCTTTTTCCATCATGGCCCATCACCAAGGGGCCCATTCCTAAAAGGGCACCAAGACTAACAGAATGTGGGAGCTCACAGCCCTGTCTGTGCTCTCCCACTGGTTGGCATCCACCGAATAACCTTGTTATCAAAGGATCAAAGGTACATGTACACACACACACACACACACACACACACACACACACACTACGAGGACAGTTCATCTTGCTCCTCCTCAGCTATTCCTCTGGTCTGTCATCCTGGCCCCAGTCACTCCTACTGAGGTATGAGCTTGCCCTGGGTCCCCAGTGCTCCTATCAAGTTTCTCCCTGTCAGAGGGACCACATCTGCTCTTAAAAGACTTAGCTCTGCCCACCAACTTCAGTGATGCTCCCCAGCCCCATCCTGCCAGCCAGGCCCTCAACTCCTAACAAAGGCTCCTTCCTGCCAACTCCCCCAAGGTCTCACTCTGCCCCCCTCTGGGCAGTGCCCACCTCTTCCCCCCCAACTCAGGCTGCTCCCACAGACCTCCTTAGGCTCAATCCCTCCCCTGGGCTCTTCACACAGCTCATAGTTCTGGAAGAGCAGAACTTCACCCCTACTGAGGGAGCTGGGAGTGGCCCTGCTGAGGGCCCCTGTGGGCAAGGTCACCATAGGTTACTGAGTAGGTAGGTCCCGGCACAGAGTAAAAGGCTCAGGGCACAGGGCCAAAGAAAGTGTATGCCCCGGGGGTCCTTGGAGTCCTATCTCTCTGAGGACAGCTCACGTACTCCAGGTACTCACTGGGACCTGGCCATTTAGGAGGACTTGCTGCATCCTTCTCCGGCTTTCCAGAAGTCAACCATAGCACCCATGGGCCTGGGAGAGGGTCCAGGCTACCCTGGTGACCCAGACACTCGTAGTGGAAGACAGTGAGCTGGAAAGAGCCACCTCTCCAGGCATGTGCCTGGATCTACGACCCCCTCCTGCTGCCCTGGCCCCTCCAACACCCCTGCTTTCTCCACTAGGGAGGGAGGCGAGGGAGGTCTACCTTTGCTTGCACTTTGTGCAGATGCCTAATGTCTGTCATTTCCTTAGGAGGCCGGGGACACTTCTACACATATAATCACCCACTTAACACATACTGGTGAAGTATTTACTCTGCACCCGGTGATGTTTAGAAAATACAACAACAGAGGATGCAGTGATGACGAATACAGGCCCCTCTTTCCAAACAAGAAAGGGCAGCCACTTTAGTCCAGTACTCTCACAGACACACGGCTACAAACTGTGATTACTGCCAAGTAGAAAAAGCATCTAGAAACATATGCATAGGACTGTGGATAATGGGGAAGGGGTGTGACCACACAGGAAGGAGTCAGAGAAGTCTTCCAAGGGGAAGTCATGCTTGAACTGAGAGTAGAGGACAGGGTCAGCAGGAAAAAGAGGGTAGGGGTGGAGAAGGCATGCCAGGCAGAGGAGACTGCCTACAAAGGCTTAGACATGAGAAGGAGTCGAAAGGCCCAGGAGGAGATGATGAGGGAAGAGACCCCAGGGGACCATGGAGAGGTGAGAGGCAGGCTGGGGATGGCCAGCAGCCCCGGACCGTCCAGAAGGCCACGGAGAGGATCTGAGTCCTGCCGGGGGAGCAGTGCAGGGACCACAGGAGGGCCTGGGGAACCATCACCCTCCACATTTCTCAGTCCCGGAACCCAAACTGCTAGTTTCTTTAGATCAGGCTATGCTTTGGAAGCCCTGCTCCCAAGCCTCATCCTCTGGAAAGACTCAGGGCTGGCCACATGAAATTTGCACTTGTGGGCATCTGCACGTGATGCCTGGAGGCAGGCTGTCACCCACAGGTCGCCCTGTGCTCCCATGAAAGGAAAACTACTCCTCGTTGACATGTACACTGTTGCTACTACGGACACAGCCCGTGAGCATGCATGCCGCCGCCTCCAGGATGCCTTCCTTCCTGCCCCGGCTGCTTCATCTCCCTCTCTCTGGGCTCTGGCCACTTTCTCCCTTTTCTTAGGTGCCAAGCCCATCAGGTCCTTCACTCTGACACTGCACTATTAGCTGCCTCAGGGGGAAGCCACAGTTCATTCATCTCTGTCTCCTCCATGGGGAGTATTTGTAGGATAAATGAACAAGTCAGGAATCCTTGTGACAACCACTTCCATCCTGTAGGTCTGGTCTGCAAAAGTCAGCGTTACTCTCTATCTGACCTCACCCGTTCGATAATTCATTCTTCCCTTAGTGAGCAGGTGCCGTGCTAATGCTGGCATACAACAATGGGCAAAGCTAGCCCGGCCCTACCCTCATGGACTTATGCTTAGTGGAGGAGGCAAATGTTAATTGAAAAATAATCAGACCAGAAAAGGTGCATGTGTCAACCAAGATAAATACTCTGACAAAAAGAGGCAGGATTCTTCGGCCAGGGACACAGCTGACCTACCTCTGGGAGCCACACACAGTGGGTCCACAGTGAGGACGAGCCAAACAAACCAATTCTATGCCAAGAGACACCTCTGAAAATGAATATCTGAAAATCATCCCTGGCACAAGGGCAGGTCTGAATCTCCAAGGTTCCAGTGGAAGTTTCCACAGCTTTTCTCATCTGTGCTGCAGAGATGCTGTCTGACTTCACTGGGGAATGTGGTCTTGGAGACAAGCTAGAGAAATGCTCGGACCGATTTTATTCTGGGGAGAAAAATCTGAACTTGCAATGTGAATGGTATGCTTAAATATATGGACAGACATGGGCGAAGTACAAAGGTATACAGGGGGCATGGTATCTTTAAATCTTTTTTTTTTTCTACTCCAAATCAAATAATATGTAATAGACCCAGTGCTGGGCTTAGTCAACCATGGCTCGTAGAATTAACATTCTGGAAGCTAGCTTCAGGGGAGCAAGGGGCAGGAAGCCCCGTCTCGGGGAGCAGAGAAATGCTGGCTTTAAATTTCAGGTTAAACCAATGTTATTCACAACCCGGCTTTGAAGCTAAAAGCTTTACACAATCGGGTCTGGTCACGCAAAGGGGGAGGAAGCAAAATAGCCTCAGATTCCCATCTGTCAAGAGAAAGCTGTCTCTTGTGTGTCTTAAAAGATCATAAACCCATTGTGTTTTCTTCAGAGCACAGCAGATTCGGAGGTTTTGCATTTTTCTTGAAGGGTTCTGGTTTGTTTCTTTAAAAATCATCATGTACTTTATGTCTGCAGATGCTCACTGGGAGGGGAAAAAATAAACACAAAGAGGAATCTCCATAATCCCTTCTGGTATCATGGCCTTTGGGGTATAAACTGTAGCCAAAGGCCCAGGAGCCCCAGGAAGGGAGGCTGGAGCCCCTGGGTCAGTGTTCAGCTTTTCTTGGGTCCCCTTTCTCTACAGAACCAGCCAAAGCCGAGCCCTCACAGAACCTCCCCTGTCCTTGTGGCGGCTCCTCTGCATGGCCGGGCAGTGGCAGGGCCCAGTGAGAAAGGATTGAGAGCCAGCATACCTGAGTTCTAGCCCCAGCTCTGCCCCTACTTGCTGTGTGAGCCCAGGCAAGTTCCTCGCCCTCTCTGGGTCTCAGGGGCCTCATCAACAAACTAAGGAGGCCAAGTCAGTCATGTCTAGCCATTTTCTCCTCCCAAATCCACCTGGATGTTGTCTACTAAATAGTATTAAATGAGCGTTAACTCATTTCCCCATTTTGGTTCTTTTGCACAGTCTTCTCAGGGTATCCTCGTGCAACATCCACTCCACCCGTGGATGACTGTCCACACCTAGTTAGGGATCCCATTCTCTTTGCCAATATTTGGTTTAGGAACAGACATGTGAAGAGCAAGGGGCTGCTGGCAGCTTCTGGGAGAAAGTCAGAGAGAGGACAAAATCCCTTCTTTCTTCACTAGGGTACATTTACCCTTAATCTTTTTGAATTTGTGAGAATAAGTCCCAGATCCCATTACGGCTTTAGACACTACCATGTTCCCTACCCTTACGCCAGGGCCCAAAGTCCTCTCCCGATCTGGCCTGCAAGGTTCATTGGTAGTGACACCCAGCCCGTTTGCTGCCTCTGATCCGCCCTGACACTCTGACACCCACCATGCTCCTGGGCCTGCCTCCCCCAGTGAAGATGGGCAGAGCTGGGTTTTGGAGGGTCAGGCTCAGAGAGGTTGAGTAACTGAGGCCCCTCAGCTGGGATTTGTACGTAGGCCTCTTATCTGCTGTGTTCTTTCCACCTCCCTTTACCCTGCAGGTCAGCCACTAAAACTAGTGCCCTCCATTTCCTCATCTGTAAACTGGGACAACGGTCAGCAGCACAATCCCTGGGGTTTGGGTAAGGACTAATGAGATCATCAACAGGAACATGCTTAGCACGGTGCCTGGTGCAAAGTCAGTGTCCAAACCGTGTGAGCCACCGTCACCATCGCTTTCACCAGGAAAACTCTCCCAACGCTTCCTCAAGACAAAGCCCAAGCATCCCAGGCCTCCACGATCTGCCCCTGCAGACCCAAGCACCCTTCAGTCACCCAGCAACGCCAACCCAGCAGAGAACTCCTCATTCCAGTGCCCCTCACATCACTTTCCGATGCCACCATTCATCTCGTTCGCTCTGCTGGCTTCACCCCTGCCCATCCAGGCTCTGTCTAAAAACCCCTCCTCTCTGAAGCCTGCCTGCAAATCCAGAGGCTGAATTCACTGCCCTTCCTTCTGGGTCTCCTCGGCAAGCTGCATAGGCCACCACTGTGGCCTGGATTTTACTCTTCACGACACGTCCTGGGAGGTGGGTCCCCATTTCACAGCTGAGGAAACTAGCGAAGATAGGAAGCACCTTGGTCAAGGCCAAGTATGCAGCGAGTGCTTGCATACCTGTTAACATGTCTTAGAGCGAAGGCAGGCACTGTGGCAGACGTGGCTCACATACCAGGGAAGCCCGGGTCCCCAAACCCAGGCCCAGACCCAAATCCTCACTGTCTCTTACAAGCCTATGATATTTGAGAAACCTGGACCTCTTTAATCCTCAATTTTGTCATCCGTAACATAGGGCAATAATGAGACCTGGGGTTGATGGAAGAATGGGATGAGGGTACGTGTAAAATGCTTGACATCGTACCTGGCACATAGTGCTCAAAACACATAAGCCATTTCTAGGATTACTCTTTCTTTCCTTCCCTGCTAAGAGTATGAGCTCTCTGAGGACAGAGGCCACGTCTGATTCACCTCAAGCACAGGAGATGCTAATAAGGTTTGTTGATTGAATGCGTAACCTAGGCAGACTTGAGGGGTTGCAGGCCTGAATGACTCGGGGAACCTCGGCAGCAGGACAGCCTCTGGTGTCTTCAGAGAACTCTGGAGAAAACCTTCGGGAGCGAGCTCCAATGCATCAGTGATCCAGAGGAGGAAAGAGTGAAACAGCTAAGGCCTTATGTTCTAAACTACTTCTAAGAAAGATCTGAGCCAGTTCATAAACTTTCAAGTTTTAAACTCAGCTGAGCTCTGAGCTTCCCAAGAGGAAAACGCAGTGAGTCGTCTATTGCTCAAAGTCCAATAAAAACAACAAAACGCCATTAATTCTTCTACTCTGCATGGGGGTGTCTGGATGCTGAGAGTGACCCAGAGATGACTGACAACAGGAAGGGGGTCCTGCAGGGGAGGCCACCTGAGCCAGACCCCCGATAGAGAGAGGAGATGAAATGTGGAGATGAAGGGGACAGGATTCCTGGCCCCAACAACAAGATTCGGCTGGGGACACTTCTAGAGCATCTACTATGAGCCAGGCCCTGTGCTAGGGACCAGGATGGCGGGGCTGGAAATATCCCGTGGCAGCCCCAAACCAAAATCGATGTTCTGGGTGATTGTATAAATCCCATCTTAAACTGGGACTGCAGACTGAGAAAAATCAAAGTGGCGTGGAGGAAAATTCCACTGGAACGACCATTATTCAGCCATTAGTTTCACTCAATCTTTCTTCTCGGAGAAGGAAAACGCAAAATTGTAAAATTGCCAAATGCGCTCGGGTTCGACCAGAGTGAATCTGATTGTGCCGTGTGTTACCCAATGTGTCATAGGCTGTCAGTGAGCAGAAGGCCCCAAGGGACCAGCGGTTCCACACTCCAGGATGGCAAAGGGATTTGTCCAGGGCCAGAAAGCAAGTGTGAAGTGAGCTGAGCCTGGAAACACAAGATTCCTGATTCCTGTCCCAACCCTCATGCAACCATTCATTTCTGGGCAACGCACACCAAACTCCTGCTGGCTGTCTGGCCCTGAGTGTGGCACCTGAACTAGAGAGGGGTTTAAGTTCTACCCGCTGCCCTTGAGTGGACGACGTAGAGGAGTGAACGATTCCAAAGTAGTAAGGGCTGGGAGCCAAAGAAGTGGAGACAGTCCCCGGAGCCAAATGGTGGTTAGCAACCCTTCCACAGAGCTTACTCTGTGCCAGGAACTGTTCTAAGCACCTTACCTACTTAATCTTCATAACAACCCAACAATGTCAAGTCTGTTATTTCCCCCTCCCATTTTACAGATGAGGAAACTGAGGTATAGGGTGGTTAAGTAACTTGCCATGGCCACACAGCTAAGAGATGGAAGAGCCGGCCACACAGACATCCAGGCTGACTGACTTCAGAGTCTGCTCCTAAGCCTATACTAAACCGCTCCACTTAATCCAGACTGGAGGCAAGGGTGACCGATCAAAAAAGTCGTGTGGAAAAAATGGAACCCAAGACTAAAGAAAGTATAGGAAGGAGTTAGCCAAAGAAACGGGCAGGGAGAGGAAGTGCATTCCAACTAGAGGAACAGCATATGCAAAGGCCCAGAGGCACATGAAAACATGGTACTTGGGAAATAGCTATAATTCAGTAGGATTGGAATGCAGAAATGGGAGGAGGGGAGAGAGAGCAAAGTGTGCAAGCCTCTTTCCTCTCTGTCTAGCTGCTCAGCACTGCTATCTATTATCCAGAGCCTAATATATACTCTGGTATACAAACAGCACAAATACATAACTGAAGCTCTTATGATGTCGGTATAAAGAGATGGGATTTCTTTGTGCTTAATTCGATCAAGATGACCTCAAGGGACAGGCAGGAAGGAATACCGTTGCATTGCTACAGAACAAGTCTGTTCTCTCTAATCCATACTGTCCAGGTCCACTACCTTGTACAGTAGTACCTAATTACTCCACCTTACAGAGAGATAGGCACACTAATTAGGAAAGATGTTAACCACCATAGTGAAAATATTCCAAAGCAAATGAAATATTACGAGGAGCTAAAGGGTGATTTGTTTCTATGAGTTGTGCTTTTAAATGAGATCCAAGAATGCTAAAGGCTTCATTTTAATTATACCTGGAAGGACTTCTTGTGCATGCGTCCCCTTTTTTGGTTTTCACACACACAGCAGTCTGTCCCCCATCCTCCACAGCACAGAAATAAATAAAATGCTTTAAAAATCATATTTACACTGATATCTTTGCATTATCCCCATTTGAGTTTTTAAATTACTGTCTTTATTTTTTTCCAAGGACAATATAACTAAAAAGAAGGTTCATATTTTGAAGTGTATCTATCTGATCATTGCACAAATGTTTTCAGGAGAAATCACTATATTTCTCCAAGATGGGTATGGGTTTTGTCATAGATCAAAGTGAGAGGGAGGAAAAAAAGATAAATCATCAGAGATCCAAAAATACTTTTCATTTGGAGAAGATATCAGGCCATTTCGATGGGGCTGATGGAGTCCCTGTTCTGTCTCCATTACCCGAGGCAGGCAGCCCCAGCCAGGAGCCAACTACTGAGATTATATTCCCCATAAGATGGTCCT
>NC_043712.1:34512466-34519505 GCF_006229205.1 Suricata suricatta | reverse complement strand
GGCTTATTGCTTCTTCATTTCAGAGCTTGACCTGTTAGATATACTTGGACTGGCTCGACGCCTCTTGGATACACAGAGATCAGCCTCTGTCTGCCAATGTGTGTCATCTCCTGTCCCAGTTGAAAAGAACTCGAGAGGCTTTTGTGTATATCTGTGGTGCGCTTTTCCATCAAATACACGCGTGTCGGTGGTGGACCTGGGAGGGCATGGACCTAAGCGAGCACAAACTCTAAGAGGACTCTGCATTCTGCATGGAAACACCGTCAACTCTGCACTCAGCAGGGATGTGTGCTTGTGTTACCCTGGAAAGTGCATGTGCCCACACTGGGTGAGGCACATCCAAAAATGATAACCACAATAGCAAATAGTAACCACTGTCACTCAGGAATACATTCACACCAACCTTTCACATTGCTCAGTTTATCTGACTCTCACAAGAACCGAAGGATTTGGACAAGGGACTATCATTCCCATTTTACAGATGAGAAAATGGGCTCAGAGGGGGAGGTGGTTTGCCAAGGTCACACAGCAGCATTATTAGGCCAGGCAAGACTAAGAGGCGTAGGGTCTTGGCTCCTGAGTACCTCCTCTAACCTCCGGCAACTTCAGGATTGCCCAGCCATTCTGGGCACACCACTGTCTTGGACTGCTGGGATGAAGGGAACATCCTCAGATTGCAATTCAGAGAATTTTAGAGCTTAGGGTAGATTCTAAGATTGTCTGCAGCTTCAAGTACAGCTTAGAAACCAAGACCCAGAGGGCAGTAAACAGTTGTCCAAAGTCACCAAGACACTCAGCAGCCCAACTAGAACTCAAACCTGGATCCCAGGCACTCAGCTCAGGACTAGGCACTTTCTCTGGACACCTCCCTAATTTGTGCCAAGCCAACGAGTTCCTATCAACAGAGAGAACTTCATTCCCTACTGTCAACGTGGCCCAATGCACTGTTACGGTTTCTTCACAGCATTTAATTTAAATTTCCCAACTGCAAGCCAAGATGCGGCACTTTGGGAAATCAGGGGACAGGGGCTCTGCCCGGCTGTCTGCCTGGGGGAGGTGGTTCTTGGAGCCACAAGGCTGAGCCCAGCATGCGGGTCTCTGGAGGAGGCCCGGGCAATGACAGTTTGCAAATAAGCCTTGCATCTGCTCAGAGCTGGCAGAGTCTGCAAACACACTAATGGACTTTTCCTCTGCCTGCGGGGAGCTGGGGAGAAGCAATAAATAAAGTAGGCACCTCTGGGGGGAGCCATTGCCGAGGCCAGAGAGAGGGCTGAGACTACGGGCGTGCTGAGGGTGGGGGAAAGGGCTTCTGGGCCTCTTCCTGCAACAACTGCCTCTTACCCACAAGGTGACAGTCCACCTCCCAGTAACCCCAACCCCCACATCCCAGACCCCCTAATCTGTTTCCCAAAGAGTTGGGCCCTTGTGTGATCATATTAATATGCTTAAAATTCATGCCAGGCACAGAAGGGTTGTGGGGTGGAGGGGTTCATATGGTCTGATCTGGACACAGTGTAGAGACCCCATCAGAGGGAGATGTGACAGATGCCCCGGGGAGCCAGACGATGGTCTCAGCCCAGGAGAGAGCTGACGACGGGAATAACTACCCAGTCCAGAGCCAGGTTCAGGAGATGATCAGGAGGGGAAACCTGCCAGATTTAGCGACTCACTGGTGGCAGGGGGCAAAACACGCCTCTGAAGTTCCTCGTTGGACGTACTGGGCTGCCATCCACTGAGGCCCTTCTCACTCCCAGCAAAATCCATAGTGGGTCATGGCCTACCAGGCCCTTCAGCACTGAGTGCCCTGCCTTTCAGCCCGGCCCCCCTGATGCCCCTCCTCCCACTCTCCTCCTCTTGGTCCAGCCACACTGGCTTCCTGGCTGTCCCTGTTCTGCCAAACACATGCCTGCTTCAGGCCTTCGCATATGATGTTCCCTCTCTCTAGAAAGGTTCTCCCCAGATCTTGGCTCCCTCCTCCCTTCTCAAATGTCATTTCATCCTTCTGAACACCCTCCATAAACCAGCACGTACCCCCCCCACCTCCCCGCCTAACTCTCCGTCCCCTTACCCAGCTCCGTTACCTGCCAGAGCACTTAGCAACATGCTGTTTATTTTCCTTATTTACTTATTCTCTCTTCTCTTATTAGAATGTCACTCATGAGGGCAGAGGTTTTTGTCTGTCCTTTTCATTGCTGTGTCCCCAGTACCTAGAGCACTTAGCGGGCACAAAATAAACACTTGTGAAATGAATGGATAAAAGTGGACATTTCACTGAAAGTGACAAAATAAACAAGTACAAAGAAGACAGCCACTCTGGGATGACCTGTTGGTAAAGGGTGGTCACTGGCCTGCTCGGGGCATCCGATGCGCCCTTCCATGCCTGGCCTGGGGCCTGGGAGACAAAAGCCCCTAAGGGAAATCAAAGGGGGCCACCGTGCTGTGTCCACCATGGAGGCCACTGTGCCCAACACTGAGTCAGGAGCCATTAAAAAGATGAATGACTCCCTAGGAGAGAGGCCAAAATTTGGAAGTGTTTAAATGATACAGAGAATAGTGCTCAGGCACCAGGTTGGGCTCTCCACTTGCCAGCTGTGTGACCTATTCAGCTCATCTGCGCAATGGGCTCAATAAACTGTGCTGTGTCTAAGCACTGGGTCAGAGAGAGCAAGCTGCTAGATGGCAAATGAGACAGCGCTGTCTGCTCAGCAAGCATCTCGTGCCCGCTGATGAGAACAGGGAAGGCGAAGGGAAACCATTCGCTTAATTAAAAGGACAAGATGTGTACAGAGAGGGGCACCAGGCTAAGCTGCATTTCTTGGCCCACGCATTCAGCCCCTTTGTGCCGGTGCTCTGAGTCCAGGCTTAGCCCCGTAAGGGAGCCCCAAGTCCATACAGCAAGGGAGCCATCCTCTGGCATGGGGACAAAGCCTAGAGATGGCGCTATGACACCAGCCTGGGAAAGTGCCCTAAGAGAACCCCAAACAGCAGGCAGTGGGGGCCAAGAGACAGAAGTCATCTGGTACTAAACGGGGGAATCAGGGAAGGCTTCCTGGAGGGAGATGGCATCTAAGCCAGGGTTTGGGCTGGGGAGGATGAGGAAGAGGGCAGAGGATATCCGAGCAGAGATAAGACGTGAGGGGGCTGTGCTCACCGACCGAGGCCTCCTGGGAGCTCAGCACCCACTGATAAGGGCTTATGTTCCACAGCCCAGATAGAAATCAGCTCATGTTTCTGTCTCCAAAATGCCAAGTCTTGCACATAGTAGGTGCACAATATATGCAGATATTACTTTTTACCAGAGTCACAGAACTTCCCAAAGGAATGTAGCCCAGAGAGAAACTGTTCCAGTGGATCTCAACAAAGATGATCAGATCAGAGGAAATTTGGGTAATCTGTGAGTTTTTGTAACCAGGGAGGAATTATGGCATTTCGTGGGCAGAGCTGGGGGGTACCAGCTCCATCTGGCACAATGAGGAGTTGCCCTGAGCCCACATGTCTTTGGAACAACCCATCATACAATCAGGTTGGTAAAAGCTCTTTTTTTTTTTAAGGTTTTATTTTTAACTAATCTCTACACCTAATGCTGGCTTGAATTCACAAGCCCAGGATCAAGAGCTGCCTGCTTCATTGACTGAGCCAGCCAGGGGCCCCCAAAACTCTCTTCTTCATAAATATCTGAGCCATGGACCTAACTGTTTTACTTATAGACACAAACTTGCGTTCTAATTTACACTGACTTTTCCAGGAATGCAACCATCACATAAATTGAGGAAAGATTATGCTTTGTTTTGGCTGGAACTATATCCAGACATGTTCACAATTTCAGAAAATCAGTTTACTGATGGCAACACCACCAGAAATATTTGCATTGCCAAAAAACACAGCTGCCCACATTTGTAGCCGCTGCATTCGTGGTGAGTCTCTGCATAAGCGCAAAGCAACTGACTACTTTATTATGTCTTCTGGCGTAGTCATGCCTCAGCATTTACGTAATGAAATACACCATTTTATTATGACTTTATTTTTCTTTCCCCTTTTTGTCACAATTGGGGCATTGAATTGATTTTTCAAAATTATGTATGTAGGTAGTTTACGTTGTGTCTAAATTTCATTTTCAGATAGCAGAGGAAGCACTGCAAAACATTTGTTTTATTTTTTTAAGACTTTCTTAATGTTTATTTATTTCTGAGAGAAAGAGAGAGAAGAGTGCACCAGGAAGGAGTAGAGAGAGATGGAGACTGACAGGCTCCAAGCTGTCAGCACAGAGCTCGATGCGGGGCTGTACCCACAAACTGTGAGATCATGACCTAAGCTGAAGTCGGATGCTCAACCGACTAAGCCACTCAAGAGCCCCCAAAATATTTGTCTTAAAGACAGGACACCAAGTTGACATGTATTCACTGCATATGCTTTCCAAGGCCCCTCCAGTTCTGCCGGTTAGGACTGTCCCACGGGAGGGACTATCGTCCTAATCTGTCTTCCCAAAAAAGGGATAGATGGAGGGAAAGACTTCTCCAGACACCTATCTAGGGGCAGGAAGACAAGTGTCACAATGAACTCTCAAATAAATGTACTTCCTCAACATGAACAGTGAGAGCTTGCTCCTAAAAGCCAGCACCTGGAGTCCACCATCCTTTTTAGAAACCCATTTCCCAAACACAATAATCCAGCTAGAACAGAGCTGAGAGGAGACTCAGGTTCCACAGAAGCGGCTCCTTCGTGCCTAGGTCTCTAACAAACGCAAGAGCAAAAGGCCAGGGGAAGAAAAGACACCTTGAGAAATCAGTGATCCTGCTGTCCAGCAAACAAGCAAAGTGGGCCTGGACTTGAGAGAGTTGGGGAGGCGGGGACAAAGCCCCGGTGAGATGGAAGGGGAGGGGTGGGAGGGAGGAGGCCCATGTGCGTCCCCTGCCATAAGCAGAGCAGTAAGTGCACAGGCTCTGAAACAAGCCTGCTTGGGTCTGAATCCCAGCCCTGCAACACTAGATATGTGGCCCTGGGCTGGTTATTTAATCTCTCATTTTTTCCATCTGCAAAAGGGAAACAGTAATAGCCCTGCACTTCTCAAGGCCGCTGTGAGCACAGTACTTGCCGCATAGTGAGTGCTTCAGTCTCTTCTTAAGGCTGAGAGAAAAAGTGTATTCGCTCCTCCGCTGGTCACACTGCAAGACCAGAGGGCCGTGAGCTGGGAGCAGAGACCCATGTCCTGGCTCCGTCTCCCCTGTGGACCTCTCCTCCTCAGCTGGCCCTCACAGATGATCAATTGCAAGTCCCCCATTTTACAGATGGGAATACTAGGGCACAGAGGGGAAGAAAAGGGACATGGCTCACATGGCAAAGTAGTGTTAGATTCCCAAGCCAGACTCCTTCCACAGCATCAGGCTCCTTCTTAAACACGCTAAGCACCTGTCTGTACATTTGTGAATAAGAGTGATTGTCACAGGGTGGCACTAGGGATCACTGAATGCAATGATGGAGGGAAAAGCTCTCAGCAAGCCTTTATTAAGCTTCCACCAACTCAGAATTTTGGCGGTTATGCAGCACACAGTAGGTTCCTGATGTTGATCACGTGTACTGCATTATCCTCTCTCGCTGACCACTAAGCTGCCCCAAAGCAAGGACTTGGTAGTAACAGAGTACCTAACACATGGTTGGCTCTCAGTACATATTTGTTGAGCAAATGAATGACAGCATGCCCGAAAGAGAAGTGGAAAAGAAAAAGAAAAAGAGAGAGAGAGAGAAGGAAGGGACTCTGGTATGTCTAACCAGAGGGAAAGAAAGAGATTGGTCTGGTCCAGTCTCTTATCCACTCCTTCCACATCTGTGCTCCGTGCCAGGCTCCATGCCAGGTGCTGAGGAGGAATGGAAGGTGGCCCCTGTCCTCAGAATTCATGGTGTGACGGGGGAAACAGCAGAAGGCTGCAAAGGCTCAGGGGCAGCCAGTGGCTGACAGCCTTCTCTGTAAGAGCAAGGAGGACTTCCTGTGAGAGATGCCATGCCACAAAGCGAGGGGATGCAGACTGGGAATA
Organism: Suricata suricatta; assembly: GCF_006229205.1. Taxonomy (NCBI): domain Eukaryota; kingdom Metazoa; phylum Chordata; class Mammalia; order Carnivora; family Herpestidae; genus Suricata; species Suricata suricatta. The sequence goes on along the minus strand of NC_043712.1, from coordinate 34,513,476 downwards.
GAGATGGAGAGAAAACCATTTCTCCAGGGCAGAGTGTATAGAGACAGTGCCAACACATACATTGTACGGAAATCCGGCCCGGAATTTGTCAAGCGTGGCACTCGGAGAAGGGATGCCTTTCCGCCTTTTTTCTACTTTCACTAGTGTAAGAAACAAAAAGTTGGTGTCGAAGCATCACTCCGCCAGACCAGAAGTCCCTAGGCCCCAGGGGCCGAAAGAAGAAGAGGCCGCAGGACCGCCCAGGAAGGCTGGAGGAAGGACAAGCGAGCACCTCGCCTTCCCAGTTCTGCACTGTGCTCCAAGGGGACAGCGCCGGGTGCATCGTCCGCCTCGGTCCCAGGTGGCCCCGCACGCGGCCTCTCCTCCGCAGGCTCGCGGGGTGCACAGCCTCCCCGGGTCCCCGACTCCCGTTGGGCCGAGTCCCCGCCGCCGGCGCCCCTCGCCTCGGCGCGCATCATCTGCTCCGCTGCCCCGCTCCCGGCTGCCGCCGCGCCCGAGCTCCCCGGGGCCCGGAAAGCTGGCATCCGTTGTTACCATAACAAACTCAATTGTTCTCAGCAGGGCCCCGGCAAATAAAGTCATTCATTACGGGCCTCTCCCGGCCGCCGTGGGCTGCGCGGCAATCAGCGGGCCGCTCGCCACCCCCTCGCGGGCCGAGACACGCGCCAGCGACGTTACCTGCCGGGGCCGCCACGCTGTGCCCCGTGGCCCAGCCGAGGCCGCCGGCGGGGGGAGCGCCCGGCCGCGGGGTAGTTTTATCGCCTAACGTCAATTGACTTATACTGATTGGCTTCCTGCCGCCAAATGTCAATTAAATTGCAAATGCTTGGCGGAGCCGGGCGGCGGCCGCCTCCTTCCCGAGGGCGCCGCGCGCTCCCTTCTTTTTGCGCCCCGGTCTGAATCTGCGGTTGAATTTATTTCTCCTTCCACATCGCGGAGGAGAATCCCGATGCCCTCCTGGAAGGGGTCTGCCCTCCGTTCCCGAGCCGAGGGGGGCCGGGGGGGGGGGG
>NC_043712.1:34456935-34512366 GCF_006229205.1 Suricata suricatta | reverse complement strand
TGTTGACATTGCTGCTATGAACATTGGGGTACATGTGCTCCTATGCATCAGCATTTCTGTCTCTCTTGGGTAAATCCCCAGCAATGCTGTTGCTGGGTCATAAGGGAGTTCTATCGATAGTTTTTTGAGGAACCTCCACACTGTTTTCCAGAGCGGCTGTACCAGTTTACATTCCCACCAACAGTGTAGAAGGGTGCCCATCTCTCCACACCCTGGCCAGCATCTATAGTCTCTTGCTTTGTTCATTTTAGCCACTCTGACTGGCATGAGGTGGTATCTCAGTGTGGTTTTGATTTGTGTTTCCCTGATGATGAGTGATGTTGAGCATCGTGTGAAAAAACAGGGTCGGGAGCCAAGATGGCGGAGAGGAAGGGAGCTCTGTAAATTCCGTCTGCCCCATCTATCAAACTGAGAAGGACATTATTATCCTTCTTTTTAAGGGACGAGAATGGAGGCACAGGTTAGGGAAGCTGCCTCAGCTGTCCCAGGCAAGGAGCGGCCACTTCAGATTGGGCAGCCAGATTTTGGAAGCCTGTAGCTTAAGTATTGTGCCCCGCGCTCACAGGGAAGGGCTGTGGAAAAAATGGGAAAGGGAAAAGGACAAGGTACTGACCTAGACCTGAGCACCTTCCACTGCCGAGAACTGTGCCAGGGGTTTTCTACCCATTACAGAATTCTCACGGTGACTGTGGGACCTAGGTGTTACAGTCCCCACTTCACAGATGGGAAAACTGACCTCTGGAGAAGTTAAGGAAGTGTTCAATGTCCAAGAACAGGCTCATGAAATGAACTATAAGAACCATCTCACACCTACATAGAGCTTTACAGTTTACAAAGCACTTCCGCACACATTTCTTCTCACCGGGTCTGCACAAGACCTTGAGGAAGGCATTCTGTTCTCTTTTGCCAAGAAGAAAACTGTGGCCCAGAATGGCTTGTCCAAGATCACCGGCACTCAAACCTCAGGCCCTGTCATTCCGAGTCCAGTGCTCCAAGCCCTACCTCAAGGAGGCCTTGAGATGAGGACCACTCAAGTGCAGGCCCTGTTCTTGCCCTCTCTCCCACTCAGCAGGGAACTAAGATCAGATACAAGTCATAACTGGAGTCAAGCTGGAAAATGCTAGGGTCATGGAAAGAGCAGGAAAGGGGGCTCTCAGGAAATAAGGTGTTTTCTGTAGGGACCACACATGAGGCCCCCCAAAAGATTTTATTTTCCTTCCATTGTCTCCCATAAACGCACCCCCCCCTTGCTTGTCTACTCCTTAAGGCTATGTCTTGGGAGAGAGGTTTGCAGGTTCTTAACTGATAAAATGTGCCAGCATTTAAAAGATACAAACCTGACCAATCCTCCTTTTCAGAAAAGAGATGTTAGCAGAACAAAAGTACCATTCAAGAGTGCTGGATGGCATTTGTGTCTCAGACAGAAAGGAAACGGAAGACAGAGAAGATAGAGAAGATCAAGGGGGGGGAGCACAGCGGAGGGGAGGGAGGAGGGAAGAGGAAGGATCCGGAGCTGGAAGGTTTGTCTGGGCTCATCCAATCCAAACTGAGGACCCAGAGGGGAGGGACCTGATTGAGATCGCGCAGCAAGATGGTGGCTGAACTGGGGAACCCAGGAACCCAGGCCTCCCCACCCCATGTCAGGCTCATCCTGCCTCTGCAAAAGCTGTCCTCAGCTGCAACTCGAATTATTAGCTTTTTGGAATACAGAGCTAAAGTTCTGCCAGTGCAAATTCTGGTGGGTACATCTTTCTTTTTCTTTGGACCCCTTGCCTGAATGGTCCTATCATTAGTCCTAGCAATATAAATAAAATAACCATTAAAAAAAAAAAGAAAGAATGGGAAAACAAAAGAGCTGGGAATTTAAAAAATTGTCAACAAGGTCATCAAGGAATCTGAATTCAGGGCAAAAACTCTGCTTCGATGATAGAAATAATAATAGCTATTCTTTAAACTTGCCATGTCCTAGTCCCTACAGAAATATCACAAGTAATGTTTTCTAATTGCCAGGAAAAGCTGGAATTATTATCCCCTTTGACAGGCGAGGAAACAAACTCAGAGAAGACCCTTTTATTTTTTTTTATGTTTTTTTTTAATTTTTTAAGTGTTTTATTTATTTTTGATACAGACAGAGACAGAGACAGAGCATGAGAGGGGGAGGGGCAGAGAGAGAGGGAGACATAGAATGGGAAGCAGGCTCCAGGCTCTGAGCTAGCTGTCAGCACAGAGCCTGACGCGGGGCTCGAATCCACGAATGTGAGATCTGACCTGAGCCGAAGTCGGAGGCTTAACCGACTGAGCCACCCAGGCGCCCCGAGAAGACCCTTTTAAAAGCTCACGCAGCTGGCACACGGAGGGGCTGGATCCAAACTCCAGTCTGCTGCTGCTCTACCCAGCTGTGGTTTAAAGCCTACATGTAACCAGCCAATTATTGCACTTGAAACTGACCAACTTGAAGGCGTGACAAGAAAGTGTGCACAGTGGTGCCGGGGGAAACCTCAGAAATGGGGCACCTGAGTAAGGAAGCAGGCTGTGAGCCAAGGTAGCCCTGAGCTCAGACCAGCAGTACAGGATTGCAGAAATGGAGGGAGGGGAAGAGGGGCTTGAGAGGGGAATTCCGACTGGTGCCATCCTTTGTGGCACCACATGAGGGGAAGAACAGGATGGGAGGTAAGGCTCCTCTGGAGCCAGCCACCCAGCTGCCCATCCCAACACTGCCACTGTGTGTTGTTGGACCTATGTGACCTTGGGCCACTTCCCCAATCTCTGTGACTCTCTATAAAGCAGGTACAAGAGTACCTACCTGGTGCTGTGGTGAGTATTAAATGCATTAATAATTTAAAAAATATATAGTAAACAATAAGTGCTACCCATTATAGTTGTGCCGTATTGCAGTTGCGATTCGAGGCCATGGTCTACACACACTGGACATACACTCGGGTGATGCAAGCAGGACAAAGGCTGAAGGCACCAGCATGCACGTTGTGTTTGTGCGTGCACGTGTGTACATGCGTGTAAGTTTATTTAGACCAAGGGAGAGCTCCCTTCCTTTCTGAATGGTTGTTGATGGGGCCAGACAGCAGTGGCTAGGGGACAGAGCCTTTGGGGTCGGGCAAGAGTGTTTGATAGGCAAGGCTCTGGGTTCTGCACAGCCGCCAGCTCCCGCTGACCAGATGGGCTCCAGGCTTCTATGTCATCCGAGCCCCCATTCAGTACACATTTGCCACCATGAACCAGTCCCTGTGCTAGGCACCACGGCAACAATGATGACCACTGCAGACACAGTCTCGCAGGGCAGATAATGACCAGTGTGGTGTTTCTATCAACAGGCAGGTTCTGTGCTGAGGGTGGGGCCAGGGGAGCCGGCAGGAGTGAGCACCAAGGGGGCCCTCGCTTAGGAAGGGATATTCATGCTGGACCCTAAAGATCTGGGATGCCACCTGGGTAAATGGTGGGCGAGAAGGGACAGTGTTCCAGGCAGTGAGAGCGGCACCAGAATAAGAGGCTTCCTTTATTGAGCGTGTATCACACACAGGGGCACTTCACACGCATTACCTCATACAATCCACGTAACAGCCCAATCAGAGGCACAGTTTGTGCCTTCGTTCTACATATGGGGAAACTGAGGCTCAGAGAGGTCAAATAACTGGCCCAAAGTCACATTCGTAGGCACTGGTGGAGTCAGCACCAGAGCCCCATTGTCTGACCCTACAACCCAGGCACAGATCTCCCAGGCTGCAGGCAGGAAAGAGGCAGGGAAAGAGGTTTGGTGTGGCTGGAATATGCATGAAAAAAGGAGGGTAGAGACGGATAAGTCTCCTGAGGTGAGCAGGAGCCTGACCAGGGAAAGCCTTGCAGCCTCATTAAAAAGTCTGCTGGGCTTCTGAGAACAACAGGCAGAGCTGAAGAACAAAGGCCCTTTAGGCGAATCACTGATCACAATGGTCTTTCAGAAGAGCATCCGGGGCTGCTCTGTGGAAGGTGGACAGTTTGGAGAAGTCAGGGACATTAGAGGTAGGGACCCACTAGGAAGCCATAGCAATTGTTCAAATGAGAAACGAGAGTCCAAATGCTTGGACCGAGACAGTAGCAGTGAGGATGGGGAGAAATGAGCAGATACAAGAGATGCAGTGACCTTGAGGAAGCATCTGCCACAGGCCTTTATTTGTGGTCCAAGGCAGAGGCACAAACTTTCTACTCTATGAGGATTTGCCTCTGGCCAACTTCGATTCCAGGGGAAATAAATAGCAACCCTTCTCTGTCTTACAGCACAAAAATATTGCAAAGTCTTTTCCAAGCTGTGAGTTTATATAAAAGTCTGAGGAAGATGTTACTATAACCCCCACAGATGGGAAGTGACCTACCCAAGGTCATACAGCTGACAGAGAATGATCCTGAATCTAACTCTCGTATTCCCTCAGGCATACCACAGAATGTCAGAGCCCAAAAGACCACAAAAACTGCATGTTCAAATCTCCATATTTTGACATGCAGAAAACAAAACTCAGAAAGAAGTGACGTGGCTTGGGTGGCTCAGTCAGTTAAAGTGTCTGAATCTTAATCTCAGCTCACATCTTAATCTCAGGGTCATGAGTTCAAGCCCTGCACTGTGCTCCATGCTGGGTGTGGAGCAAAAAAGAAAGAAAGAAGAGGATAGTGGGAGAGAATGAGAAAGAAAGGGAGAGAGAGAGGAAGGAAGGAAGGAAGGAAGGAAGAAGGAAGGAAGGAAGGAAGGAAAGAGAGAGAGAGAAATGACTTGCCCAAGATCACACAGCAAGTAAAGGCTTAGAACAAAACCAAGGACTTGACTCTCAGAAAGGTTTATATCTAGACATCTGCACCATGGAGGTGAGGAAGGACCAGACAGATCTCCAACAAGGATGGTCCAGCCTCTGCCTGCCCTGACTAAACGCTGTGAAAGAAGTAAGACTCTAGGAAATGGTCAGCCTACTGGCCACTGCCACCCACAACTGAGTTACAAGCACACCAAACTCACATATGGTCAGTCCACACTGCCCTGTTACCCCTCTTGTCCCCAACCCTGGACAAGCAACTAAGCTGTCTTGGGTCAATGGTGCCACCTGGTGGCTAGTACAGGGAAGTGTCTGACCCTCTTGCTTTTCATCCTCCTCCTCGAGTCTCTCCAGGGGCCATGCTTTCGTTTCCAAACCCTCATCTATAGCTCAGTTCATATGCATCTTCTCTAACACCTTTAACCCTTGGTCTCTCAGTTCTTCTGGAATTACCTTAGGACATCCTCCTTTTCTCCGTCTCCTCCATTTTAGTCCATTGGTCCAAGGAAAGACTAGTATGAATAATGAGCTTGTACCAATGAAGATGAAAACTGGACATTCCAAAGTGAAATTGTACACACACGCCTGTGCACATACACGCACACACACCAGTGTCTAGCCACTGGCATTCCAGAAACATCTAGAAGCTCCTATGGAATCAGAACAGAAATCTCCCGTCTCAATTGCCTTTCAGACCTGCTTTTCCTCAAATAGCAAAAGTTCTGGTAAATACCAAACCTACAACTTTATTTTTTTTTTCATTTCTAGTCAATATTTTTTCCTGGGGGAGTTTTCCCACCAAAACTGTGCCCAGAGTGAGGTCTCGAGGATCTTCTAGCTAGTGCAGACTGAGCCGGGATGGGGAGATGCGGTTGGGTCTCAAAATGCCTGCTCCCCAGTCTCATGGCGAGTACTGGGTGGCTGCTTTCTACCCCGAAGAAAGCCTGCTGGAGGGAGATCAGACCTCAAGCCCTACATAAATTCTGCTGGAAATGAAGGAAATCTCAGTAGCTGTTTCCAAGTGTGGGGAGCTCACACTTGGGAGGGGAGCAAGCACTGCACACCCAACGTGCCACAGGAGGGTTTCCAATGCCCAGCATGTCTGTTACTTCCTCCCCGGCTCAAAGACCTGCCATGGCTCTCGCTGCCTTCAGGAGCTAAGAACCGGGAGATGGATGGTACCTTCCCTTTTAACAAAAACTGTCTAACCAATCTCCCTCTCTGTAGAAGTGATAAGTAAACAGGGCCGAGTTCCCAGTGGCTTGAAGCAGAGATTCTCAGAGTCCTTGAGGGGCCCCAACACCTTTTCAGGGACTCCTGTGAAGCCAAAACTGCTTTCATAATAAATCCAAGATGTTATTGGCTTCATTCCCTCTCGCCCCTCACAGGCGCACAGTGAGTTCTCCAAGGGCACTAGGAGGTGTGGTGTCACAGCGGACTGGAGACAGAAGCAGATCTGAGAACCCAGCTGTCTTCTATGAAGCCAGACACTACAGATTTGCAAAATCGTCAAGCAATGCCACTCTGACTCAATTTTCTGGTATGGAAAATCTGACTCTTCCTTATTTCAAACACATTACTTATGTTACTTGTTTGTTACTATTATTTTTAAATTTTTAAATGTCTATTTAATTTTGAGAGAGAGAACACGGGTCGGGGGAGGAGCAGAGAGAGGGAGACACAGAATCTGAAGCAGACTCCAGGCTCTGAGCTGTCAGCACAAAGCCCAAAACGGGGTTCAAACTCACAAAATGGGAGATCATGACCTGAGCCAAGGTCAGATGCTTAACTGACTGAGCCACCCAGGCGCCCTTATTACTATTACTTTTAATGAATTAGTAAGTACATATTTATTTATTTTTTTTAATGTTTTTTATTTCTTTTTGAGAGACAGAGAGAGACAGCGCGAGCAGGGGAGGGTCAGAGGGAGAGGGAGACACAGAATCCGAAGCAGGCTCCAGGCTCTGAGCTAGCTGTCAGCACAGAGCCCGACATGGGGCTGGAACCCACAAACCATGAGATCATGTCCAGAGCGAAACTAGATGCTTAACCGACTGAGCCACCCAGGTGCCCCGTAAGTACATATTTAAACTTTTATGTTTTAAACTAAAAAGCTTCTTGGGGTTCTTGATAATTTTTGAGATTTTAAAGGGGGTCCCAAGACCAAAAGTTTGAGAACCACTGTTCTAGAATACTACAACAGAACTTGAGATAGCACTAGGAGAAGCTCAGAATCATGGTGCCACAAAAAACCTTGGGAATTCCTTGATTCCATATCACGGACGAAGAAACGGGCCTAGAAAGAGAAAGGGATTCCCCAACGGTCCCTAGTAAGTTAACCCACAGAGTCAGGACAGGAGCCCAGGGTCCTATCCCCTCCTTCCGGGCTCCTGGCCCTGCCGTAGAAGCCTCTAGTAGTTTGGAGCCCATGAAGTCACTGAGCCTCAGATTGTAGCCAAGGATTTAACCATATGCCAAAGCCAGCAAGAAGCGACTGGCGGATTCTCTGCCCCCCAAGGCAGCAGACTCACAGAGTGGGGAAGAAAGCCATGGGAGCCCGCCCACTGCGGAGACTCAATCCCTGAAGCTGTCCCCTCAGCTGCCCCCAGAACTCTTGTTCTGGTTGACCTCAGAGCCAACTCCCTGAGCTGAGACCCTCACGCTCCGTCACCCTGCCCTTCACATTCCCCAGGGTTCTCGTTCCACAGCCCATGAGAAAGGGAGCTGGGCGTTGGGAGGGGAAGGCGTGGGCAAAGCAAGTGTGCAAACAGGGACAGGGAGGGGTGGAGGGGGTATCCGTGGTGTTGGCTCTCACACAGGCTTTCACTCACTGAATCAAAGTGAAACTACGGGACCCAGGGGGCCAGGAGGAACTGAAACCCGACCCCCCACACACACCCAAGGGACAGGCCCTAGGCACTAGGGAAAGGCCCAAGGAGCCCCTCCGATTGGCCACCTGGCCTCAGGCCCTCTGCTTTACCAAGGAAGCCTATGACACTTGTCAGAGTGTCAGTGACGACAAAGCCAGGACAGCGGAAAGTGGCCAGCCAGTATGGGAGATGGGAACCTGGGTCTTTATCACCACTGCCACTCAACGTGCCCTGCTTGTCCTGAGGCAAAGCCCAGGGCCCCTGTGCCCACCCCATCTGGTGGGTGTGGACTGACCGATTTCACTGCTTAACTGGGCTACAAGAGGTGTGGCTCCTTGACCCTGCCCTCCTGCAGGGCCTTACCCCACCCACCACTGGCCTAAGAACTGCCTGCCTACTTCCCTGACCACACACACACACACACACACACACACACGCATGCACGCGCGTGTGCGCGCACACACACACACACACACCACATACACACACACAGCTCCACTGGGTCAGGTAATGGTACTGCCCCCACAGCCTTCAGATGCCACCAACTGGACTCATGCTTGTCCTTCAGCGTCCACACTAGGGCTCCAGAAACTCAAAGGCCTTCAGGGAGAGAAAAGACGGAGCTTGAATAACTGAAAGCAAGTGGAACAGGGAGCAGTCTGAGGCCAGCGGGCCCAGCAGCTACAGACAATTGCTGCTTCGTGGGAAAGTCCACCCAATGTTGCCAGATTGGAGTTTGGGGGGCTTTTTCTTCCCCCCAAGAAAACCCAAACATCCACATATGAAATCTCCTCATTTTTAAGTGTCAGGAACTGATCAAAAATTATTTAAATGCAAGGCAAGCCACGAAAAGTGTGACTCCCAGGCTGGCAATTGCCACCTGGCTTCTAAGGCAATTGCCACCTGGCTTCTCCCAGCAAGAACCTTGGTTCTGAGCCCTACACAGACAGACAAAAAAAGAACTCAGAGAAGGACCCCCTGCATGGCCAGCCTGCAGAGACGTCCAGGGGGCACCTCCTGGAGGGCCGGGAAAGGGAGGCCTGCCCTGGTGAAGCCCCAGGAAAGACCAGGACATAATGATAGCCATTCCTTTACCTCCCTGCAGAGGCTGTCTGCTTCCCCTGCTCCATCCTGGGCCTGGAAAATCTGAGGGCCTTGGCCAGCTGTGAAAAACTACCGACCCAACACTGAAAATCCCCTCCGGGAGTGGGCTGGCTCTGGGACCCAGGCCAGACCCACAGACAGACCTCAAGGACAGTTTTCCTGTGGGAGGGTCCCCCGCAGGGATAATGGCCCAGAGACAGGAAAGCTCAGAGAATGCACGGGGAGCAGAGGCACAGAAGGGATAAGGAAGAAGAATGGAGGCAAGGCAGGAAGGTCAGAGCTCATTGTCAAGAGTTGAGCTGAGACCTGGGGATGATTGGGGGGGGGGGGTCGGGACCCTCTCCCTCCCAGCACAGGCCAACGGGGTTCTTGGTGGCTTTCAACAGTGGGGGCAGCAGCGGGACCAAGGAGAATGGAAGAGAAGGGAGAGAAGAGACCGAGATTTGCCACATCAAAAGGCAGCTGGATACCAAGGATGTTCTGAAGAGTCCATTCCCTCCCTCTGGGTTTTCCAGATTTTTAAGATGTGACCTGGTCAGACTCTTTCTCTTCTCCAAGTCTGTTTTTCCCTGAATGGTGACTGGAATAACATGTCCTAGATGTTCTCCAAGGCCGTTTACTCCAACAGGGGTGTCTTGAGGTCCAAGCTGGTGACCCCACCCCCAGCCCTCCCAGGCTTAGATGCTCTGCCTTCTGGCCTCTCTTGTGTCCCTACAGCCTCTCTTAGTGAACTGAGACTTAGTCCTTTTATTGTTTTCCATCAGGGGGCTGGGAGACCAAGGTCCTGAGGAAAGGAAGCAAAGGAAAGCAAGTGGCCCTTCATCTTGTTGCTGACACCTGGGGGCGCTGTTGTTCAGTCCTGATGCCTCAGCAGAGGCCTTACAAACAGGAAGTCTGCGGTGGGCAGATCCCTAGTTTCAGCCACCAAATGGAAGGCTAGAGACTGCTTGACTTCAGCCTGTGACTGGCCTCACACCCTCCAGCCCCAGAGTCCCTCCTTGGCCATTTATTAAGCATTTACTATGACCCCTGGGGCTAAACCGTTTGAGGGTATGATTTCATTTTATCCTCACAATAACTGACAAGGCTTGTGCTACCTATATTTCCCAGATGACAACGTGGAGGGTCAGAGAGATTAAGTCACTCGCCAAAGACGTCACCCCAGGAAGGCCTCAAGTTGCTTTGTCCCTGGCCTGTGAGCCTGCGTCCTTGCCTGGACATTGCACCATCTCATTGTGGGCTCTCCAGAGATGAGCGATCTGTGGAATCAAGGGCTGCCAATAATTCAGGAATCCTGACTTTTCACACACCCATTCCCTTCTAGGCAATCTGAAAGGGGTCTCTGCACCTTCTGCCCCAGCCTTCCATCCCAAGCCGGGGAGCAGCAGATGGCATGTGAGTGTCCCACAAGGAAAAGGGTCCTAAGAGGAAGATTAGGGTCTGCCCTTTGGGGGTGGGGAGGGGTAGTGTGGTCTGTGAGCTTCTAAAAGCCCTTCCCTCCCCGCACTGGGTCCCATGGAAGTCTGCAGAGCAGGGCTGCGCTCGGGCTCCCAACCTGGAAGAGAGAGGAGCAGGGGTTCAGCAAGAGGGAGAGCAAGAGCAAATGCAAGAGAGAAAGTGGGTATGTATGAGAGAACGAGAGGAATGAGAGAGACAGTGTGTGTGTGTGTGTGTGTGTGTGTGTGTGTGTGTGTGTGTAAAAGAGAGTATGTGAATGTGTATATGTGTGAGTGTGCGGCAGAATTGTGAAAGAGGGTGTGGGAGATGTGTTTACATATGAGAGTGTGTGACAAAGAGAATATATGTGTGTGAGAGAGAGGGTGTGTGTGTGACAGTATGTATGTGACAGTGTGTGTCTGTGTGTGTGTGACAGTGTGTGAGAGAGAGGGTGTGTGTGTGACAGTATGTATGTGACAGTGTGTGTCTGTGTGTGTGACAGTGTGTGAGAGAGAGGGTGTGTGTGTGCAACAGTGTGTGTGTGATGGTGTGTGAGAGAGAGGGTGTATGTGTGCAACAGTGTGTGATACTATGAGTGACAGTATGTGAGGGTGTGTGTGACAGAGAGAGAGAGAAAAAAAAGACACTAGACTAGGAGATGGAAGCAGACAGGACACAAACAGAGGCAGATAACACCGGATAAGATGCACCCCGAAACGGAAGACAGGAGGAGGAATCAGGCACCCCCAGAAAGAGGGGTAGACATAGTCAGGACAGGAGCCCCTGCTAAATTTCCCCCATACCTCTCCTTGAGAGTAGTGCTGGACTTGGCATTTCTTGAAAAGCACAGGCCACCTAGGGATTTGGGATGCCTTTCCTGTGCCCCCTTCAGGCAGAGAGCAGTGCAGGGTCCAGAAGGCCAGAAACACCACCTCCAGTGTAGCCTTGACGGCTCACAAAGGAGCTGTGGCTCCCATGGTCCACACTGGTCCTGGACTGGGCAGCCTTCTGAGCTGGTGAAACCGATTCTCACTCGGCTGACCTTGGTGTGTTCAAGGCCTTTTGAATTCTGAGGGTATGAGGAGAAGGGAGAGTCGAGGGGACCTGAATGGGGGCCCTGGACATAGATGGTGGACAGAGATCCCACCGGAGATCAAAGGCCCAGGATGAAATAGGGTCTGGGGCTTCCCTTTCACCCGTGGCCACTGTTCACAGCTGCTCCTGCCCTGCCCAGTCCGGCCTTCCAGGGAGGGAAACACCACGTCAGGCTCTCTGTCCCCTGGCCCCGTGGGATTCCTGGGGCCTCCGCCAGAGACATCAGGAAGGCTCTCACGCTGGCCCGAGTAGGAGATGAAACTGCACACGAGCCTGGCTCTAGGACCAGCCACAGGCCTCCTGAGCCTCTCTGGGCCCTGGGCCCCGTGCCAAGGAGCTGACCAGGGAGAGAAACGCATGTGATGTGGCCTCTGCCCAGTCAGGTCCATGTGGATGGCACCTCAGACTCAGGTGGCAGAAGGGAAAAGGCAAGTAGGAAAAACTACTTCCAGATCTAGGCGGTCACAGAAGCACTTGCTACCCAGATTATAACCGGTCGCAAAGTCATGGAGTCCAAATTGCAATGCCTTCTTTGGCTCTTCTGCCTCTCCTTTGTCTACCCCCTGATCACACATCTGATGACAGGGAGCTCATTCCCTTCCCAAGCTAATGTTCCCATCCTTGGCCCAGACCCAAAAGCTGTTCCTTGCACTGAGCTACAGTCTGCTGCCCTGTAGCTCCCTCAGCCAGCCCCAGCTCTGCGCTCAAAGGCCCAGGGCCTTCTCTGCCACCTGAGTGCACACAGCTCATCTGAGATTTGGACACAGTGGCCATGTCCCCACAGCTGATCTTGGAGGCAAATGTCCCACGGAGAGTCCTAGAATTTCTAGACCAGAAGGGCCCCTGGCAATCCACTAGTCTAATGGTGTTCTAACTTGTTTGTTTTTGCTACAGAACTCTTTATTCAAATAGGGCTTTCTGTGGAAGCCCAAAATACCAAACAGAAACCCTCCTGGTTGAGGAGATTACCCACTCCCCCTCCTTACCAATGGTGAATGCTCCACAAGCATGTGACTGACCCATTCCACCAAGAAGCGCACATTGACCAGCTATTATGTGCCAAGCACTTGCATCAAAGTCATATCATCCAATACAGTGGCCACTTGGCACAGCATGAGGCCATTGAACACTTTGAAATGTGGCTAGTGTAACTGAGGAACTAAAATTTAAATTTCATTTGGTTTTAATTACTTTAAACTTAAAAACAGAAGCAGTGTAAACTATTTTCCCCTTGATATAGGGCCACTTCCTAGGAGTCTTCCTGGATCTCTTTGGTCAAAATCTGCCCTTCCCTGCCTTGCTCTCCCCCTCTGACGTCACCGCCCTTCACAGGGCCATCTTACACAGTGGCCATTGGAGGGACTTTGGGCTGGCCAGTCTTGACTCCCAGACTGTGAGCTCTAGAGCCCAGGCCATCTGTGACTGGACTCTGTTACCACCCACCCCTGTCCTGAGGCCTGGGCATGAGAGTGGTGAGCAGGAACTGCCCACAAGGCAAAACCCAAGTCCTAGCTGGAAGGACTGCAAAGCAGAATCCACTTTGCAGAGCCTCAGTCACTTCATCTGAGAAATGGGGGTGAGGATTCCTCTTGGCCTCCTCCTTTGGGCCCTCTGGGCCTCCCTTCCTCATAGCCCTTCCCTCAGGCTGCCAAGAATGTGCTGTGGTCTGTGGTAAGGGGTCAGTCCTCCAGTGCGCCCAGCAATGCTGGTTTCGGACTTTTTTACCATGCTCTTGCTCACTCTCACACTCTGGAGACCTGCTGACCGGGCCCTTCAGCTTGAAACTCTTCCTCAGTCCTGAGGCTTCGCCCAGCCCCAGGCTGCTCTGCCTCCCAAGCATCTCTCTGAAGGGACTGAGGGTAACAGATGGGGGGTGGGGGGAATACCAGGGAACTGAGGCCTTCAGGGCCCCTCCAGCTGCTCCCTGCTCCCCAGGCCACACCAGCTGTGTGGCTTTGCCAATGTTACAGAATTCTTTGGGGGCCTTGGTTTCCTCCCCTGTAAGATGGGGGTGGCAATTTCTGCCTCTTTAACTCTCCCAGAAGCCAAGGCCAGGATCCAGGGAGATAGGGAGGGAAAGGGTAGCCGGGAGCACTGGGGAGTGCTCCTTCAAGGCAGTTTGCTGATGTGAACTTCTGCCCACCTCTCTGCTTTAACACACTTCTGGTGCTGCAAGGGGAGAAGGGGCTCTGGTTGCCATTTGGGGTTCCCACTCTTTCCAATCCTGTCGGCTTCCAGGACCATCAAATCATTCTCCCTTACCTCCCCCAACAATGGACTAGATCACTTCCCAGGTCTTTCTGGGGATCAGTACTTGATCTCAAAGATTATCCAATCCTACATCTGATCGTGATGCTCTCATACTGCAGCCCCAGCCCATGGTCACCTAGGCTCTACTTACATACCTCTAGTAACAGGGCACTCACTACCTCCCAAAGTAGCCCCCTTTTGCCTCAGACCACTCTCATATTTCCAAGTTGTTTCTTACACTGAGCTAAAATACAGAATCTGCTGGACGCTGGCCTTGAAGGCCAGATAATAAAGTCATTCCTTTTACCTTCCAAGCTAGCCCTCCAAATACTTGAAGGTAACAGTCCATCCCTGCTCACTCTTCTCTTTGTTGTACTGAAACAACCCTAGAGCCTCAAGGTGTTCTCCAGGCACTGTAATATCCAGATCCCTGCCATTCCAGGTGACATCCATCTAGATACACCTCAATCTATCACTGTCCTTCTGGCCCAAGTGGGCCACAGTCCTCAAGAAATGATCTGATGGCACAGAACAGTCAGACCAACAACACCTGCACTCTGACCACTCAATAGTATTTTTTATTTTTAAATGTTTATTTATTTTGAGAGAAAGAGAGTGAGTGTAAGCACGAGTGGGGGAGGGGCAGAGAGAGAGGGAGAGAGAGAATCCCAAGCAGGTACCACACTGTCACCACAGAGCCCCATGTGAGGCTTGATCTCACGAACCTCAAGATCATGAGCTGAAATCAAGAGCCAGACGCTTAACTGACTGAACCACCCCAACGCCCCCCACTCAATACCTTTTGAAGCAGCATGAGAAGTTAAACAGTGGCCACTGATCAGAAGCTAAAAGCCACTATAGTGCTCCACAAACACAGTAAAACAGCCCCCTGTCAGGACCTGTCTGTTTGGTGAGAAACATCAAGCTAGATTTTTTTTATTTCTCCAAAAATCTGTGCCAGGATCCCTCGGCCTGTGAGGGAGTCTCACACAACTCCCCTCTCCACCACTGTGATCAAACACAGCCGGGCCTCACCTTGGGCACATCTGCTGTGAGTCCAGGTGACAATGGCAGAAAAGATGACAGCCTCAACCCCATAAACCAACAGAGACGGTAGGCCCACTGCCTCCTGCGGTAGCACAGCACGGATGCCCACTGAGTTAAAGACTTCTGACATCTGCTCCGAGTATTGAGTAACTTATCGAGAGCTAGGGAAAGAGGTGAGGGAGGTTCCCAAGCCGTGAATCATCCCCACGCACCCCCCATAGCTCCAAGCAGAGGCCACAGATCCAGCTTGTGCACTGCCCAGAACACGAAGACCACAGGCCAATCCACCGCTGGGCTGACTCAATTTTCTAGTTACAGATCTTAAGTACTTAGGCATGTGCTCACAAGCACACACATCCCTTACAGGGAGCCGAGAAAGGGAATTGTGCTGAGGAACAGAATAATTGAATCAAGATTTCTGTCATGAGGCTCTCAGGCCCTAGACCATAGGCCGGTTTCTTTCCTTTTTTTCCCCCCTCTCCCGGGGAAGGTCTTCCAGACCAGACTCCAGGGGTTCCTTTCTCCTCTCAAACCCATACTGTCAGCTGCACCGGCAGCCCGACAAGGAACGGATAAGGTGGGCCCCTGTGCAGGACAGAGATGGCTGGCTCCGGGGACCCAGGCAGCAGGCATACACAGGGGTTGAGAAACACCGACTGGGCAGATTGTCGTCTTTGTAATCCCCAGGAGGCCCCTGCACTCCTTCCTTCCAGGCCCAAGGGCCGAGATGAGATGATTAACTTCCTCAGCCCCCCCACCATCGCCGCTGTCGGAGGCCTTCTGGGAGAGCGTGCAGAGCCCCTCAAGAACCCACCTGCTGAACCCCGCCGCCCAAGTGTGCCGCTCTCACTGCAGGGCACCCAGCACCGGGCTCCCGGACAAAGGGGACCAAGGCACTGCGCTATACCCTGCACACCCTGCCCTCAGGCATCAGATCCGCACACAGGTTTCTTGCAGGCCACGGAGGCCCCTGCCGGGCCCATTTTCCTCCACCCGGGGGGTGAAGATGAGGCCAATG
Organism: Suricata suricatta; assembly: GCF_006229205.1. Taxonomy (NCBI): domain Eukaryota; kingdom Metazoa; phylum Chordata; class Mammalia; order Carnivora; family Herpestidae; genus Suricata; species Suricata suricatta. Next base: position 34,496,752 of record NC_043712.1, on the reverse strand, counting down.
CACCGTCCCAGCTAGCGCCCCACCCCCACCCCGCCCCAGGGCGCCCAGCCCCTTCTCGCGTCCACCCGACCTGGGGACGCCGGTGCTCAGCCGCCATCTTGGTTCCCCCCCTGCCTGACGGCCCCAGAGCAGAGACCCTCGGGCCCGCCCGGGATCGGGCTGCGGAGGCTTCTCTTACCTTCATCTCTCTTGCGCTTGTTGGTGTCTGCGCTGGGAGACGTGATGCCCAGGATACCGCTGATGGAGTACGAGGAGCCGGCCGAGTCCGTGCTCACCGACGACACCTGCGTCACGGAGCCCGTGGACACTGTGCGGAGGGAGAGGGGCTGGTCAGGGCCCGGCGGCAGGGCTGTGGGGGCGGGCGCTTTGCCGGCCGCGGGCCAGAACCCGAGAGCTCACCGTACGCGGGCTGACGCCACTGCCTGCGGAGCAGCGGGAGTGCGGCTCGCGGTGAGTGGGCGCCCGGGACGCCTGCCCTCGGCAGCGGCTACACCTGGGCGATGGGGGCAGCCCTCGGGGCCGTCTGCCCGGGTTTTCTGCTGTGGGGGGTTCGAGGTGGGGGCACGAGCAGCTACGAGGGCTGACGGCGCAGAAGTAACACAGGACAGCGTCAGAAGGGCACTAGCTCAAACCCCAGCCTGTCCAAGAATGCAGGAAGCAGGGGAATGGAGAAGAGGGAGGGGGGACCTGGGGCCCTACCACCAGCCAGCCTAGACTACTCATTAGCCATGGTCATTCCCTGCTTGCATCTCCATCCATCCACACAGATATAAATACCGGCACACTCATAAACTTAGCCAACAAAACTCCAAATGGCAAACTGTTCCTTCTTTTTACACTTCCTCACTGTCTTTTCTCCTCCTGGTTTACCTGGATTTTAACATTCAATATTAATTATATAATAATGGTAGACTCTATAATAGAATAGATACTGTGCATATATAATTTATATCTATATGTATAGTAATGATAACATGTTTTCTGAGAACTTGCTCTGTGTCAGGCATTACTGAGGCATCATTATTTTATTTAATTCTAAGAACAATCTTGTAAGGGAGGTAATGTTATAATCTCGCTGGAAAGGTGAGGGAACCTGGGGGGGGGAGGTAAGCGATTTGCCTAAAGCCACAGAATCCAGAAACTAAAGACTGAACCCCTACAGTAATATGCCCCTCTGTTAAGTAACAATGAAAAACAATAAGATGCTTCACATTAATGCCTTGCTTTTCATTTGATGGTTGCAACAATGTCAAGCACTCTTATTTACCCTTGTGTGTCAATGAGGAAGCTGAAGGCTCCACAAGGTGATGTGATTCCCTCAATGTCATCTAGCCAAGAAGCAGTAGTAGCACTAGGACTCAGCCTCGGGTCTCCTGACTTCAAGTCTCCATTTCCCCTAGCCCAGAAACGTGGGCTGATGTCAGTGACTTATCGTGACTGAGGCCAGGTCTCTTCGTTCCTAAGGATTAGAAGTGGGAGGGGAGGGGAGGAGAGGGGAGGGGAGGGCAGGGGAGGGGAGGGGTGGTTTTGTGCAAGTTTCACTTTAACTCCTAACCCCAGAGTCCTAGGGGAAAGTGCTGTCAGTCATCAGGGTCCTCTCTAGCCAAACAGCTGAATTTCCATTTCTGGGCTGTGGGAATTCTTTCTTGGTTCATTAAAACCTACAAACCAATCTCTGACACATTTCCTTGGGCTATAACTAGCTGGAGGCAGGTGGAGCAGCCTTTGACTCTAAAGTGTAGGAAATTACTAGAAATGGTGGTGATTGCAGGAGAAGCTGTTTGTTGCTTTCCTTGGAGCATATCCAGCTCTTTGCTCCTACAGACCTAGAGGGAACAGTGCCTTTCTTCTCATATCTGAGTTAGATTTTAGATGTTCCTTAGGAGACACAGAAGTAGAAATCGTTAACTTCTCTTTTCCTGCACCAGAAGAAGCTTCTCAAAATAGATTTATGCAAATCTCACAACCTTTTCTGTATTAAGGTGCAAAGAACAGAGGAAGAAAGAAGATCAAAAGTCATTTGGTACTTTGAAAACCAACAACCACATTTAACCAAGGCTCACTCGCCATGTTGCTGACAGAGCCAATGATATTTGTTCTGATATTCTGTGATTCCGCTAGACTCCAAAGACCCAGGTTCCAATTCTGGCTCTGTCACTCCTGAGTGATGTGACCTTGGCCTAGTTATTTAACCTCTCTCAACTTCCATTTCCTCACTCCTCAATAAGTCTGTAAACCATAAGGGCCTGGACACGTATAAGGTACGTTTTTTATAAAAATTTCTGACACAAAGCATTCTGCTGACCTACAAGTAGAATTATTCCTTTAACCCAATTGAAAGATTATTATCAGTGATTCTTAGTCTGATATTCATTGCTCTGTCATCTGAAAGAGTTAAAGCTACAAGTGAAATCTCCGGCACAAGCATTTCCCCGGGGAGCCCTCCTCAACCCTCTTCACCCCAACTCCACAGAGCTGGTAAACAGTCCCCTTCCTTTGGCTCACACAGCATCCTTTTCTTCTAGAGCCTTACTTATCTCAGTGTTTTGCAAACTTCTCTTCGTTTGCCTTCCCCCATTAGACTGAGAAGCCCTTGAGAATGAGGATTCTGTCCTGCCTCCTTTATATAACACTGGTCTCCATACAAAGCAGGGGGTTAGCCCTTTTTGAATGGATTACTAAATTATTACTTTACTCTCTTACCATTATCCAAAGAGGCAGCCATGGAGGATCAGAAACCTCAGGGAGCACCTAGTTCCTGCACTTCAGTCCACAAATGGGGAAACTGAGACTCGGAGAAGTAAAGGGATTTACATGATTCACTGGGTGAGTTAATGGCAGAGCTGGGACTATAAGCCTGCCTCTACCCATCCCCCATCACCATGGGGAGCTTCTTCAGTTGAAGAAGGAGTGACAAAGTTGTGGAAACATTACACAGGCTGAGGCATTATCAAGTGACATTGACAGGGACTACCAGAGACTTATGGAATGGTTACCACTTTCTTATAGAATAACTTTCCCCCTAGAGGTGTTCCCTTTATCCCAAGTGGAGAAATAATATGTCTTATATAGACACATGTCATTTTCATCTCGGAGTCTTTGCAGGGAAGGGACAGGCAAGGGAAACTTCTGAACTCTTTAGTAGTTAGAAATAGGACTCCCACCCTTGTAAGTCATGCTCACTCAGACTATCCCCCATGAGTATCAAAAGCCTCAACAGTTCATGGAGTACGTGAGATCGAAGCAAGAGAGAAAGAGAGAGAGAGAGAAAGTTTGGGAAGTTTTGCCACATCTTCACTCAAGACTGCAAGTGCACAAAGAATTGTAGAAGGGCTGGTTGATAGAAGAAAAAAACACATTCAAAACTACTTACTGACTAATGATGCAGAAAATGTTATGAATAAGTATCCCTTTCTTGATTTATTACTTTAATTATCTGACATTCTATAGACCCCCATTAGTGGATTTTTTTTTTGGCTTAGATTTCAATTTTCTGTCTCATGGTGAAAGCTATTTATCATAATAATCAGTAAAATTCAAAACCTTTTAGCAGTATTTATAAAATTCATTTACCAGGTTCAGCCCTTGGAGAATGACAAAGAAGGCGCATTAGTACGTGTGCCGAAGTGTTTTATGCAGAATTATCTGTCCATAAGAATGATTAAAAGTTCTTTAGAATATTTGGAGCCCATTAGATTTTTAAATTTTTTCTAAAAGTTCTCCTTACCTATGCTGTGACTGGAAGCCGGGACCGGCTGGTTCGGTGGTTGCTGTACTTTCGTCCGGATGATCCTGTGGACAGTTGGGGAAAAAATTAATGGCTATTTACCACCACAGAGAAGAGAACTCAACTAGCTATGTGGAAAAGCCCTGGCAAGCTGGGGCAGAGGAGGGAGGCTGTGAGTCTAGATTGGGAATGTAGGGGGTTAACAGTGCTATGGACTAGTCCCAATTTAGCCCCTACCTCCCTGGGTGTCATTGGGTAACTTGTGACCCTCTCTGGGCCTCGAGGACCTCTTGTGTAGAAAAAGGACAACATGTTAATGTCAGAACAGACATCTTTTTCTCTGGAGCAGCTCCAGCTCCATAAGGAACTCCCGGAGGGACGCTAATAATAATAAGGAGTTTCTTCCCTTTCCTGGACCTCTGCCTGCCCCTCAGACCCTCGGTGGAATGAACGGACTGAACCAGGTGAACTCTCTGTTCCCTAGGGGCCCACGTGCTCTGGTGTCTCTGCAGGAGAGGGCCACAGAAGGAGTCACATCCCTACCCATTAAAAATTAATAAGGAAGCAGATGTGCGTCGTTCTGAAATTAGGAAGGGTTAAAGTGCTACCAGGACAGGCCTGGCTTTGCGAAGAGGAAGCCTCCAAAGCTGCCTTCTACAACACCTCATGGTGAGGCTCCAGCAAGGCCAGGAGCCGGGCGTGCTGGCCTGTCTTTCCAGAGACCTTACCCTAGTTTTGATATGACGAACTTGATTGTGACCTTGGGCAAGTCCATTCTGTTGCGGGCCTCAATACGATGAGGGGGTTGGAACAGAACACTCTAAAGTAATTAAATCCTTTTTTGGGGGGAAAAATCTTCCAACAAAGCCCACTGTGTAAAAAGGCTAACAGTGGTACTGCTTCTCCTTTGCCCCTGGCAGCTCTGATGTTCTTTTGCAGGACCTTGGGCTCTGGGAAGCCTAGCTTATCACTTGCTGTCTAGAACAGCACACTCATATAGGTCTCCTCCATCAGCCCCCAAGCCCTGTGTGTCATACACCCAACCAGGGCTGGGCCAAAAGTCCCTGTGGGGTCTACAAGAAAGTTCCTTCCCTGGCATTAGGGAAAAGGGTGGGTGGTAATAGAATGTTCAGCTTCTTTGGAGACATTCTACTCCAGCCTCTAGCTATTACCTTTTAAAGAACATTTATTAGGGTTTTTCTTAATTATAAAAGTCCTTTGTGCTCACTGTAAACTATTAGGACAATAAATACAAAGAAACCACCTAAAAGCACCTTTTGATCTATTTCCTTTATGCTAACATTCCTGTGCATCTTAGAAAATACCCACTTCCTGTTAACAAAATCAAGATTAAATCACGTACAGGGTTTTGTATCCCGCTCTCTTCACTCAGTGTTAGGTGAGAGGCTTTTTCAGACTCCAGTTATTTGTGGAAGTTCAAGTTTCAAGCTGCACTGAGTCTCTAGCTCGCACAAATGGAAAGGGGGAGGATACCCTCATTGGGTGCCGGCCTCTGCCCTCAGCGATCTCACACAGCTCAGCGGTGGGCACCGAGGCCTCGCAGCATGCTCGGCTGGGAGCCTGGAACGGACACTTCTGTTCACACCACAGCCCAACTGCAGGTCCTCTGGAGTCCAGGCCCCTGGAGCCCCCGGGGCTTCTTGCCTTTTTCTTATGAGTCAGCTTAAGCATTGCGTCAAACACATTCAGTGTTTGTTTCCTCCAATATTCAAAACGCTTATTTTAACTAGGCAAACATAGAGCATATTGACAAGGACCTGGGAGTGAGGTAGTCTTTTGGACCACCTGGAATTCAGCTAGAATCTGATCTTATTTCTGTAGTTTCACGTATGTCATCTTTTCCAGGGGCACATGTGTGTTTGTCTACAGAGATATAGCTCAATGTGAATATCTGGCTATACCAGGTATAAATATAGTTTATCTATATTATGGGGTTTATGTACATATAAACGTATGGTAAAATGAGGAGTATTTCCCTTTACTTCTAGCATACTTTTCAAAGTATTGTCTGGCCATTAAGTCTGTACCTAGGCAGAGCAAAGAAAATTATGTTTTCCTTATTTTTCTTTTAAAATATTTATAAATCATTTGGTAAAACATTATTAATTATTATAAATCATTGAGAGCCCACTACAGCATAGCAATTAAAACCACAGGCTCCAAAATCAGACCACTAGAGTCTGAATCCCAGTTTTCTGATTTGCCAGCTGCATGACCTTGAGTAAATTAATTAACCCCTCTGTGCATCAGTTTCTTCATCTGCAAAATGGGACTAAGAATCATTCCTATGTCATAGGGTTATTATGAGAATGCAACTAATTAATTACTTAGAATAGCAGCTGTTGCAAAGTAAGCTCGCTATAAATGTTAGCTGTTATCTTCAGTAGTATCTTCAGAAAAATTAAAGACCAGTTTCAACCTTAAAAGGTTCATCTTTTCCACAAATGCCTTAAAAACACATGAGATCCCCTTTGGAACTGGGGAGGGGAAGTAACCATCCCCACACCCTATTTTAAGGCTGTACAGGAACTGTCCTTTAGAGTCAAGACCAGAATTGTAGGGAACCCTCCAAAGCTGTCCCCAGGGATAGAGATTTTGCCCATCTGCCTGCAGCAGCTGCCAAAAAAAAAAAGAAAAAAAAAGAAAAGAAAAGAGAAAAGAACAAAGGGCATTACCTTCCATTGAGAAGAAATGGTAGTGGGAAGAATAAGACTAATTGAATCACAGCAATTCTAAAAAAAAATTTTAAATTAACAAGCAGTCATCAAGACATGTCACAATAAGAGTCATACTGGACCTTTTCTAAACCAAAGACATTCCGGCTAACTGGCAGTTAACAGTAAAGGATTTCGCCTTAACTTCACTGGACCTGAACATGATCCTGGGGGCCATGTGAACATCCTAGACGGTCCAGCAGAGAAGGGAATTCCACAATCCACCAATTCCCACAAATGAGGAAACCAAAGCCCAGAGTCCTCAAGTAACTTGCCCAGGGTCACTCCGCAGGTCAGCCCAGACTCCCAGCTCCCATGCTCAAGCAATTTCCTTTGCATCACATTCAAAAGAAGTGGTCCCTCTGCCAAATATTTCCTAAAGGAGACATAAAGTCTGTTTGGATTCCAAATCCATTTAGAAACTGAGGCACTAAACTCCAAGGGCTTCAGGTATTACAGGCATTTTGTAAGGATCCTAGTTCAACATCACCCTACCTTCCTCGAAAGGCTGGGTCTTCTCACACACATATCCCTCCATCCCCGCCCCGCCCCTCCTATACACAAGTACATTGAAGGAGAAAATCATGGTGCCTTTAAAAAGGAAATAGGAAGACAGGGCAGAAGATATACCCACATCTACTGCTCAAACTGCCATTGATGCAGTAAGAATCCAAAAACCAAGGGTCCAACGGGGCCATGCTGGCAGAAGGCCCGAAGGTGACACCCAGCCCAGCAACTGATGTGGAGAAGAAAGAGCGAAATGGATTAACAATCTCAGAAATTTTGCTGCCCAAGTTCAGATTAAGAATAGAGTTTACAAACTGTCATCCCCAGGCCACATGGATTCCTGAATGAGGTTTTTTTGGCCTGCACGGGCATTTGTTTATATAGTTGTCAATATTTGTAAGGTGGGAACTTTTACACAAATACATGGATTTGTAGCTTCCCTTGAAAAATCCAAACACCTAGCAATACTGATCCCGCATTCTCACGTGACAATAACAAATTGTTGCTAAGTGGAACTGTCATTCTAACTGGGAATGCCACTCGCAGTCCCCACCTCTCGGTGCCTTATTTAGAGCCACGGGATGGGAACAGAAGGAAGGCTCCACGGGCTTCCATCAGGTCTTGGACAGTCACCTCCCACTGATGCTCAGGCTAGATTCTGCATGTCGTGCAGTACCTCCAGCCCTTTTTTGTCCTCAGGAAACCACATAAACATGATGGCCTGTGTCCCAGCAAACCTCCCACATGCTCAGCAGAACAGGTTCGGTGTCCCTGAACTCCGTGCCAGTCCCGGGTTCCCAGGTTGCTCTCCCAGCGGACAGCAGGAAGGCATACACTTGTAGGGGTGGAGAGTGGCGATGACGCTGTGGACTACAAATCCAGCCACCACTCCCTCCTTCGCTGTGTGAAACGGGAGAGGAATCTGGGGTCTCTCTTACATCATGACATTTGCAAGACAGTTATTTGGAAACTGCTGTTTGAACACACCTTTGGAGAGCACCTGTGCCTTCATATAGGAAATAAAACTGCATGCAGAGATGGCTTGGGCTTTCTTGGGTGGGGGCGGGGAGGGGTGATGGGCAGGCCCTGCCAGGGTCCCTTTTCATCTGCCTTGCTGGGTTGGTTGGCTACAGACACAAAGAGCTCTGAGGAAAGCAGTAAGGAGCCAGAGTGTGCCCCCGGAGAAGGGCTCCCGGAGGGGTGCCCAGGAGAGGTCTGCGGGCCAAAGGCGGAGCTGTAGACAGGCAGCAAAGCGCACAGGCTGCAAGGTGCATGGCCATGGAGCAGCAATGACCGTTTTGCTCCTCCTTGCCTCTCTTCTCTCGGCTCCTCAGCTCTGTCATGGGTAGAATCCCACCGGGCAATGGTGGAAAGAGCCAGGCCCCCCTCTTACTGACATCAAGGTACCCGGACTCTACTCCCAACTCCCTCAAAATCATCATTCCTCAGCACTCGGCTTCTGGGACTCGGTTTGTATACCTGCCACAGAACAGAGTTAAGCCTCGAGGGCTGTAGGACACCACAGATGTGAAAAGTCCTCAGAGACACAGCCACCGCTCTGGACGGACACGCAGGAGCCCCTGAGGCTGGCCACGGCCCCAGCAACCAGCAAGCACTGCCCAGCACAACTCCACCAGCTGGTCCTCGGCTCCCCCAGACGCTCCCGCAAGTACCGCCTCACAGCCCCCACCGCTCCGTCAGGCCACTGTGCTCTCTGTGCTTTGTGAGTTCCTGTCCAGTAACTTCCGTTTTGACTTGAACAGACTTATTTTATGAGGCAATACTAGTTCTTTACTGTAAACGGGAGGGATAGTTCATAAAGCTCACACTCACTGGCTTGGTGTTCCAGTTATAGTTTTCTAAAATACATTAAAAGAAATTTGTCATAAGACCATTTTCATCCTTGTATTACAGATCACATAAGCTGGAGCCCTGCAAGTGAGTTATGCTTGTCCTGTAAGGCATTTTTTTTTTTTCACTGAAATTCGTTGCCACCATTTAATATTATGGAGATTTGGGGGCGCCTGGGTGGCTCAGTCGGTAAGGCGTCTGACTCTTGATTTCGGCTCTGGTCATGATCTCACAGTTGTGAGATTGAGCCCCGTGTTGGGCTCTGAGCCAACAGCGCAGACTCCGATTGGGATTCTCCCTCTCCCTCTCTCTCTGCCCCTCCCCAACTCATGGGCTCACGTACTTGCATGTGCACACACACTCTCCCTCCAAATAAATAAATAAACTTTTTAAAAAATCCCGGAGGCATTCAGCTGGATCCCAGAAGCACCCACCCCTTCAGTAATGCTTGTGCTGTCTGATTTGCCACAGGCCCCACCTTTCCCTATCACCTCACATCTAGTCTTCTTCACTTGTTACATTACTGCAGGCCAACAGAAGGCATTAGGAGTTTGGGACCCCCACAGGCAACCTGAAATTATCTTTCAAATGACCAACTACACATATACCCTACATTGGGAAGTCCGCGGGCCCCCAAAGCCTGACCATGCGTTTGGAGGAGGTTCCTCTGTAGAGCGGGCTTATGCTCCCTCATTGCTATAGGCTCTGTATGCCTTACCCCACATTAGGGCTTCTGGAGACGGGAAGAAGTCATATTGCCCTGTATGATGGTAATCCTGCAATGAGTTAGAAGTAGGGGACTCCCAAAGCACACTGGAGCCCCTCGTAACCCAGAAGAACAGAGGTTCTTGCCCCCACTCCAAACCCACCACAATGGTTGCTATCTCCTCAGCTGATTCAGGCTGACCAGAATTCTCCTGCATGCCTGAATCCCATCCTAGACAAGGAGGCCCTCTAGAACAGAGACCACAAGACAGTGTGCCTGGCCCCCTCTCTGTGCTCAGTACCTTGCATGATGTCAGGACCCAGGCAAAGATAGGCTAAGAAAATGTGCTCATGGTTTATGAAATAGCAGGTCTCAAAACATCAACACGTGCACGCATTCAGTGATTCTGTGCATTCGAGTCGTCACAGAAGCAACAGCCATCAAGCCCAGAAGGGATCTCAGAGACATTTTAGTCTGACCCCCTCTTTCTGCCAGAGGGTGAGGGGTCTGCTCTGCCCGGATAGGCACTGCACGGGCAAGGGTAGGGTGTGACCTTGGAGAAATGGAAACCATTCAAGTTTTCAGTTGGCTGGCTTCTCTTTTCTTTGTGGAATTTAGAAAACAATCATTTCTGTTTACCTCACAACTTCATCTTTGACTTAACGGAGTTGAAACTTCACCGTTTACAACACAAAACTTCCTTTCGGGAATTTTTTGGAGGTCTGAAAGTTCCATTAGATATATACTGGATCAGACTTCAGAGAAGGTGCCACTGTGGGTCCCGGGGAGATCCGATCGGTGCCTGGTACTCACGGTATTTCTACGGTTCTATTTCTCCCCGAGTGAGATTGAGGGCAACTGAGGAGAGGGCAGCTCCCTAATTCCACAGCATGTGAGTGTCCTGGACATCACTCATGGAGATCACTGACCTACATCACTAAGGTTCCGGGATCTCAAAGAGAGGAAGAGCTTTCTCAGGGTCACACTTGGAATTTGTGGCAGAACTGGGACAAGGAACCAAATCTCCCAACTTCAAGTCCAGGCTCTGTGCTCCTCCTCTGCCCAGACTGGAGGCAGGGATTTTTCTTCCTGGGAAGATCTGATTTATATCAGCCAGTGCTGAGACCCTGAGCACAGGCTTACAAGTAAGTGACATGTGTGAAGGCCTGATCAGGACACTTTGCTGCTAAGTGTCCCACACACAGAGGCGACGGTAAAAGAAGAGTGATAGAAATCACTCGAGGCTCATAAGACTCTCAGGCAGCCTGGGTACTGACAGTGGCCTTCCTTCCTGGAGCCTAGGACCCTGCCTACTTTGGAAATAGAAGAAAGGCAATAGAGAGATCAAACTAGCCCCATTAGCACTCCTCCTGTCCAATAACCCCTAAGGGGCCTTGATGAATGGAGAGACCAGATTTTTAGGAAAGGCACTCACAGAACCTCCAGGATGCCCACTCCCCCCAGATCCCTATCCCCCCACAGGCACCAGCCCCTCACCTGTTGATGGAACTGACGCTGGGCACCGTGTCATTGTCACACACCCGTTCCGCCAGCAGCCGGTCCCTGATCTCCCAGGCAAACATGGTGGGATTTTGGCGTTTATACTCAGCAATTTTTTCCACCACTTTGGGCGTGGCGACCTTTGGTTTGGATCCTCCAATTACACCAGGCTTGATGCTCCCCGTCTCATAATACCTAGGACCCAAGCAGAAAGGAGCTTAGCCGTGAGGAACCAGCAAAATGGATGTTTGCAACAAAATAGCTACTCTGTTCAGAAAACATCCAGATCTGTGCCAATTCAGCAGCCACTAGCCTCACCATATGGGGCTTTGGAACATCTAAAATATGGCTCATTTGAATTGAGGTGTACTGTAAGCATAAAATATACACAAGATCATCAAAACTTAGTACAAAACCAAGAACAGAAAATATCTCATTAATAAGTTTTAAGATAGTTATATGCTGAAACAATCACATTTTTTCATATACTGGGTAAAATAATATATATAAAATCAATTATACCTGTTTATTTTTCCTTCTTTAATAGGCTGCCGGAAATTTTTACATTTCAAATGTGGCTCACATTATATTTCTGTTGGACAGTGCTGGTCCAGATGCCATGCATTAATTAGTTAATTAACTCTATCACATTTATCTACCATTTTACAGTTTACAGAAAACTTTCAAGTCTGCTTTCCCATTTGATCCCCACCACAGTTCTAAAGCACATAAATAGTTTGAATGAATGAATAAATGAATGAACAGGTCCCTATCTATGGGTATAAAACAGAGATCCATGAAGGTTAAAAAGCTTGCCCAGGGTCACACAAGATCCAGTGGCCAAATCAGGACAGTGACCTAGCCTTCTGAGCTAAAATTTCCCCAGAAAGTTGGCTTGTACCATTAATTTACCAGTACCCACATCCTCTAGCATGTGCCACCTGCATTCTGTTAAACTGTCCCCTGAAATGCAACTTTTTTTTGTCATAAGATTAAAAGGATAACCCTAGCCTAAAATTAAACGAAATGCTGGGTTCCAGAATTAACTGGAAATATGTGTTATATATAAGTCAAAACCCAAGCAATCCAAAAAATAAATAAAAACCCACCGCAAGTCACCAGAGTTCTTTCAGAGACCTCCCCTGAGGTAAATCGCTGTTTCTAAGGACATTTCCATGCTATCAGCTTTTCCTCGTTAACACAAATAGGATGTCAGGGTTTTACAGCAAAACCGAGACCGGGAAGAAGAGTGCCGTGAAAGATCATTTCAGGGGGAAAAAATTACTCGATTCCTTTTCTGAATCTGAGCCTTTACTGGATGTCTCTCAATATTTACAGAGGAATTCTTGACTTCTTCTTGCAAAGGAGATTATTTTGTAGTTGAGAATTTTTTTAGCCAGGGAGACATTCAGAACTGACTGGTAATTTTTTCTTTTTTTCAGTAAACTCTACGCCCAACGTGGTCTGGAACTTACAACCCGAAGATCAAGAGTTGCATGCTCTACTGACTGAGCCAGCCATGCACCCCAATGACTGGTAAGTTTTCATCCTAAAGAGTTTATAATAGGTAAGGAAAAGAGGTGATTCTCCCATGGGATGGATGGGAAGTGCTACCCAAGACCCAATCACTAGTCACATTTAAAGAGATGCTAAGGAGCACATAGGTGGCTCAGGAGGTTAAGCGTCAGACTTCATCTCAGATCGTGATCTCATGGTTCACGAGTTCAAGCCCTGCACCTGGCTCTGTGCTGACAGCTCAGGGGCTAGAGCCTGCTTCAGATTCTGTGTCTCCCTCTCTCTGTCCTGTCCCCGTCTCCTTGCAAAAATAAACATTAAAAAAAAATAAAAGAAAGAGATGCTGAAATTCTCAGCCTCGGGAAATCTAGTTATGGCCAACCTAGTCGACATTCTAGAAACAGATGAAATAATTTGAGGGGCACCTGGGTGGCTCAGTCGGTTAAGCCTCCGACTTCGGCTCAGGTCAGATCTCACGTTCGTGGGTTCGAGCCCCGTGTCAGGCTCTGTGCTGACAGCTAGCTCAGAGCCTGGAGCCTGCTTCATGTTCCATGCCCCCTTCTCTCTCTGCCCCTCCCCCTCTCAGGCTCTGTCTCTCTCTGTATCAAAAATAAATAAAACATTAAAAAAAATTTTAGAAACAGATGAAATAATTTGAGAGCAGTGATATGGACATGGAAATCCTGTTTTTCATTGAGAAAGGTGAGTCATGTTCAAATTGGGACAATAAGGCAAAATTCAACCTATCCCCCCCACTTTCTGTAATTACCAAAAAACTCATTAGTCACAAACAGGCTTTAAGAAACATCCAAGAAAACATTATTTTGCCAGCAGTTTAGAAAGGCAGCTAAATCAAGTCACACAGCAATTTCTGCAGCTTTCAATTACCCTTCCAATTTTACAATAAAAAGTCATTTGTTACTATCAACACAATAACTCATTATTTAGCACAGGGCTCTAAAATTTACAGAGCTCTGCCTCAAATTATCTGGATCTTCACGTCAATCCAAAGGGGCCAGTGGGGGTTTTATGGAGGGAAACTATTAGAGTAAGTGCCTTGCCCAACTCCCTTCTGGAAGTTAGAGGCTTTCAAGTCTGATTCTGACTTCTCACTAGAGCAAACTTCTGCTTTGATGGTGAAAATTAAAATGATAATGGTGATGGTGATCCCAGGCAATTATAGGAAGCTTTACTGTTTGCCAGGCATTTCACAGACCTCTTTTCACTCACTCCCTCACTCCTTGTGGAGAACCTGTTAGGACATGCACTGGCTTGGGGCAGAGGTTACAGACGCTGGAGTACTCTTAACTGTGTCATTTGAATGGGACTGGTGTTCCCGTGGCTGCTGAGAGAGCAGCGTGGGTGGCAGCATCTGGGCCCCCATCTTCTGCCCGGCCCATCTGAGCAGTGCCAACCATAGCAGGCTGTGGCCTCCACACGAGAGGTCTCTATCTGCCTTTTGACTGACGTATCAGCCAGGCCCTCAGAAGGCAGCCCTGGCACCCCAGAGGAAACCCCAACTGGCAATGGTATAAAGTGAGGAATCAGACGGAAGAACTGCTCTTTCATCTCGGCAAAACAGCCATGCTGCCTTTTGGCTCACACACGACAGACACACGGCAGCCACCAACACAGTGCAGGTCCATGCGCAAAGAATATCAGTTTGGGAGTAAAGAGGTGGGCGTGTTAGTCAGAGGCTCTATGTGACCTTGGCCAAATCACTTAGCCTCTCTGGGCCTCCATGTGACCCCATCTGTATAATAAGGGGGGATGTTTACCCTGCCTGCCTCAGAGGACACAGGCAGAAATGCAGAATGGTTAAGAAAAAGCTTTGCAAAACATGAAGAGCACACGTTGTGGATTAAAATCCTCTGAGTGTTTATTACTGTGTAACATACCACCCAATTCTAAATGGTCTGAACCTCCCAGCCAGGCTCCAGTGAAAGAAGACAAGAGCCAGGCTTTCTGGGTGGATTTAAATGGGCCTCACATGCCACCAGGCTGTGCCTCTCAGGCCTCTCAGGCCTCTCCCCAGCTGTGGACTGAATGCCCACACTCCTGGCAAATCGCCACCTTCCCAAGATGACAGGGATCTCTGCCTGCCCCAGGGACTCTGCCTGCCTCATCGTACACCCTCTGAAAACCACGGCCACCACCCACAATACACTCTCTATAACCTATCACTCGGAGTGCACCCAACAAATTCTTCGGTGACCAAAAAAAAAAAAAAAAACCACAGAAAACAAAAACCAAAGTGAGTGGATGGAACAGCCCCAGTTCAGAAATTCCCAGTCACACTGTTTTAGGGCTGAACTTGTTTCTTAAAAGGCAGTTCTAATTAGAGTGACATTTTGTCCACTGTGGTTCTTAGTTATGAAAATAATGAGCTATGAAATTCCAATTTATTGTTGACAACTTAAACGGCCAGGCACCAGAGCGGCGCATAACTTCCGAGTGCCACTCTACCTAGTGACAAATCTATTCTGGGCCTCCGGAGGCTGCCGGCTGGGCCTGGGAAGGTTCTTGGCCCCTTTGGTCTCCAGGGGAGATCTGGAGGGCTCCCGGGCACCAGAACACGAGGATCCGGTATCTGGATGTCCTCTCTGAGAAGGGCTCGGCATCTTGCCCTGAGAAGATTTCAAATAGCAAGCAAAATGTCGGCTAAGCAAAGATGTCTCAGCAAAAACAAAGGAGGAGCCTTCTTTTTTCTCTCTCCCTCAGTGCAATGAAGAGGCTTCCCAAGAAGACAGCGAAGATCACTGGGCTCTCCAAGTCTGACACTGTGATAGTCTCAAATATTTCTTTCCTCTCTCTCTCTCTCCTTCTGTCTTTTCCTCATTTCTCTCTCTCTTTCTTTTTTAAATAACCATTCTCTTTTGTCTTCATCTCTCTCTCCTCTATTTTCCTCCTTTTATTCTCACTCTCATTATCCCGCCGAAAACCGCCGTCTAACAAGAGCACTATGCTCAAGTCCAGTCTTCCTCTTTGAACTCTGCTGGGGCTCATTTGCTGCTGAGCGTTAAACAGGAGTGGAGCCCAGAGCCTCCCTGGCTGGGGTGACCCGAGGTGGGCAGGGATAAGGAATTCACACAAGAATCAAGGTCCCCAAAGGGGACAGCAGACCCCTGGCTTTGAAACCTCGTCCTTTGGCCTCCAGCAGGACTCCCCAAGGTTAGAAACTGTTGTTTCTTCCATCTGAAAGAATTTCTTAAATTCCAGCAGATGAAAGGGAGAGAGCAAGCAAAACAGTTACAATGTCACTGACATACTTCAAAATATTTATTTTCTATTCAGGCATCTGTTCTCAAATCATAATGCAAGCTGCAACCAAGGTTGTCTTCTGACCTAGGGAGAAAAGTCTTGAGAGACCTCTACACAGCTAAACCTGAGGATGCCCGTGGCTGCCAGGACCTCTAACAACTTTATAAGCCCCGGAACGAGCCTGTGGCTTTGGCTTTGCGGTATGGTGAGGGGCCGAGGATCTAAGAATCCTTGAGGCCTCTTCCCAGTCCAAGAACTGACTAGCTGGATGGACCTGGGTCAGTCACTTGGCCTCTGTAGATTTGTTTCCTTATCTCAAAACATGCTTCCCTCCGCCAACCAGACTGCAGCTCTCCCGAGAAAACAAACAGGAGAGCTCCAAGGCTGGGCTCTACAGTCCTCTGGGAGAATTCGCATTGTTAGTATTTTGCTTGCAGCAAATCGACGGGTCAAGTGGCAACTTTCAAATGTCAGATTTGAGAGTTAGTGTTTGAGTTTTTCCCCTCTCTAATATATGCTTAGAATGCCTGTCACTACAAAGGAAACACAGAGTATGGAAGGAAAATACTATAGCCCAACATAATAAAATAGGTCGGTGATAACCAAAAACTGAAAATGACAACTGACTTTTAAAAATGGAATGGGCTTTTTGAAGATATTAAAATGAAACATTGAACTCTGATAACGTGATTTTATAACTTGTGGGTTTTCCACCCAGCACTGCTCAGGCCCCAGGCTCACCTAACATGTGTAGGGGAAATTCCCAAGAACCTCTTATTCTTAGGTTCTTTGGAATAATTCACCAGGCTTTCAGAAAGCATGTCATTCCTACTGATTGAGTCACCCCATTCCACATGTCACTCCTGTCACTCGAAACAGGGGTTTCCCAGGACTACTTTGAATTGAATGGCTTGAGCTTTGCAAACTCTTAAGTATTAGACATGTGGGCGAAGTGCCACCATGATTTTCAATATGACACCCGCACGTTGCACAGCTACGGGGTCATGTTTTAAGTTGTTATTTGAAAAATTAAGGGAAGCCTGCAGCTTCTGCCTTTACCTGCCAAGAATTTTGCTGACACAACCATGGCTGACTCGAAGCTGCCTTGAGATGTCACAGGGTCTGACACCTTGATGGGCAAGTTCCACTATCCTTTGGCGAACTACGTCCGGGAGTGGCCGTCCATTCACAAAAACCCCCCCAAGCTGGTTCACTCCTCCATGTCCTGAAACAGATCAAAAACGAAAAGAGAGGGAAAGGGTGGTTAGAACCAGTCACATAGGAGTAGAAGCATGTTGCAGGCGCCCAGAGCCCCTCTGATCAGAGACGGCCACAGGCTGGAGGTCTTGAGCCTGGAGTCGGATCGTGCAGGCTTCAGGAGCACCTCAGATTGCTTTTTTGTTTACTTCTTCTTTTTTTTTTTTTCAGATTGCTTTTTAAAAGTAACCTTTGCCTTTGTCCATCTTCAGCCAGGCGGTAGGGCTATTGATAACAAGCATCCCCATCCTTCAATTACTAGCATTTGCCTTGTAATTTTTTTGTTAACAATGGAATATGTGAAAGACCCCAATCTGTACTAGAGACATGACTTATCACCTGCATGATGCTGAGGTCTAAGAAAGATCCTGCGGAGAAAATGTTTGAGAATACATCAAATTTAAAGATTTTTTAAACTGTAACTCTTTTCCTTTCAGCAAATACCTGTAAAACTGGAAAGGACTACTCCAATAAACCTAAATCTCAGGGGGAGAAATGGGTTTTGGGGTTTTTTTAATCAGCAATCTGATTCAAGGGCTAAGGATTTTTTTTTTAATTTTAGTAGTGTCTGCAGAGTACTGAAACAAAACCCAACCACTGCCTTGATCAAAATCTCTTCTTTAACAAGATGGGGCTCATCCCTCAGTCAAAGAAAAAATAAACAAAAAAGGTGAGGCTGACATGCAGACTGTACCCTCTCAGAGCACACAAAAGAAATGGGTCAGAGGATCACATTTCACTCTACCACATCAGGATTTGTTATAAAGGAGTTTCCTTGGAATTTTTGAAGTGTTTCGCCATTGACAAGCACCTTTAAGTTGGTTCAGGGGAAATACAGAAGCCAGAGAAGGCTTCCAAGTCCCAGGTTTTAAAAGGGCTCTGAGACCGATTTTAAGTAAAAAAAAAAGTCCAGGAAGGTGTCTCCTCCACCCAATAAACTCCTTTCTCTTACACCCAACTCCATCTGGAGGAAAACAGGAATCCAAGTAAATGAATAGCGATACCAGTAAACGCAGAATGGTCCAGTATAGCATCATTGTACATAACATCCAGTATATAATATCATTGATTTTGTAGCTGTTAATCAGGCACTAACTGACATCACTGAGGACAGTCAAAAGCCAAAACCCAAGTCCAAGCATTTATCATTGCTGCTGGCAGCTCAGAGACCAATGATGGGGGAAATCTCTATCTTGATGGGGAAATTTCCATCTAAACTGTTACTTGGCTGGGACTAGACTATACCAGAGAAGCTAAGGCATCTCAGATGTCACACACACACACACACACACACACACACACACACACACACACTTACTTTCTCTCTCTCCAACTCTAAAACATAAAATAGCCACCTCATTTCAGCAATCCCCTCCAACACTCAATTACTATCTAAGTTCATGAACAACATCTGAAATAAAAAGGGGGAAAACACTCATAACATAACCTATTTCCTAAAAACTGCCAAAGCTTTCCCATGAGGGTACTAATTGAGTATTTCCCAAATTTCTAAGCTCAGGCTGATTTCAAGGAAAAATATAATTTTATAGGTAATGACAGTAGCCAATTCTAATTCTTAGTTGAATTTCTCTCTCATTTTTGAAATGAGCTTTCATTGGTTTTGATTGTTCTAAAACACCCCAGACATAAGAGGCATAAGAAAAAGGAAAACCATCCCCAACCAGATTTTGCAGTTAGAAACAAAACTGCGTAGTTCACGTAAAACAGAAAGATTCCGGCCACCCCTGGTCAAGGGCCTTAAGAAGGCTTTGTTCTGGGATTGGGAGCATCTTATAAAAAAGGATTGTACAGATCTTTAAAGAACAGGCTGGCCTGAAGAAGAAAGTAAATTCAAAATTGGTACAAGCCCGTCTGGGAGGACAAAAAGGAAGCGAAAAGCATCCAGCACACTCTGAAACAACCTATAGTCCAGGCGTTGGGACCCATTTGCAATCGCTTGTTCCCCTCTACCACCGGCAATGTAAACTTTCTGCCCAAAACACAGTGACTCCAAGAGCAGTCCTGCAGGACGTTTGTGAGCTTTGGGGACCGTTTGCACCAGGGGAAAACCCCAGGGGTCGGACACTCTAGGTGACAGCAGGTCCCCAAACTCTCTACTTTTGACCACAAAGACAAGGCTACCAATGTTCTTCCAGAGTCTGATCCAATAACCACAGTTGACCCCAGACTCAGGATGACCTTGGAGCACTCTGTCTCCCTCAACTTCCTGGAAAGACTCCCAGGCTCACTTGGGTGAGCCCCTTCTGCCTCAGTCACAGTCCTATCCAATAGAAAGCATTTCAAGGGTGGTGGGGAAGTAATTTACCTGGTCTGAGGAGGTAATGTCTCCCATTTACCCTGAGATTAGAAAGAAGTAAAACCAGAAGGCTGAGTGAGGGAGGCAGGATGGGGAAAGAAGAGAGGAAAAGCAAGGGGGAAGGATGCAATGCATAGGAACTAAATGAAACCTACAGCAAGGACAGAGAGCCAGGAAGGGAAGCCTCAGGTTAGAAAGGCAGAGGAAGAGAAAAAAGAATGGGTCAGCTAGTACAGGCGAAGAAAATAAAGGTGAGTGTGGTATACAGTGGAAGGCAAGAAGGCCAGAAGAGAAAATGGAGGAAACCCAGTAAAGGGGCATCTGGAACACAGGGGACTTCTGTGGGGAGGAATCTTTGTTTTGGGGGACCTCCGGCTCCTGTCCTGCATCTCCTCAGAGAACCCAAGTCGCAGCCTCTACTTCCTATGGACTCCAGCTGGGTGAGGGATCATCTCCTGGTGGGGTGCATGTTCTCAGCTACACTTCTAAGGCCAAGTAGAATTTTCAGAGAGCCTGGCACAGAGACAGATGCAAACAAATCAAGGCAAAGACCAGGAAACAGACACACAGATACTGCCCCCACAGGGCAGACTAAGCAGGGTTTGGAGGTGGGTGAGGGAAGAAGGGTTGAAGATACCCCTGTGGCCTTTGTGGCTCTGGGCTGGAAGGACTGGCCTCCACAGATGTTCCTTAGTCCCTGATATGGACATACTACCCACCAGGGACCCTCTTCAAATCATGACCCAGACCGTGGCTGGGTAAGGGAATCTGGGAAGAGGGTCTCTGCTGACTCAGCCGGAAGAGTGAACTCCAGAACCCCACAGGGTTATTGAAATTCCTCCTAGTGGCACCAGAGAGGATACATGAAGGGACATATAGAATGCAAACAGGGACACAGAGAAAGATGAGGGAAGCAATTTCCTTAAGTTCTAACCAACACTGACAGACAGGTGCTGACACAGATGGACAGTCAGATCATGGGTACAGATATGGTTAAACTAGACAGAGAGAGTGCCTTGCACGTGTGTGTACTCACTCAGATAGGACACTGCCCTCTCTCTGGAATCTTGAGTCCCTCCCTCTCCCCTTCCATGAATCCAGGAATCTCAAGAACCAGCTCCAGCTCTGCCCACATAAACTTCCTGTTAGTCCTTTTATCTGCCTGGCTTCAAGTATCATACTCTGTAAAATGGGTATAGCAGAGGGTTAGGAGACTAGGCATGAAAGTGCTTTATAACTGGAAACCATGCCTGGGGGAAGGAAACATCTAGGAGAGAATGGTGGCAGGCCATTGTGCTGATGAAAAGGATGAGCCCTAGAATAGGGAGTAGGGGCAAGAGAACACAGAAGCCAATTTCCCAACAGTGCCTTGCCCTCCCCTCAATACCACCTCCCCATAGAAGATGCCCTGCTCCACATCTTCTGCGGGAATGGGGGTCTGGGGGAAAAGCTGACCAAGGCCAGGAAGGAAGGTGAGGAAAGGGGACTTGGTCTGAGTCCCTGCTACACCAGCGACCTTTCAGGATCTACGTGTGCACCACCCTCAATAGCCAACAAATTGGGGTCTAAGGTGAACCTACAGTGTACAAAGCAAATAGCTTTAGGCGTCAGAACCAAGGCACTTCCAGAGAAGCCACCTCTGAAAGCTAGGCTGGCTAGGGCCCAGCCCCCCACCATGCTGCCGGGAAGATTGAAAATGGGAGGAGAGAGCACTTCTCAAGGAGAGGGCAGATGAAGGAAGGGACAAGGAGGGACAGAGACAGAGACATTGGCATTTTCCGTTGGCTAACCAGCACCTGAAAGGAGCAGCCTTCTCCACCCTCATGAACAAGCCGGGAGACTACTGGTTCTGATGCTATCTCCCCAAGGGCCGGTTTCTGGGGCTCCCAGCTCTGCGCAGAAGGCAGTGAATTCTGTGAATTCTGGCTGGCAAGGAGAAAAGTGCAGGGGTCAACCTTCCCCATTTTGTCCCCCAATTGCCCCTTAGCTGAGCTAAAGGCTTGTCCACCTCTCAGGGTATTGACCCCAACTCATTTGTTCTCTCCCTCGCTCTGCGAGAACAGATCCTCCCCAGAGAACAGCTCAAGTCTGCGCCGAGACGGCTGCCAGGGGCACTGGGGTCACCATGGACTGGAAACCATTTTGGCACAGGCCCCAAATGGTGAGGAGTCGTTTTGGGTAGGACCTGTGCAAGCGGCTTCTGCTCGCAAATCTTCTCACTGCTTTGGTGGATTACCTTGCACTCGGGAAATTGACACAAAGAGAAACTGACCTGCCTGAAACCAGCCCCTGCCGCTTAAATCAGCATTTCCCTGCTTACCACTCCGCCCTCCAGGGCAGAAACGGACAAATTCGCCTGGGAAGCCTGCCTTCTCTCCAGCCGGGTCTATGCTGCCTTTGTTAAATAGGGGACTCACGGCTGAGTAAGCAGGATCCTGGGCTGTCTGAAGGAAACCTGGCTTCGGTAAGCTCCCAGTCTGGGAGCAACTCCCTGACCTGCTGCCTGTGGGGACTCAAGCAGGGTACCCTGCTACATACCACCAAAGCCTGGCGCCTTGCTCTGGCCCAAGCTCTGCAGCGAGCAGAAGGGAAACACGATTCGTTCCACTTGGAATTTCCTTGAAATTTCCAAATCTAATCTGGCGTTAACTCATCGTGAGAGAAGTGCTCATCTCACAGGAGGCTGTGCTAAAGAGTGAACTGGCAGATCCTGATG
The DNA here is from genome assembly GCF_006229205.1 of Suricata suricatta. NCBI lineage: Eukaryota > Metazoa > Chordata > Mammalia > Carnivora > Herpestidae > Suricata > Suricata suricatta. The sequence goes on along the minus strand of NC_043712.1, from coordinate 34,474,660 downwards.
GGTCAGGCAGCAGGTCCGCCTCACCTGTGCCCAGAATGACTCTTTCCATCTCCTACACAAGCCATGTCTTTCAGAAAGGGGTGGGGGGGGGCGCCTGTTATGATAACTGACTTCTTGATTTTTTAAGGGGTGAAGCCATCATCAAGCAAGTGTCCTGAAGAGAAGGATTTGATAGGGTCTTTAAGGGTCTCTGTATGAACCAGCAGTTTCTAAGCTCAGCTGAGGGAATCCCACTTTGTTGATTTTTCAAATCCCACTCCTCAACTCCAGGGCGCCTTCAGAGCTCTGGACATGGTGTCCTTGTTTACTTCTCAGCCTTTTTTCCCCACACATACAAGCACATAGGCACTGGTCGAGGCCCCAGTTTCCCGCTAAGTCTCAGTCCAGATCGATGCCCCACGGCTGAAAAAGGCGCCACCCAGGGTTGGAGTGTGGGGTGCTGAGACTTAGACTGACCTCTCCTACAACTTCATGCCCTCCAACTAGCCAGGCCTGAAGCCCTCTTCAGGTGCAAGCCAGGATTCTCTGAACAGGCTGGGATGTTGCTGCGAGAGCCCCTGGAGAGGCTGCAGCTCGTTCTCTCTGCCTACCCTACCCGTTGCTGGAGGCGGGATTCCCGGTGCCAGGTGCTCTGGCCGGGCTCCGGGCAGGACAAGCAAGCGCGTTGTTCTACATGCCCTTCCTGGGAGCACTGCACTTTGCCAACTTGACTGAGCTGCTACAAAAGTCCTAAGTCCCCCCGGCCCTGGTACCTGCCCCGCCGTCCGGCACACCCAACCCCGTCCCGGCCGGAGAGTGAGAGAAGCGAGCTTGCCGCCTACTTACTATGCATGGATGCAAACGGGTCGTGCTTACAGTGTATTTCCATCGGGGCGCTCCAGACTGCAGGCCGGCCCAGGCCGCCGCCTCCCGGCGCCAAGGGGCTGCCCAGCGCGGCTAGGGAGCCGCGCCGCCAGGCCGGGTACTGTGCGATCTGGGTTCGGAAAACGCTGCTGGAGCGCCCGGGCCTCTCTCAGAGCCTCTCCGCTGGAGATCGCCGAGAACTGCGCCTACAGGCGGGAAACGGCGCTAGTGCCGTCCGGCTGGGAGCGGGTCGCCCAAGTCCTGGTGGCTTCCCTCCCGGGCTGGCTTAGGCAGCGGCTGCGGACCCGGGCCGGAGTAGCTGCGGCCACGGAGCCGGCAGCTTCGGGGGCATAGCGTAGGGGCCCGTCTCCGGGACGGCAAAGAGCCCCCGGCCTCCGGTAGGAGCGGCTTTGAGGAGGCCTTCGGGACACACGGCCCTTGGCTTCACTTAGGGGGCAGCGAGGCCCGCGGACTGCCAGGCTGGTTCCGCGGCCTCACTGCCTCTGGAGTCTCTCCTCGACTCCTCGGTCTCCACCGGATCCTTTCTCTGCTTCTCTGAATCTCTAGGGCTCGGAGTTGCAGCCCCAGCCTCTCTCTTTACACGGCTCTCCGACGTCTCAGACGAAGTTGCAAAGAACTTCCTCTCTGGCGGCGCTGGGGCCCCAGCGGGTTCGGAGACGCTTCCGTCACTGACGTTGGGGCCGTGACTCTTCAGTCCCCAGGAGCTTGCAACCCTCTCAGCCCCGGACCTTCTGCCTTCAAAGTTCCCCCTGCCCCCGTTGCTCCCCCATCGCTGGGACCAGGAATGGGAACAACAGCGACAATCTCCTCCTCGCCTGAGTATCTGCCTCACGCCCACCAACTCTTCGAGCCCAGCTGCCCTCTTTCAGGGGTCTGGTTCCACTGTTTTTCAGTTGCCTCTTCCGGGACGGCCGCCGCGCCTGCCCCCGGCGTGAAGCGAGGAACCGAGAGAGCGGAAGGTCCCCTCCACCAAGGCCGCTGGGACTGCCGGTGCTGAGACGGAGCCACTGTCGGCTTTGACTGCCCGCGCTGCTGCCGCCGTCGCCGCCGCCGGCGCTAGCCTTCCGCCTGCTCGGCGCGCACAGTGCGCCACCGCGCCGCCCCGGAGCCGCTTTCAGGACCCGCTGCGTGTGGACAGCGCCGCCCGGGGCTCAGCCTCCCTCCGGGCGGGGGCGAGGCGGGGGCAGACCTGCCAATCACGCTTCATCAAGCCAATCAGAGCTGCGGCAGCCGGCCCTGGCCTGAGACACCGTCCCATTGGCTAAGCAACCGGCGGGCTCCGCCTGATTAGCGGATACCTGGGCAATAGGAGAGAATGGGGGGCGGGGCCCAGGCGGCGGCGCCACGTTCATTGACAAACGCGCGGGGCGAAGGCCTAGTGGTGCGCGGATGGGGGGAGGGGTAAGGGGATCTACACAGGGCCTGGAGAGTCCCGCCGAAGATCCCGCGGGAGCCTGACCTCCCGCCGCAGCGCTAGGACCTGGGAATGCCCTGAGAGATTGGGGCACCCCAAGTGGGGATGGGGAGGTGAACGGTCAGAGTGGAGGAATAGTCTCCTGAAAACCTATTTGGAGGAAAAATCGGAGCGCAGTAGAGATCCCGTTTTCAATCTAAGCACCACCAGATTCACGATAGACTCAGTGTGCGCACATCTCCCGGTTCTGAGCTCAGTTTCTTTATCTGTAAAATGGGTAGAGTTGGCTTACTTAGTTTTTAATGGAGACTCCTTCCAGAGGAAACATTTCACAATTTAAACATTTCAAGCACCTACTAACCCGTGTCACCGCCGCCTCGTCTATCTCCCTCCCTCATTTTACCCCTCAGGACACTCCAATTCTCAGCTAACAGACAGGCAGAGACGTTGAGGGGAGAGAAATCCCACACCCCTTTAAAGTTAGTAATCAAGGTGCTCCTGGAAGAGAAGATTAATTGAGGCTTTGGACAAAGTTGTCCAAGCACCGAGCCCTGAGCCTTTCCAGCTTCAGACCAGTAGCTGCCAGACGCTTTGGGGGCTAGTGATGCGCAGCTGAAGGCTTCTGTTTCCAGGGGTAATACTGCGTCTGACGCAAGGCTTCTTGGGAACTAAACGAAGCCAGTTATGTTAGTCCAGTGCTAGTGAGGGTCCGTGAAACCGGCAGGTGGGCAAGCAAGTTCTATCTGCAAGGGCCAATGCCAAGCCAGGCATGCTACCAGGTTGCTGTAGAGAAAACTCTTCCTTCCCTCTTCTGGGAATTTCTTGTTGCTTTTAAGAGAAAATGGGTACATTTCTAGCAGACTCTCCTGGTCCAGAAGACCACAATCAAAGGAATGGACTTTGAAAAGGAAGCATGTGACAGCCATTCTACACTCAGGAGGCACTGGCAAAGACACTGAAGGCTCCAGCCCCAGCAGCTGGAGCCCCATTATTTATAATTCACAAGTAATGATCCTCTACTATTAAACATAAATCCACCAAAACAAAAGAGGGGGGCTCTGAGATACCTTCTCCAAAGGTGGACTTGTAAGGAAGACAGAACACAGGTTGACCCTGAGAGGAATCTTGGTTCATTGTCTGCCTCAGTCTCCCTTCTCTCTACTTCTGCTCCACTTCCCTACACTGCGTTGGCCCTCAGTCTCACCTTCTGTTACTGTCCCAGACACAGCTGCCCCTAACCGGTAGATAAGTTTCCGGTGCTGACACCGTCCCCACCCCCTCCAGGGCACAGCTGCGCAAAACGGCCCCAAGCGGCCTCTTGGGGCCCAGAAGGCTGCAGTGTGCTTTGGGGGTGGAGTGGCTGCGTTGTCTCTCCTTTGTCTGGAACCGTGCAGGTCCAGATTCTTGCCACTTCCCCACTGTTCCTCTCCCACACGCTCAAACCCAACCCTGTCTTGGAGCAGGATGATCACAAAAGCAGAGGAATTACTCATCCTGGTTCCTATGTTCTTTCCACCTGGTGGCTCGAGGTGGATAAAAACTGACTAAAATTCGAAGTGATGGCTCAGCGTTCTCACCGGAGAGGCGGGAGTGTGGGAACACCCTGAGGGACACCTCCAGTTCCACTCGTTGGGTGCAGGCCTAGAACCTCAACTTCTAAAGTCTTAGAGCTAAAAGGGCCCTGGGCTTTGCTTTCCCCATTTTTCAGATGCTGAACCTGAGGCCAAGGAGGGACTTGTCCAAGGTCACATAGAGAATCTAAGGTAGGGGAAAGGCTATGAGCTGGGAACCTCTTTCTCAAAACAGCCTCTCCAGAGCTACTCTTGGGATGGCAGGAGTTTGGGGTGAGGTGAGGGGGTGTATGCTGCCAAATCAAAGAGCCCAGTTAGGATATGTGGGCACAAACCAGTTTTCTTCCCAGTACATGTGCAGCTTGGCCAGAATCCTTGGAGTACTGCCGGAGAGGGATGGAACCACAGATATTAAATGAACAGGAACAGCTTGGACTCTCACTTCACACAGAGGTGTGCTGCTTCAGGACGGACTTTAGTTGGGCTGCCTAATTTGTTGGGTGACAGGTGCCCATGACAGAGGGAGTTACCCTCTGGGTGGAAGCTTTTCACCATCTCCAAGGCAGCCGTTGTCTGGGAACTTCTAATGCAAAGAGGCACCACCAGACCTGACATTCTAGCCACCTAGCCCAGACTTACAGGCCACCAAACGATGGCCCTGAGAAGTTACACAACTAATCCAAGATTATACAGCAATTTCATAACGGAGCCAGGCTTCAGTGCCACAGTCCTGCTTCCAAGGGCTCATGAGTCTGAGTGAAACCAGAGGAGAGACAAGCAATGAGAGATGGACTAGACTAGTGAGAAGTTGGTCTCAACGGTGGCACTGAATGAAGTTGAGACTTGCTGTGTGCAACAGTCACAGGGTTTCGATCCTCCAACAGCACAACTTTGAGTAGGGCCCTGTGTTAAGCACCAGGGGCAGGAGACTGGGAAAGGAAACCATCAGGGAAGAAACTCAATTTATGGAAGTCGAATTGCCTTTGAAGGTTCTGCTATTGAAAGAAAGACCATTGAGAATTTACCAGAGGCCAAAATACCTCCAGAGGAATGTCCACCTTGATATTTAGCCAGCAACCTGCCTTGGCTCAGAACACACTCCCTCCCTCCCTCCCCTTTCTCTCAGCCCAGTCAGCCCCTCCCTCCTGCCCAGCAGCAGCTTGGGGGGGGGGGGACTGCTAATGGGCTCAGGGGGCTTGAAATGGACTCTTCCAGCCCATCTCCCTGCTCTTGCTTCAGGCAAAGGCAGGCCTACAGAGCTCAGATTAGTTGCTCAGTTTGGGAGAGTCAAAGATGCCACTGTCATCGCTGTCCTAACTAATCAGGTCCTCTCTCTCTAAACTTCATTTTATTTTATTTTTAAATTTTTTATCTTTATTTTTTTAGTAATCTCTCTACCCAGCATGGGGCTCCAACTCCTGACCCTGAGATCAAGACCCCAGAGATCAAGAGTCACATGCTTTTCCAACTGAGGCAACCAGCCATCCCCTCTCCCCTTCTCTAATCCTCATTTTTAAAGTATTAAAGAGAGAAAGCAACTGACCCCAGGTTACACAGCTAGTGGTGGCAGAGCAGATTCCTGTGTGACTCCCGCACCTGGATCAGGGTCTTTCTGTAGGAATCACTGAAGTATGTGAAAAATAGAATTTAACAAAATTTCTTAAGAATCACGTAAACTGCCTTTGTCAGGGTTTGTTATCACTACCACTGCACCCTGAAGGCCAGGGATTCGAGGCTACAGACCCCTTCTCCTAAGGCTCCTTTTCCCTATGTGTCTAATGGAGAGAAGAACCCCTGAGATGAGGTCTCCCAAAGTTGTAAAAGATGAAGATCCATGGCTAGGGAGTATTATTATCATTCCACCACGCTCATCCCGGAGCTAGGTACAAGATGCCAATGCCCAGACAGTGCTCGGCCTCCACGGGCCTGCCTCGCCTTGGACTCTTGAAGCTAGCTTGGCCAAATAGTTTTGCTCCAAAGGGGGCCCTTGGAGGATGGGGCTCTATCTCCTCTCCCAGCAAGAATGAAAAATCTAACGGCAGAGAAGTCACCTTCCAGCCCTACTCCTTGCAGCACTTCTGGTAGTACCTACTCCTGTATTTCTTGCTGTATGATGTCAGACAAGTCCCTGTCCCTCTCTGGACATCAGTTTTTCCTTTTTGATACCACAATGAAGAGGCTAGACAGGAGGGTCTGTAAGTGGCTTCCTGCTCTAGTCTGACCTCATCTGATCTTGGAATTAGAGCTAAAAGGGCATATACTCCTTCCCCATTGTAAAGATGGGGAAACTGAAGTTGAGAGAGGGAATGGAATACAGTTGGAAGGAAGGAAAAGGAAGTCAAGTGGCCCATAAAAGGCCTCGAAGTTGAGATGGGAGAAGCCCACACAAATCTCTTAGAACCAGACAAGATGCCCCCAGCTTGGCCAGCTCCAGCTTCTCAGCTGTCTCTTCTCCCCTCCCCCCTCGCAGCTGGGGCCCAGGCTGGTGCAGACAGGCGGAAGTGCAGTGTCACCTGAGATGTCCATCCTCACCAGGGGAGGCGGCCCTATACCAGCCCAAAGGAGAAGATGGGGCATGGCTCTCCAGATTTGAAAACTCGGGTGGACTAGGGCCCCCCAGCCCCACCCAGGTCTGCTTCACTGAGGAATGAAATGCTTTATTGATTAAACGATTATTCAGGCGATTGAACTAATCAAAGAGCCCATCGACCGCCCTGAATTACATTCTTGGTAGACAGCTCGTTGGGCGAGGCTGCCTTGCCAGCCACCCAAACCCTTCCCCGGAGCCTCACGTGCCTCTGACCCATTCCCAACATACACACAACACCTAGTCCTCAGTCTGACGCGGCGACTCTCAGAGTCCTACCCTCCGAGGGACCCCAGGGGGGAAAGAAGAAGGGGATGGAGCAGAGGGGGTTTACAGATTCCCTTCATCCTTTAATTCCCCACTTCTTCGATTTCTATCCTCACTTCTCCTGTTACAATGTGGGAAACCTATGTATGCCCTGGGAGTTGGTCTGGGTTTAGAGTTTAAGTCCACCCCTCTCTCTCTGCTTTTTGCCCAGTATTTAGGGCTGAGGTAGAGGTAGGGCCTCAAAGATCCGCGAGGATAATGCAAGTGGAATCCAGGAGTGTGTTTGGGTGGGGGGTTAGCACACTTAGCCTAATGAGTAAAAGAGGCTCCTATAACCTCGGGGCAAACTGAGGCCTCTGGCTGCCTGCCACTTCCTCTGAGGTATAAACACACTGTGCTACCACTGCCTGGGCCTGTGGGTGGCACACCAAGCCCTGTGCCAGGAAGACCCCAATTTATACAGGCACCAGAGTTGGATGCCCAGGCTAGGCACACATGTCCACCCACTTGGGCTCTCCTCCACTGGAGCAGCACCCACAAGATAAAACCTGAGCACATAGCATGCGCACACGCACACATCATTGTCAAAGGCTTATTTAGGTGAAAGTGAAGGCAGGCTAGAGGTCCCTAGAAATGTCAAAACTAGCCTACAGGTTGCCTGCTGTCACCTGCCGAGGTTGTATCTGCCACAGGAGACACTTTCATACAAATGGTAGACTCAACAGTGCCCACAGAGTGAAGCAGTGCACACCACACACCCAGGGATGGCACTCCCTGAAATCACACCTCCTCCATTCCTGGTTCTCCCAACATTATGTGACCAGAGCCTGACAATCCACGGGCTTAGGACAACAGACTCCCCACTGCCCTAGATCCATTTCTGTTTCTCCAGGCAGACACTCTTGTGTACATTGGCATGTACATGGTGAACAGCTGTTGACACCCAAAAATGGGGGAGTCAGTGTAACCACCTCATTCTCACTGCCAAAAGCACTTGGATATGACAGGTAAATACAGACCCTTAAAGAAGTAGATGTACCCTGAGACACTCCTCCAAATCACATATACTCCACTCATAGACACACATTTTAGATACGCAGAGTACAGTACCCAGAAATATCAACTCATAAACATGACTAACACCCGTTAATATAAGGATCCACATACACACAGGAACATAAATTATTTCGCACACAGACATTTTGAAAATACATATACAGGAACATACAAACTCACTGCCACTCATGCACACTCCGAGCCCCTGTGTAAACACACAGACCCAAATGAACTTTCAGACCCCCAGACAGACATACCCACATAAACATTCAGAAACAGAGAAAAACACAAACTCACAGATACTTGGATGGATGCTGAAGTGTATGAACAAATTGGCGAAAAGACATACAAACGCCCCACAGACAGACACGCAGTCAATCCCTGAGAAAATGCGGCTCCCTCCCTCCCCCAGGGCGCAAGGACCAGAGCAGGCTGGGTCCTGGAGTTAGCCCGCTTGGAGCCCGGGTCGCAGTCCTACCTGTCCTGCCGGTCCGAGGAGTCGGGTAATTTTTCTCTAAATCCATTTTGATTTTCCAAAACTTGATGAAGTGGACAAGGGGGAAAGTTTCCACTTTTTGTGTGTGTGCTTCTTTTTCTTTCTTTTTTCTTTTTTCCTTTATTTTCTTTCCTTTTCCTTTTTTCCCTTTTGTTTTCCTTTTTTTCTTTCTCTTTTCTCCTTTCTTTCTTTCTTTCGTTCTTTCTTTCTTTCTTTTTTTTTTTTTTTTAGGTGCCAGGGGCCGCTCACAGGTCGGAATAATTCAAGCCTTCCGCTCCCCCGCCGAGCCGGGGTAGCTGATCACTGAGCTGAAACTAAACGTTTTAGGTGGAAAAAAAGCGTCCGAAGGCACCGTGAAATGATTAAGGAACTAAAGAGCTTCTCGCCATGTGAGATCATGTCCTGTTCTCGCCAACATCACAAGATGTCCCCAGACACGCCGCGCCCCCAGCGTGCCGCCCCGCACTGCCAGCCCTGAACAGGGAAAGGGTGTCCGCGCTGTGCCACCGGGCCTGCTCAGCTGGCCAGACGGGGCGGGCCGGGCCGAGCCGGGCCGGAGCAGTGCGGGAGGCCGGGTGAGCAGCAGTGCCGCTGCCGCGCCGCCCTGGACTTTTATAGGGGGTTGGGGGGAGGGAAGGAAGGGTTCTAACGGAGCCGGGCGCTACCCGCGCGCCCAGGAGAAGGTGCGGACCGAAGGCTAGCCGGGAAGCCCTGGCCTCGTGGCCGCACGTTCTACAAACGCCTGCGTCTCGGTGTCGCGGCCCTGTGCGGGGTGCGCGGCGCGAGTGACTCCTCTAGGTGTGAGCCTCGCCGCGTAGGCGGGTGCAGGCCGGGTTTTTGTTGTTTTAAAAAAATAACCACCTCGCCAAGCAGGTGTTTTTGAAGGGGGTGCCAAAGCAAGCAGCGTCTCCAGGCGCAGATGGGGGGTGTTCCAGTTTCCTCAGATTCACCCCTAGGGCGGCGCCAGCCCCCAGAGATCCTACCCCCACTCCAATTTGCAGCTCTAATACCACTGCCGGGTCTCTGACTTTAGGGTAGTGCCAGAACCCTAAAGCCCCCAGGTCCCCACGCAGCCTCCTGGTCCCAGAGCTCCCTCCCACACCATGTCCCATTCTGGCCCAGAGTTTATAGAGGTTATACGCTGGAGATAAAATCCGGGGCTCGGCTTTTGGAGCGCCCGAGCTCAGCAGAACCATCTCAGGGGGTCCTGGAGATGGGCGGGAGCCCTGGACACCTTACCCCGGCCCATAAAAGGAATGAATCCCTTTGCCCTCAAGCCTGGAGGCGTTGTGGCGGGCCGAGCCCCTGGACTTGATCCCAGAGGGGAAATCAGCCCGAGAGAGACCCGGGCAGTGGTGTGGCACGTTCAGCCCGCTCTCTTCGGCCCAGGCTTAAAACTTCACTCCCCTTTCCCCCTCCCCAATCCCGAGTCCAGCTGCAACGCTTGGCCACTGGAAGTCTGTGGGGCCCCGCTGTGGGGTGGTCGCAGGGGCAAGGTTCTCCAGGGAGGGGGAGCGCTCTGCAGGAGGACTCTTAGCCCTCCGGACAATGGCAGTTTCGGAAAGTGAATCGCCCTCAGCAAGAGTGTTGTTTGTTTTTTGGAGGGGGTGGTCACGAGGCTGGGCCGCAACCTAGGGGGAAGAGCCCAGAGCTCGAGAAAAGGGGGGGGGGGCTGGCGGGAACCGGACATCTCTTATCCACTGAGCCGATTTCGCCACAATCGGAAACGTGGCTGTGGATTCCCCGGCGGCCCCCCCACCAAGTAATCTGCGCAGTCCCCCTGCGCCGCCTCCTTCTTGCACGCTTCGAGTCAGGGTCCCTGCCCCGGCGATTTGATTTTTGGCCCTCTCCGAGCGCTCGACTCTTCCTTCCGCTGTCCAGCCCCAGCTCCGGCTTCCCGCCCTCTCGCCTAGCCCGCGCGGGGTTGCAGAGCCGAGGAGGAGCGGCCTGTCCGCGCCCAGAGATCAAAAGCCCTCCCGGAATTGACATTTCACCCCAGGCTGGGGGCGGGAGTTGTTGGGGTTGTTTTCGATTTAGAGGGTTTGTTTTGTTTTTGTTTGTTTCCCGTGAATTTTCTTTGCAAGATCTGTGAGCGAGTCTATTGTTTCGGGTGTTTTGCGTGTAGTTTTTTCGTGGATTTCATTTAAGAGGGTTTTGCTCTATGAGTCTTGGTCTTTTGGGTGGCTTTTGTTTTCGGTCTGGTGGGTTTTAATTTTACGTTTTGTACTTTGTCCTAGGAGGTTGTCCTTTTGTGTGTCGTTGGGAAGGCTGTTGCTTCTGAGCAGCGTTTTGATGCGTTTTGATTTTGTATTACTGGGTGTCCCTCTGTGTGTTTTGTTTTTGGTGAATTTTGTGTTTGTATGTGTTTTGTTTACTTCGATTTTGATTTTATTTTTTAGGAGCCGAGCGTTTCGATGGGGGAGTTGGGGTTATGTTTTCGTGTGTTGGCTTTAGTTTTTGTATTTGTGAGATGGTTTGGTGAGTTTCGCATGTGTGTTTTGGCTTTTGTGGGCTTTTGGATTAGGGAGGAGACACCGGCCACTACTCTGTTCCAGTCTGTACCCAGGAAGGGCAGAAGATTAGGCCAAGCCTCAGAAATGACGGGCTCACGGTGCTCCGAAATACCTGACCCCGGCGCCGCCGCGTCGTACTCTGAGCGCTCCTAGACCAACGCGAAACAAATGTGCGTTCCCGAGGGGGCGCCCGCCCCTAGTCATAACGCTGCGGGTTGTGTGGGACCAGTGCCAGGCTCAGAATTCACGGAGCCGCCTCTCGCGGGGTACCCAGGCCCAGTCGTCGTTCCCTTGAGCACCCTGTTCGCTGTGGGTGGATCTCCCCTCGCGCCTGGCCAGCTTGCTTCGGACCTCCCTGACTCCCGCAGCATTGGACAGACGGGCGGATCCCCGCCGAGGAGAAACTCTTCGGACCACACGGAATTGATGCTTCGGCCCTAGAGATACTTGGCAGGTGGCTAGAGAAGCGTGGAGTGTAGGCGCAGATTCGCGTCGGAATCCCGGAAAAGTCCCCATCTCACTTGTCCGCAGCCCTAGAATCCTAGAAACTCAACTCCGCTCAGCTTTCGGTTTGGAGAGCCTGTCCTGGTTTGCAACCACAGACACATAAATCCACACTCGAGCATACGCATACACAGCTAGAGAGCGAGAGAGAGCCGGCCAGCGCCTTGGTAGCATCGGCCTGCATGGCGGTACCGGCGCTGGCATCACTTCAAGGGGACGCCAAACTGTAATGACAGGAAATGTTGCAAGGACAGAATAAGGCATTCTTTCTGTGCACGTCGCCGGAATTTCTCCAACCTCGAAACACCTGGATTTGTTTCATTCTACACGAGGGAGGAAGGGAGAGGCAAATTTAGAGAGGCAGAGAGACGTGCTGGCTAAACCGGCAGGGAAATGCGGAGAGAATCTATAGCGACAGAAATATGTTGAGAGAGAGACAAGACTGTGGGGAAGGGCAGATTGGAGGCCCAGGAAAGGGGTTGGTGTGGAAGCTCCTCCGGGCCCCCGCGCTCTGGTATTCTGTGAGTGCGAGAAAGCAGAAACCGAGAACAGAGAGTGACAGGAAAAGAAAAGAGTCGCAGAAGGGGTTGGCCTAGGCACGCTGCGAGCTTCCCTCCAGCTAAGACGCTGGAGTCTAGGGAGGGGGAGGCCGACGTCGGGAGGAGAGGAGCCTAGCTCGGGATCTTCCACTCCGCCAGGAAACGCCCGATGACCCCAGGGCTCGTGGGCCGGAACTGGAGCCTGGTTCCGGCCCAGCGCTCCCAGAGATCCCCAACCCGGAATCCAGCAAAGGTTGGACCAGCGCGGTCCGCCGCTGGGCCTCGCTCTGTGCGAGCCTAGGGAGAAGCCGCGGGGAACGACTCTGACCCTGGGGCTCTGTGCTGGGGCCTGCGCTGAGGGTGGGTGGGAGCCGACGTCCAGGCTAGAGGCAAGGAGGAGGCCCCGCCCTAAAGCTGGGGGCCCGGATCTGGGAGCGCTTGAGGCCGCTGCTGGACTAGCAAGGATTCGGGGTCCTAGCAGCACGCACGTGGCACCGCACCTTCCGCAGGCGGTGCCCCTAAAGCCCAGCCCCGCCCTGCTCCGTTTGCCGGCCATGGATGGTGTTGGGATCGAGGGTGGACGCCGAGTCACGGAGAGTAGGTCCCTCGTGGTATAAGCTTGGGGCTTGCCTAGGGGCGGCGCTCGGGTGGATTGGGGCGCCTCTCCACTGGCAACTCCCCGGGCGCAGAGCGCAAAAAGCGCGCAACGCAGGCCAGTCGCCGGCGCAAGTTTTCTAGCGGTGCCCGCAGCAGAAAGGGGCTGAGGAATGGTTTGGGTCAAAGCACCCATTTCTGCTGCAAGTGGGGTCCTCTGCGTATAAAGGGCTTTGAGGTCTGGCTTCTGGTTCTCTAGGGCACCATGTGCCAGCGGCTCGCCACCCAGAAATATTCGGGTAGCGCTGGAAAACACGATGTATTCGGGGAATCTGGCGCTCATGGTGGGTTATTGCTATTGTTGTTTTACTTTACTGCTTTTCTTGTTTTAATTAAACGTGTTATTGAGAGGAGCCTCAAAGAGGGCAGACCTGGGTCGTTTGATTGGGTTCATTTCAACTCAATCCAGTAAGTAATTCAACTCAGTTCCACTATTGGTTTCTCGTGCACAGGTACACATGGCGGAGCTCAAGTGTATGCCATATACATATGGACAGAGACGAGGTTTGAGGGCAACTCTTGGAGATTTTTGAGATAAAATTTACTCTGTTGGAGTTACACTCGCAATATGTGAATATGGAAAACAGGCAGTCATTTGTATTTAAAATTTGCCAACATTTTCCAGCAATCCACTATTTACCTGAAAATTCAAAACAAGGCATTGAAAATATTTACTGGCAGTCTGTTTAACATTGAGAACAAGTGCAAATCAGTTTATTTCTTCCTATATTTCCCCTTAAATTTAACAATACTACAATTTGTAAATAATAAAATCTTACTTTGCATAAGAAACTTTATACGTAGGATGTTTTATTTCTATCAATATACGATGAACCGTTAGCTCTCCCTCCCCTTTTTCTTCTGCTATTTCTCCGTGTAATGTGAGCTTTAAATATTCATGTGCCAGCCTAGACTTACATCCTATTTAATATGTTTTAAACCTGTAACATTTAAATATGATATAATTTCATTCCATGAAGTTTTGGAACATAAAAGAGCCTATTTCACAAGCGATTTTGAGTGAGTGCACAGGTTAAACGATCCTTTTAGTTTTTGGACCTAGATCAGGATGTTAAACGGAAGCGAAGGGGGCCTGTAAGTAGGCCCTTTAATGTTCTCACTTACTTCATTCTCCATTTTTCTGTAATAACTTCCGAGCCATGGCAGAGGATCACAGCAGGATTGGAGCGCTTTCCCTGGAGCCCATGGTGTGACCTTGCAAATCACCAAGTGAATACCTCAGTCTCAGGGAAGGTTGTGGACTGCTTTTTTTTTTTTCTTTTGAGGGACACCCCATCCATTGGTGGAGGGGGGACTGCAGAACATAACGTCTGAATTTGAGAACATGCCTGAAATAAAACCGAGCTCTAAAAATCTTCCAGATTGCTGCTGCTGACCTCTTATTAGCAACTTGACCAGCTATTTGCTGGTAGCTTTCTCCAGGACTTAGCCCAGAGTGAGACACAAAACAGGAGCTGATTGGGCGTGGGTCCGGAGGGCCTTTGAGGCGACCCTGCAGCCAGCCCCAGTACCTAGCGACCAGAGACACTTCTCAAAGTGTTTAACTTCTCCTTTACTTTATTCTGGAGGTGGGGGCCAGACCTTCAGACATTGAATGGCAACTGGCTAAAAAATTGCCTACAAAAAGAAAAATTAAAGCTGTCCCCTCATTTGTTTTCAATCAGATGAAAGCCATTTGGCATATCAAGGTGGTATGAGGAGGTTATGAAACAAAGAACAAGAAAGTTGTTCTCCCTCTACATCATGAAACTATTTCTAATGGGAAATCATGACACTGCATTTTCCTTATAATCACCTAAGTGTCCGTCTATCACATAGGGAAACTAGCAATACCCTACTACTTAAGAATCCACAATGGGGCATTGACAAAAATTGGAATTCTAGGACAAAAATATTTCTACTAAATTCATACTAAAGGAACCATACCAAATTATTCACACTAAAAATGCTGCTAAAATTTCAATGAAAGCCATTTGTAGGACAAGCATTGTTCTAATTTTTTGGAGAGATCTTTATAAATTCTTCCAGAAAAAAGAAACAAGGAAGCAATATCTATTCAGATTCTTTATTTACAGTATAAGTTGATATGTATATATAAAGGTTTGTGGACAAGCAGGCTAAGAGCTCCAGATCAGCTTGCTGTTAAGCACAAATTCTCATACCAACAAGGTAGGAGATGCAACTAGTCTGGCGGATTGAAAGGGGGAGTGATATTTTTCCAAGTTTGGTACAGCAGTTGGTGTCTCATTTCTCATGCAATTTGCACGTAGACTCGTGGACCCCATGAAGTGACAAAAGAGAATTAGGCGGGGATGAAAACCTGCCGGTGTCTGCAGGCGGTGCCTCAAAGCGCTCCTTTGGACACACGTTCCTGGTGGTGGGGAGTTTGCTGCCTCTAAACCAGGACTGACCTTTTGTCTTTTGACCTCTGATGCATGAAATTAGGTAGCAAAAGAAGATGCGAAGAGAAGGATACAAAAACATGGAAAAACAGCCCTCCTTGACAATAGTCATTGTATCAGATCATAGAGGAGCTGCCCGGCGCAGCCCGGCCCGGCGCTGCCCGAAGCGCTTGTTTTTAAGGCTTCGGGTCTTCCTGGCCACTGGCATTCCTGTTCTCCTTTGTGGGAGACCCGCATTTGTTGGGGGAGGGATTAAGCACTCTTTTTAATTAAGCTCAGAGCTAGGTTTTGTGTGGGCTCCTTTCACCAAAGCCTGCCCCCATTTGCAAGCACTTGGTTCCTCCACTTCCTCTGAGGCCCTCCATGCAGGCTGGATGTCCGGGTTGTGCCATAGGTAGGAGCTTTGGAGACACCAAAAGCTCTGTCCCTAAAGCCCTTTTGGCCACCCAGGAGAAAGCTCTTTCCCAGCTGGTATGGGGGAGGAGGAGCAGCCTGTTTCTGGGGCCAGAAGGGCCACATGCTCCAAGTAGATAGCCCTCCCTTCTTTCTCTGGACCCAGTGGGAGTCTCTGATGCCTGTGGTACTGGGCTGCCCTGTCCTCTGGGCCTAATGGACTAGCCCAGTGCCCTCCACTGTCACGGGTGTCAGGGAGGAGGGCAACAACACTTATAGAGAAGCCCTCACTGAATGCACTTCGCAGTCATTTGACCCTCACAGCCATCCTCGGAAGGAGTGCTCAGCCCTGTGTCAGGAGCCAGGGCATAATGTAGCTTGAGCCCCTGTCCAGAGGGGAGACAGATCTCTACTTGAACCATAAAAGTGTGAGGATGGGGGTTAGCAAAGGGGGCAGTGGGAGAACTGAGCAGGGCGATGAAGCCAAACTCTGGAAAGCCGGAGGGGGTGGGAGGAGTCCTCTCTTGGGGGAGCAACCTAGATGATGCTGATGGGTGAGTAGGACTTTCCTGGATAATGACAAGGAGAGCATGATTAACATTCCCACTTTGCAGATGAGACTACTGAATACCGATATATCAGCAAAATGCTATGGAAAGAGCTGACCAAGGGCTTGCGTGAGGAGACAGGAATGGCAAAGAGGGAAGGAGTTCAGAGCGATTTGGGGAGTGGAGCAAAGTAAGGAGGAGGATGGATAAGGCGGAAAGCCCCTGCCACACCTCCCTTAAGATAGCCAGAGTAGTAGAAGCAAATATTCTCCCCTTACTGTAGGAGTGAATGAACCCCAAGGTTCAAAGGTAGATAAAAGAAAGGCTATAGGACCAAAGGAGAAATATACAAGAAAGCTTAACTTGTATCAATTTTTCATCATCTGACCTGGAAAATTTGCAAAGTTCAGAAAGAACGCCAGTCTAGAGAAAAACAGAAAAACTTCAGCCTGCAATGTTCCTCATCCATTTTAGTAAATCCTCCAGCTGTGGGACACCCTCCCAGAGCTACCGCTGGTGGCCACCACTCACTGCCCAGGCCACACAGCCCTGAGTTCTCCCTTTCCTGTTTCCCTGTGCAATGGCGAATGAATATGTGTGTCCAGTCCTCCCCAGTGCTCGTAGGCTATGAGCTCCCGTGGGCAGGCCTCCGCCTCTGTGACCTTGGCTCCTCTGGAAGTATGCCATTCTATTTGTTAATAACAGTAACTTCTCAACTTCAGTGTGAGAAGAATTGCATGCAGATCCCTGGGCCCCAACTCTGGAAAGTTTGCTTTAGTGGTAATGGGGCAGAGCTTGGAACCCAAATGTTTAATAACTTCCTCAGGGAAGTCAGATGCAAGAGGTACCTGAACCATCAATTGAAAAGCACTGGCTTAAAAGCTTTTCCAGGACAAGGACTGAACCTCTATGATTTACTCATTCCTGCCCCCTTTCAAGAGGTCCCCACCTACCAAAACATCAAGACGTTGGAGTTGGTCAGGATCACAGTACCCAGGTGCCCAAAGTCCCAGCAACTCTATTTGCAAACCATCCCCAGTATGCTCCAAAAGAACCAAAGGACCATCTCCTCCTCCCATTTTTTTCGTTCAGTTCCATTCAACAAAAAGAGCCCAAGGGGCGCCTGAGTGGCTCAGTCGGTTAAGTGTCCGACTTCTGCTCAGGTGATGATCTCACAGTTCTTGAGTTCGAGCCCTGTGTCAGGCTCTGTGCTGACAGCTCAGAGCCTGGACCCTGTCTTCAGATTCTGTGTCTCCCTCTCTGACCCTCCCCTGCTCACGCTGTCTCTCTCTGTCTCTCAAAAAAAAAAAAAAAAGACTCTCTTGCCCTCCAGTTGCTCACAATCAGGTGAGAGAAATTAGCCTATAATATATGGTAGAAACTGATTGAGCTTTTAATTGAATATAGTTAGGGAATTGAAAGAAGAGTCCTTTCCTACTGGGGGAGATCCATAAAAGTTTCTTGAAGGAGGCAGTATTTGATCTAAGTTTGGAAGACTGAGTTGAAAAGATGGGGAGAAAGGTGTTTGCTACAGGCCAAGGGTTCAGTATGATCAGCGGCATAGAGGTAGAAAATGCATGGCCTGTTTAGGAAGTGGCAGGGCAGGAGCACACAGCATTCCCTGGCACCCAACCTGGGGCCAGCTGAGAAAACAGAATCCCCGAGGAGAAACCATAACAACTGCATTAGAGCAACCTTAAAATCTGGCCCACTCTGGGGCACGTGGGTGGCTCAGTAGGTTAAGCAGTTAAGCAGTTAAGCGTCTGACTTCAGCTCAGGTCGTGATCTTGTGGTTTGTGGGTTTGAGCCCCGCATCAGGCTCTGTGCTGACAGCTCAGCGCCTGGAGCCTGCTTCAGATTCTGTGTTTCCCTCTCTCTCTCTCTCTCTCTCTCTCT